>NC_143072.1:16302884-16612788 GCF_052426305.1 Pelodiscus sinensis | reverse complement strand
GTCCATGGGAAGCAGAGCAGCCTTTGTCCACAGAGAGCTCAGGCCCGCTGCAGACAGAGTCTGTTTCATTGCAGCCTTCTGAAAGGGGCAACGGCGTAGAAGGGAGCAGGCAGCACCAGAGAACCAGTGCTTGGGGAGGGAGGGGAGATGACTGGCTTTTAAGCTGGCTCCCCCCAGCACCAGCTCCACACCACCGGCCCCCACCCCCGCTGCCACAGATAAAGACAACAAGGGAGGGGCCATGCGTTTAGTCACCAAGATTAATCGGTAAGCCTAGGTTTATCGGTTAATCGTATAGTCAACTACACATCGACATCCCTATTTTGAATACTAGGTTTCCAATATTCAGCATTGAAGCCAGTACAGTTTTGAAAGTGCAAGATTTATTCTCAAGTAAAAGTTCCACGTAATTTTTCTTCAGGATTTTTCAAGTGTTGTTGTTTGATCCCAAAACACGGCCTAGTTATCTGGTAATATGAAATTGAGTTCTGTAGTAGTGCTGGCAGTTTAGCAAGAATATTTGGAAAACTATTCATTCTGTTTTTTAATTATTCTCCTCAAATCAGTAATTTTGTAAAGTAGTGCTATTTGAAAGGAGTAAAACTTCCACTGTTGTCCCATGCATGTGAATGTTTTTTAGTTTGGATGGACTCTGCACAATGTAGTGTCTCTAGTAAGCTATAACGCAGTATGCTGTTCTAGGCCTTCAGGTCAAGCTATGATCTACTTTTAGTTTGAACGTAATTCTTTTCTCTATGAAAAGATTCCGATGACAGGTTTTAGGATCTGTAGATTTTAAAAAGAACCTCTTCATATTTATTTTGGATTAGCCATAGAATTGTCAGGTTCGTCTCTGACCCTGTACTACTACTACTGCTTTGGCAAGTAGTGGTAGGAAGTAGAGACGTTAAGTCAGTTAAATAGGTAACTGTGTAACTGCTTGAAATCTCAGCAGTTACATGTTGTGGGCTCTTCATAGAAAATTGCGGCCCTTGACCACTTTCCAAAATCTTAAAGTGCCCCCCATTAAAAATTATTGCCCATCCCTGCACTGGGCTTTAATACCTTCTAGTTTAAATTTTTCATTTTGCAATTATGGGCTACTGTAGCAGGTACAGTGTGTGATTCAGAGACTCTTTGAAGGACAAAGTAAGCACATTTTAGGATGGCTTCAGCCTCAGTGGTAATTTTCATTGCTTTCGATGGACTGGAATGAGATTCTGTAACAGATGCAGAGTACTTACTGTTGAATTCTCTTTACGAGGCTAGCTCTGGTTGACCAACTAAAATCAACACCCGTGAACTACATGAAACCACTTGTAGGAGCTGCCCTTTTGACTTGGTGATTTGACTCCTGACAAACTTGTCTTCTACAAAACTCACAATATCGGAAATAATATGAATACAGTCATTCACAAAATGTATGGCCATGAAAAATGTCATGGATCACCACATTGTGAAATCTGGTCTTTTGTATGCTTTTAGCCTATAGCATACATATTTCACAGAGGAGACCAGAGTTTCTCAAATTGGGGACCGAGCCCTAAAAGGAGTTACAGGGACATTGCAAGGTTGTTTTAGAGACGTCACAGTATTGCCAGTTACCTCAGCGCTGCTGCCGGCAGAGCTGGATTATCGGGCATTGGTGACTGCTGAGGGCCCACTTCTGCAGGCAGCAGTGCTGAATCGAGGGTGGCAATATCCTGCCATGTCACTCTTACTTCTGCACTGCTACTGGCAGCGGCTGGGCTCTTGGAGAGCTGGAGATGCTGCTGGTTACCTCTGAAGGAATGCAGAATTAAGGGTAGCAAAATTGCAACTTCCTCTACAAATAACCTCGTGACCTCCCACGCAATTCCCATGAGAACATAAGAATGGCCGTACTGGGTCAGACCAAAGGACCAAAGCCCAGTATCCTGTCTGCCGACAGTGGCCAGCACCAGGAGCCCCAGAGGGGTGTACTGAAGACAATGATCAAGCGATCTCTCTCCTGCCATCCTTCTCTAGCCTTTGACAAACAGAGGCCAGGGACACCATTCCTACCCCCTGGCTAATAGCCTTTTATGGACCTAACCTCCACGAATTTATTCAGCTTCTCTTTAAACTCTGTTATAATTCTAGCCTTCACAGCCTCCTCTGGCAAGGAGTTCCACAGGCTGACTATGCGCTGTGTGAAGAAGAACTTTGGTTTATTAGTTTTAAACCTGCTACCCATTAACTTAATTTGGTGTCCTCTAGTCCTTATATTATGGGAACTAATGAATAACTTTTCTTTATTCACCCTCTCACACCACTCATGATTTTATATACCTCTATCATATCCCCCCTCCGTCTCCTCTTTTCTAAACTGAAAAGTCCCAGTCACTTTTGCCTCTCCTCATATGGGACCTGTTCCAAACCCCTGATCATTTTATTTGCCCTTTTCTGAATCCTTTCTAAGGCCAACATATCTTTTTTGAGGTGAGGAGACCACATCTGTACACAGTACTCAAGATGTGGGCATACCATAGTTTTATACAGGGGCAGTAAGATATTCTGTCTCTTTTTTATTTTCTATCCGTTTCTTAATTCCTAACATTCTATTTTCCTTTTAGAATGCCACAGCACACTGTGTGGATGTTTTCAGAGAACTATCCACGATAACTCCAAGATCTCTTTCCTGATTTGTCATAGCCAAATTAGCCCCCATCATATTATATGTATAGTTGGGGTTATTTTTTCCAGCGTGCATTACTTTACACTTATCCACATTATCTTCATTTGCTATTTTGTTGCTCAATCACTCAGTTTTGTTAGATCTTTTTTAAGTTCTTCACAATCTGCTTCTGTCTTATCTTAAACAGTTTAGTGTCATCCGCAAACTTTACTACCTCGCTGCTTGCCCCTTTCTCTAGATCATTTATGAATAAGTTGAATAGGATTGGTCCTAGGACTGACCCTTGGGGGACACCACTAGTTACCCCTCTCCATTCTAAAAATTTACCATTTATTCCTACCCTTTGTTTCCTGTCTTTTAACCAGTTTTCAATCCATGAAAGGACCTTCCCTCTTATCCCATGGCCATGTATTTTACACAAGAGCCTTTGGTGAGGGACCTTGTCAAAGGCTTTCTGAAAATCTAAGTATACTATATCTACTGGATCCCCCTTGTCCGCACGTTTGTTAACCCCTTCAAAGAACTCTAATAGATTAGTAAGACATGATTTCCCTTTACAGAAACCATGTTGACTTTTGCCCAACAAATTATGTTCTTCTATGTGCCTAACAATTTTATTCTTAACTATTGTTTCGACTAATTTGCCTGGTACCGACATTAGACTTACCAGTCTGTAATTGCCGGGATCACCTCTGGAGCCCTTTTCAAATATTGGTGTCACGTTAGCTATCTTCCGGTCAGTAGGTATGGAAGCTGATTTAAGGGATAGATTACAAACTACAGTTAACAGTTCTGCAGTTTCCCATTTGAGTCCTTTTAGAACCCTGGGTTGAATGCCATCCGGTCCCGGTGATTTGTTCATGTTAAGTTTTTCTATTTGTTCCAAAACCTCCTCTAAAGACACTTCAATCCAGGACAGTTCCTCAGATTCATCTCCCACAAAGGACAGTGCAGGTTTGGGAATTTCCCTAACATCCTCAGCCATGAAGACTGATGCAAAGAAATCATTTAGCTTCTCTGCAATGGCTTTATCGTCCTTGATTGTTCCTTTTGTATCTCGAATGTCTAGGGGACCCACTGGTTTTTTAGCAGGCTTCCTGCCTCTAATGTACTTAAACATTTTGCTATTGTTTTTTGAGTTTTTGGCTAGCTGTTCCTCAATCTTTTTTTTTTTTTTTTTTTTTTTTGCTTTTCTTACTACAGTTTTACACTTAATTTGACAGTGTTTATGTTCCTTTCTATTTATCTCACTGGGATTGGACTTCCATTTCTTGAAAGTTGCCTGTTTGTCCCTCACTGCTTCTTTTACATGATGGTTAAGCCTCGGTGACTCTTTTTTAGGTCTCTTCCTATGTTTTTTTTAATTTGGGGTATACATTTAAGTTGGGCCTCTATTATGGTGTCTTTAAAAAGTTTCCATGCAGCTTGCAGGGTTTCGGCTCTTGTCACTGTGCCTTTTAATTTCTGTTTAACTAACTTCCTCATTTTTGTGTAATTTCCCTTTTTGAAATTAAATGCAAGAGTGCTGGACTACTGAAGTGTTCTTCCCACCACAGGAATGTTAAATGTTGTTATATTATGGTCACTATTCCCAAGTGGCCCTGTGATAGTTACCTCCTGGACCTCATCCTGCGCTCCACTCAGGACTAAATCGAGAATCGCCTCTCCCCTTGTGGGTTCCTGTACCAGCTGCTCCAAGAAGCAGTCATTTAAGCCATGCAGAAATTTTATTTCTGCATCTCTTCCTGAGGTGACGACGTACCCAGTCAATATGGGGATAATTGAAATCCCCCATTATTATAGTTTTTTTTATTTTGGTAGCCTCTCTAATCTCCCTTAGCATTTCAATTTCACGATCACTGTCCTGGTCAGGTGGTCGATAATATATCCCTACTGCTATATTCTTATTCTTTGACTTAGGGCCCCTACAGTTACACCACCATAAAACTTTAGATTTAAATAACTGAAATCATGAAATATATTTACTTTCAAAATACTACGACTGTGAAATAGATGAAAATGGACCATGAATTTGGTAGGGCTCTAAATATGAGGAAGATTGTGGCACCTTAGAGACTAACAGATTTATTAGAACGTGAGCTTTTGAGAGTAAAACCCACTTCATCAGATGAATTGGTGTGAAAGTTATAGAAGCAGGAATTTATAGAAGGAAGAAGTTGCTGGTGTATATGAACTAATCAAGTCAGAGTGGAAGTGGGTTATTCATAGCATTTAGTCTGGAGTAGGGATGTAAAATCCTGTTTAATTGGCTAACTAGTTAAACATATTTAACTGGTTAACCGATTAGTCAGGGAGCCTGGCTGGAATGACCCCTCTTACCTGCCACTGGGCTGGAACACACCTTTCCCCTCCCCTCCATCTGCTCCAGGCAGGGGCTGCTCCAGCTTGGCAGAGAAGCCCTGCCTGTGGATCCCTTGTTGCAGGCAGGGGCTGCAGCAGCCAAGGTGTTGGAGGAGCCCCTTTCTGTGGAGGGTCCCCACAGGGCTGAAGCAGCCTTCACCTCCCTACTCTGGAGATGTGAATAATCAGAAAGGGGAAATTGCCTTTGTAATGCGTTAGCCAGTTGAGATCCTTATTCAGTCCTAAATTGATAATGTTGAATTTGCAAATGAGTTCTAGGTCAGATGTCTCTTTGTTACTGGTTTAGTAAATCCTTTTGTAGAAAGATGGCTACTTTCAAATCCATTACTGAATGTCCATGCATGTTTAAGTGTTCCCCTACAGCAGCAGTTCCCAACCTTTTCCAGATGGGGACCCATTTTGACAATTCAGGAAGACTTGGTGACCCAAGGCAATTAAAAAACAGGAGTGGGGAGAAAGGGGGGGGGGGGGGTCAGTGCCGTAACTAGCTAATTTTGCACCTGAGGCAAGAATGTAAAATTGTGCTGCCTCCTGTTTATATATTCATAGTAGTTATTTCATAGAAAAACTGAAAATACATAAATAATAACACAACATTTATTTAAGTTGTGGTGGGGGAAGACACTCATCCCCAAACCTTCCCCCCCCCCCCGCCCTCGTGGCTGCAAGCTGGCCAGGACTCTGCCCTGGCCAGCCAACACCAGCTGTGGGAACCCTGGCTGGGGTGGATGGAAACCTCTCAACCAGATGCCCGGA
The DNA here is from genome assembly GCF_052426305.1 of Pelodiscus sinensis. Lineage (NCBI taxonomy): Eukaryota > Metazoa > Chordata > Testudines > Trionychidae > Pelodiscus > Pelodiscus sinensis. The sequence continues at coordinate 16,606,994 of NC_143072.1, read as the reverse complement.
CACCTGGCTTCCCACCCTCACCCCCACCCCCACCTACCTGAGCTGGGCACTACTGCTTCTCTGTGTTCCCTAGCATTCTGACTTTTCCCCCCATGTCCAGGGATATTTCCTTACTCCAGTGGTCACCAACCAGTAGATCAGGATCTATTGGTTGATCTTGGAGCCTGACTGTTTTGGCTAAGAGGCTATCAAGTGCCAGTACTTCAGCTGCCCCTCCCACCACTGCTATGCACCTCCTGCCCTTTGCCTGGGAGCTTCCCTTTGCCACCCGGGAGCCTCCTGCTTGTAGTACAGAACAGGGGGGAGAGAGGAGGGTGCTGATGTCAGGGTGCCCATTCTTCCACCCAGTATTCTATCTCCACAGAACGGGAGAGGGGGACAACAGGGCCTGGGATGGAAGGAGTTTGCTGGCTGCTTTTGAGTGGTTCAGGTCCAGGGCAGGGGTTAGCCTGCCTTAGCCCCACTGCACCACAACCCAGGAGCCACCTGTGGCAAACGTCAGGCTGGAGCCAGCTCCGAACCCCTGTCCCAGTCATGTACCCCCCCCTTACACCTCCAAGTCCTTGCCTTAGCCCTGAGCCCCCCCGAACCACCTTCTGCATCCCAACTCCCTGCCCCGGGCTCCGTTCAGAGCCCCCTCACGCTCCAAATCCCTTAGTCCAAGACCAGAACCTGTGCCCCAAACCTCTGCCCATCTGGTGAAAGGGAGGGAGAATGGAAGGATGGAGTGAGCAGGGGCAGGGCCTCAGAGAAGGGGCATGAAGGAGGCGGGGTCAGGGTATTTGGGTTTGAGGTAGATCCTAGATTACACTTAAATTAAAATGATCTCATGCTTAAAAAGTTTGGAGACCCCTGCCTTACTCTGCTCTGAGACACTGAAATGGTATTCAGTTCAATTGATTGGTTTAACTGCCTGAAGGTTGTTAAACCAATTAAGTTGAGTACCACTTCAGGTGAATGGCTCCTTAAGACTAAGCCAGCTGGGGAGCTGACCAGTGGGGAACCTTTTCAAATGTTTGAATGGCTCCTTAAGAGCATCACCTCGGAAGACATTTGGCCACCCTTTTGAAATGTAATGGCGACTCATATTTGGGTCTTGACCCATAGATTGGGAAACCCTGTCCTAAGGTTTGTGTGTGTTACCATCTGATGTGTTAATTTATCCTTTGGTGCAGAGACTGTCTGGTTTGGCCAATATACATAGCAGAGGGGCATTGCTGGTATTTGATGGCATATATTCCTTTTGTAATTATCTTGTACGTAATGATCAAACTTTAGTTATTGCTAAGTTGCTTACAGTCTTTATAAGAAAAAACAAAGTCTGAAACTTTGTCTACTTTAGGATGTTAACTAACACACTGGTGCAGAAATGTATGCAAGGACATTTACCAATTAGAAAAGAAACTTAGCTTTACAGAATAATATAATGTGTTCTAAAATTTGGGTCATGTTAATTTGAGAGAATTGCACTGTTTAAGATATTAATTTAAACCAACTTAGTTAAACCAGCAAATCCCTGTGTGCACACTGATTTAAGGTTTTGTCTTAAAATTGTTCCCAAAAAATCTACTTGAGCTAAATCAAAAGCTGCTCTTAAACAATTGTAGCTTTTTGTAGTTATGGCCTGCACTTCATCCTTAGATGGATAATGAGTATTAAAATAGTGAACAAGAGCTTCCTTTATTGTAATAACTTGTCTATTAAATATTGAATTATTTAATCCTACTAAGTTTACTAGAGTTCAAAAGAACATATTATATAGTATTTTTATTTTACCGGTCATGTTTCGACCTGATTACTTTGTATGACCAGTTTTCTTTTAAAACTGGTTTGAAGGTTTTAGTTGTGCTAAAGCAGGATGCTGCCTGATACAATAAAGAACAAGGTTTAAGTTGTTAGTTACAATTTGAAAACCTATATTCATATGTTCTGTATTTTGTTTTTCAGTACTGTTCAGAAATGTGGTTAATAAGGATATCTTACTGTTAAGTCTTTCTTTCTTCATCTAGAAATCGAGCAATAGCGGACTACCTTCGATCTAATGGTTATGAAGAGGCATATTCCGTTTTTAAAAAGGAAGCTGAGTTAGATGTGGTGAGTTGAAACACAATTCTTCATTTGTTTTGTAAAACAAATTCTATGAAGTTCACTACTTTTGAACATCTGAAACTGTATTGATTAGCTCTTACAATGTAGAAATCAATACTTGATCCACGTGTTTAATGCAGTAGTCATTTTGCAACACAGTAAATGTTCTCTCTTCATTGTGATAGTCTCAATTCCCTAACTCGAAGTTCCTCCCCCTTTTTTCTCCATTCCTGACATTGGTGTATTTGTTCTTTAGGCCTGTTGTCCACCTGTCTGTCACCCTTCACTCCAGAGTAGCCTGCTTTTCTGTATTACTGTAGGGATCCAGTTCCCAAAGGGCTCTGAATTCCTCCAGGATGAAAGGTGTTAGAGCAATATAAAAATACTTTGTTTTTTGGTATCAAGGAAAAGTTAATATTCAAGTGAATGCATTTCATTTTCTGAGATGCATATTATTATTACTTGGCTGTATTTAGTTTTACTGTGCTGGAAATAAATTCATTTTCTTTTCTCAATTCTTACACTGAAATTTCTCCAGATACAGGCTTAATCAGAGCCTCTCCTAAAATGCCTAAAGGCCTCAGCTGGAGAGGGAACAAATTCTTCAATTTTCCAATTTAATATTATGTAAACACTGTTATTTTCAACCTTAATGGCAATAGGACTGATTCGCTTTTGGCCCATCTAGCTTTGTCAAAACTAACCTTGTCCATATCAAGTTTGGTATAGGGATGTAAGCAAGTAGTTGAGTACTCGATTCCCTGTCTTCCCTGCCCCCCTTGCTGCCTCTGAGAGGCAGCAGGGGAGGAGGAGGAAGAAGGAAATAGGAGTCAGTGCTGGTGGGAGCCAACTTAAAAGCCAGTTCCCCCCCAGCACCATCTATGTTGAGCCACCCCTCTCTCCCCTGCCTCTATCAGAGGCAGCAAAGGTAGGGGAGGCTGCTGCATAGCAACCTGCCTGCAGAGGGCCAAGGCTGCTCTGGCAGCAGCCCCTGTTCATGGTGGCCTGACTTGTTGTGAACAGGGGCTGTTGGACCCAGTGGAGCTGGGACTGAGCAGTCCTGTCTTGCATTGGTCTGGGACCACTGTGCCTCTGAATTTTAAATATAGTAAGAGTCGAGTGGTTCTTATTATCCTTACCATCAAATTTAATTTTTTACTGGGAATTGTATAGAAGCCAAGAACTAATGCGTATGTAGATAAATTCTCTAGACTACAAACTCCTATTTAGTGTCTTAGGAATTCTGGGCCACCTGTTTTGAAACTTTAGTTCACGCAACCTAGGATGACCCTAGACAAATTGGAAGATTGAGCCAGAAGAAATCTGATGAGGTTCAACAAAGCCAATTGCAGAGTACTACACTTGGAACAGAAGAATCCCAAGCACTGTTAAAGGCTGGGGACCAACTATCTATGCAGTAGTTTGGCAGAATAGGACCTGGGGGTTATAGTGGATGAGAAGCTGGATATGAGTCAGTGTGCCCTTGTAGCCAAGAAGGCTAATGGCATATTAGGGTGCATTAGGAGGAGCGTCTCCAGCAGATCTAGAGACATGTTTATTCCTATTTATTCGACACTGGTGAGGCCACATCTGGAGTATTGCGTCCAGTTCTGGGCCCCCCATTACAGAAAGGTTGTGGACCATTGGAGGGGGTCCAGCAAAGGGCAATGAAAATGATTAGGAGGCTGGAGTATGTGACCTATGAGGAGAGGCTGAGGGATTTGGACTTGCTCAGTCTACAGAAGAGTGGTGGTGGTGGTGGGGGAGGTTGATAACAGCCTTTACCTACCTGAAGGCTGGATTCCAAAGGGAATGGAGAGGCTGTTCAGTGTTGACAGATGACAGAACAAGGAGCAATGGTCTCAAGTTGCAGTGGGGGAGTTCCAGGTTGGATAGTAGGGAAAAACTAATAGGAAGGTGGTGAAGCACTGGAATGGGTTACCTAAGGATGTGGTGGAATCTCCATCCCTAGAGTTTTTTAAATCAAGGCTTTGTCAAGCGGGGGCTGGGATGGTTTAGTCATGGTTGGTCCTGCTTTGGGCAGAGGGCTGGACTCGATGACCTGAGGTATCTTCCAGCCCTAGGATTCTATGGACGTGTTCACTGAAAGTGCTCTTGCTACCTTCAATCCTTGCTACCTTCAATCCAGTATGATGCATGCCCTCAAATTTAAGAGGTCTTGCATCATACTGGATTGAAGGTAGCAAGGATTGAAGGTAGCAAGAGCACTTTCAGTGAACATGTCCATAGAATCCTAGGGCTGGAAGATACCTCAGGTAATCGAGTCCAGCCCCCTGCCCAAAGCCCCCAGCAGACCAGGGAGACGCAGAGCAAAGCCGCTGAGGACGCGGGCGGCAGGACCGCGGCGCGTCTGGGCGGTTCCGCAGCCCGCGTCTTGCGCGGCAAGAAAAGCTGCTCCGCATCTCCCTGGTCTGCTGGGGGGGCTGCCGGGTTGGTCCCTGCAGTGCTGCACCTCAGCACTGCGGGGACCAACCTGGCAGCACCCCAGCTGCTCTACCCCAGGTTTCCCCAAGTCAGCTGCTGCTGAAACTGATCAGCAGCTGATTCCAGGAAGCCCGGGGCAAAGCAGCTCTGCCTCCGGCTTTCTGTAGTCAGCCGCTGGTCAGTTTCAGCAGCGGCTGAATCGGGTACCCCAGGTGTCCCCGACTTACGTACAAATTCAACTTAAGAACAAACCTACAGTCCCTATCTTGTACGTAACCCGGGGACTGCCTGTATTGGAAATAAGGGGCCAAATTTAGTCACTACAATTCCAGTTACTGGGATTCATGATACAGGTGAATTTAACCCTGTCTCTTCTATTTTGTTTCATTTGTTGGCATTTCAGTGGTATTTGTCTCCATAGTAACTGATCGGTGGAACTTGAAAACTGGATCATATTCAAGTTCAAGAACTTCTGTTGCATATGTGCAATATCTTTTGACAAAATGCCAATTATCTCACTTCCAAATTGCATGAAGAAAATCCCTGATGTGTTTTACATCTAGGAGATGGCTCTAGAATGGACAAATATTCTTTGTTTTGGGATTGCAAATCTGCAGTGAAATTAATATTCTGTACCTATATGTAAGGTTGATCAGGAGAATATTTGAATTACTATTAGCAGGTTGTTTGTAATAGGTGGAAATCACTATCTTTGAAAATATCACTCAGCACTAGCAAACTGCATAAATTAGTATTTCTCTTAAATTTTGGATTATCCATCCTATTTTCCAAAATGTTCAGTTGAGGTTTTACTTGATTTGCTTACATTGCATTCAGTGTTCTAAGTAATAATTGAAAATCATAGTAACATTCACTTATCAAACTATCAGTCAGCCTAATTAAGCCTTCCTCCTGAAGGTTAAAAAGACCTGAATATCAAATAACCAGATTGCCTAGCATAGTCTTAAGGGAGATACAAGAAAATCAAGTTAGTTAGTTAACTTCATACAGGAACTTTCTCACAGGAAAATGTGAATTAGATGTGACTACTTTAAAACAGCTAAAAAGGACTAACAATATCTGACATGGTAATGGGTACAGCGAGTGGTAAGGAGATAAGCAGAGCCCTATGCATGGTTTGATTCTAGTTCCAGTACTAATTAGGGCTGTTATTGGTTAACCTATAAGCTAAGGGTGAGGCTTTCCTGTTATGGTTAAGCAGTGGAGGGCTGCAGCAGCCTCCTACCTGCTGTAGGCAGGGGGTTATTCAGTCCCATGGGGCTTGCTGCAGGTGGAGGGTGTCCAGCCAGGTTGGAGCAACCCCTGTCTGCAGTTGGCACTCTGGCCTCGCTGATACAGCACTTGTCTGCAATAAGGATGTTAAGAACTAGTCGATTCCCCTCCTCTCTTGCTGCCTCTATTAGCTAGAGGCAGCAAGGGGGGGGGGAGAGGGGAGAGAGGGTACTTCAAAGTGGCAGCACTGCCCCTTTGAAATGCCAAGGCAGCATTTCAGAGCAATAGCACCATGTGGAGCCCAGGGTCAACAGGGGGAGTCCCCCACTGACCTCCGGCTCCATTCTGCACTGCTGCTTTGAAATGCACAAGAGCCCGCATTTCCAAGCTGGCAAGCCTGGATGCAGCCCAGAGTGAGCAGGACTTCCCACTGGTCCGGGGCTGCATGCAGAATTCTGTACATTCCTTTGAAATGTACAAGAGCCCCAGTGGGAGGAGGAATGAGGAAGTGCCTATCGACTAGTCAGGTAGTCAATGGAAATTCCATCCGCTACTCAACTAGTGAATTAGCCGATATTTAACATCTTTAGGCTGCAGTGGGTGGGGGGTTGTTCCAGCCCAGCTGGACTGCAGGAGCCCCCACCCCTATTTAATTGGTTAAATTTAACATTTAGCTGGTTAACTAAAACAGGATTTTACATCCCTAGTACTGATTAACTTTGCAAATGACTCCGTTCTCAAAAACATTGCTAGAGTAATAGGCTGTATCACCGTGGGCTCTGACTTAAGTAGCAAATTTGGCTAGAAACTCTGAAGTCTTGCTTCTTCCCTGCCTTTATGTACAGTCTGTGTTTTGTCCTTTAGCTCAAACTATCTCAAGACTCGGAGAAACTGCTCTTGTTTGTTTGCCCTTTTTTGTCCCACCTCAATCTGGGTTTTCTCTTGCTCTTTTCACACATGGAGAGAGGGGATTGGGATTCAGTGTATTTGCCTCTTTTCATCATGTTTTTAGTGTTTACTAGAGAAGATAGTTATCCCACTTGAGCAGTTGGATCAGTTGCTCACTATTGCATCTCCTTGATTGAATCCTTGAGCCATAAAAGGGGGGAAAATTGCATAGGGAAAAATCTTTAATCATCTAAGCTTTTACAGTTGTTACTTTTAGAGCAGAAGTCTCAAGCCCCTAGGCCATCCCCAGCCAGAGCAATTGCACAATCTGGACTGGGTGTCCTGGCAGGCAGTGGTAAGGGCCGTCTCTTCCTTCCCCCAAACCCTGACCCTTTTTCCTTTCCATCATCCTCTGAAGCCCTGTTTCCTTCCCATCTCCACCCTCTCCCCCATGGCACTCCCCCAGGGGATGTGGCCGTGGATTACTTGTGGGGGGAGGCTGGTGCAGGGCAGCAGCAGTGGTCATCCCCCTCCCCACTCCTTGCGGTGGCAGGAGCAATGGGGAAATAGAGCACGCTCAGTGGTAGTACTCGCTTTGCTGTGTTCAGTTTCCCTGTGGCTCCCACCACTGTAGGGAGTGCGTGGGTGCCCAACTGCAGCTGCCGCCCCATGCCATTCCCTCCCCTCCTCCCCCCCAAAAAAATCCCTAAGGGTCACATTCTTTGGGGGATGGATGAGGTACCATTGGGGGAAGGAGAGGATGAGGTGAATATTGGGGATGGGAATGGACAGGTATTCCACCCCAGCCCCCTGACACTCCCAAGCTTGATTGCACAACTGCTCCGACTGGGGATGGTCCATGGGCTGGGAATTTGAAACCCCCATTCCAGAGCAGTGGCCACGAACCCATCAATCGCAGTCAAGTGGTAGATCCTGGAGCCTCTGCCATTCGATCGTGATCCTCAAGTAGGCTGCCTCTGCAGCCCTGGGAGGAGAGATGAGGCAGCTCTGTGCTAGGAATGTAAAATCCCATTTAGTTGGCTAACCAGTTAAACATGTTGTCTAACAGATTAACTGATAAAAGGGGGTGTGAGTGGGAAGGCTTATGATCATTTCAAAGAACTGGCACTTGGTCCTGGCTAGTGCATCCAGGTTTGTCAAAACGTACGGCTCTGGTACACTTTCAGGAGCTAGAATGGACTATTATAGAGTATCCCGTAGAGAGTATTGCAAAGTCTAAACTACCTTGGTTTTAATCTATGGCTTGATTCACAGAATGACTGTTTTGGCTAGGGTAACTCTTGTCTCCTAACCCAGTATCTATGCAGGTAACAGGATTCCTTGGTTTCCAGCATGGAAATCTTCATTTCTAACCCTAAGTGTCTTAGACTACGTCTAGACTGCATCCCTCTTCTGACAGAGGGATGCAGATCAAGCACTTTGGAAGTGCAAATGAGCCTGGGATTTAAATATCCTGGGCTTCATTTGCATACTCACTTCGGGCGCTGTGCCAATCACGCGCCCTTTCGCAAGTGAAAGTAAAGTATAGCTGCGGCTCTGCCAACAGCAGGGAGCCTTTTTCAGCAGATCCTGTACTCCTCAAAAAATGAGTACAGAATCTGCCGAAAAAGCTCCCCACTGTCAGCAGAGCTGTGGCTACACTTTACTTTCACTTTCGAAAGGGCGCGTGATTGGCACAGAGCCTGAATGTGAGTATGCAAATGAAGCCCGGGATATTTAAATCCCAGGCTTATTTGCACGTCCAAAGTGCTTGATTTGCATCCCTCTGCTGGCAGAGGGATGCAGTCTAGACACAGCTATACTGTAATGCCCTTTACCAGGAATAAGCTCCTTTGAGGCGAACAAGACGGTCTAAACTCTAGATAACACTTAGTCTTGCCTCAGTATGGAAAACCAGACCTACTCCCTTCCAAGGACCAGGCCAGTCCCTTCCAGACCTACATTTGTGAGCACATCCAGTCCTTGGAATGAAGTTCAGGGAACCCTGAGTTGTAGCAGTTCTCTTGCTCTACTGAGATCTTTAGAATCCTTAAGTCAGTGTCACCAGCATATTCCTTTTCTGAGAGAAGGAACACTTATTAGCCACTGAACACGACTCGCCTTCAAGTGTCCCGAAATACCTTGTTAGACATAGTGAAATAGAGGGCTTAAATCTTTTTTGCTTTAGCCGTATAGTTTGAGAGCTCACTGAAATGCCAAAAATGATTCCCATAGCTATTAGGGCTGAACCCTATCATTGATGTGGTGTAAAGACCTTTCAACAAAGATGGGATTGTTTTCATCAGCTAAAAATAAGAAGAAACTGCCATAGCCTATATCTGCAAACCTGCCTTCTGGTATGGTGCTGTAAATTTTTAAGCAGTGCAGCAGATGTCTCAAGTTAACTGATTATGCGTGTAAACATAATGGAAGCCTATTTCCTTGGTTGTGGTACATATAGATTCATCAGCTTTTGATTGTTTGATCAAAAGGTTAGGTAACTACAAAAACCTAATTATCACCAGGTCATACTTATTCTCCAGTCCACACAATCAAAACATCTCTTCCTATTTCTCCTTTTCTAATTGAATGGAGGTTGGTGGGAAAGATAAGACAAACTGCAAGTAGAGTTTTCTCAGCAATTCATTGTATACTCTAATCCTGAAGGAGATTTGTACCAAAAAATAAATTCTGAATGTTTTGTCAATGAATAAATGTCTGCTCCAGCATGGCAGTGGGGAGCACAGAGGTGGGAGATCCTGCAGTGCCCCCCAACATGGACTTGGTGTGAGTCCACACACAAGTTCCTGTCTCAAACACCCCAGGGCCATTCTCCTCCACAACTAAGTGCACCAAGATAGTAAGCAAGATGGGCAGAGTCTCTCATACCCATCCCTCACCCTGGCCAAAGTATAGGGAAGCTGGCTCAGGCCAGCAGAATCTCAAGTGTGAAGGGGTGCATAGTGTGTGTGGGGATCCAGGTGTATGGCAAGAGGTTTGAATGGGGAAATGTGGGTGGCTCAGTGTGGGATCAGGATGCAGAGGGGTTGGGTAGATGGGGGAGCAGCTACCCTTACAGCATCCTCTCCACCTGCAGTTGTGGGGTAATGGGGCAGAGACTGGGGTGTTGAGCTTTGTGCAACCGGGGGAGGTTTCTGGGCATAGATCTGCCCTGGTACCCCAACTCCAATCCAGCCCTGGCTGCATCTGGCAGGAGAAGAGGAAGTTCTGTTTTTCCCCAGCCCTGATAAGATTAGCAAGGCTCAGCACGGGGTAGGAGCCAGGTCCCCCCTGTCTCTGTGCAGAGATTTCTCTCCACCAGCTGCTCCAGGCATCTGAAACACTGCACCTGTGTTGCTGGACAGGAATCTGTGGCTGCTCTTGCAGCTTCCTTTTGCTTCCCCATCATCTGAAGGGAAGCAAATCTGTGAGGGAAATGAGTTGTGTACTCAGACTCTGCCCCCCCCCCCCCCGTAGTAATACTCAGTTGTAATACTCTCAAGCATAAGAAATGGGGTGGGCAGGAGGGTGTTAATGGCCAAAGTGCCAATAATGTGGGTGACCTGAGAGTTTGGGTTTGTAGATTTGATCACAGAAAATCTTTGGCTAAACATCAGTGTTACTTTGTAACCAAAGTAGACTGCCAAAGTATTAAAAATATTGTGACTGAATTAAGTTGATTTTGAAATCAGCTGATACTACTACTTCCCCCTAAGTATTCATTTGAATGTTTAGACATTCTTGAAAATGCTGTGGCTTGTCTCTCTCTAACTACATTATAACAACTTTGTTTCAGAATGAAGAGCTAGATAAGAAGTATGCTGGACTTTTGGAGAAAAAATGGACATCTGTTATAAGATTACAAAAGAAGGTAAATGGAGGGACTTAAATTTAACATATACAGTTATACAGTGAGTAATATATTTTAAATCAAATTAACGGTATTCAATGGACTGAAATTGAAAAACTGTCATGCATTCAAAGGAAATGTGGGGCTTATTAAATATTCTATGAAAATATTTGGCAGGCAGAGGAGAATATTTAGCCTTGAAATGTGCTTGACTGTCCACTTCATCTCCAGCAAAAATATTTTATAGTCTTCTTCTGTGATGGCTTCTCTGATATCTGACACTTTGATTCATCTCATGGATTTCTGATGCACTTTGAGAAGATGGTGGGAAGGAAAGAGTGCCCCAAGGCTTTTTGGAAATACAAAGGGTGAATAGTTGTCCCCAAAAAGCTTGCTTAGCAGGGAATAAGGCATACACTCTGTTTCTAGTCCTTTTGGAGTCTTCTTTTTCAGTGAAGCCATTAGTTCTGATGTGTTAGAGTAAGTGATTGTAGTGCAAAAACACAGTACAAAACTATGTGCTTTACAGGGCATCCATAGTTCTATAGCAGTTGTCTCCAACCTTTTTATACCCAAGATCACTTTTTAAATGACAGACCAAGCCAAGATCTACTGGCTTTTTAAATGACAGACCAAGCCAAGCCCCACCCCTTCCTTGAAGCCCCACCCTCTCTATTCTCCTCCTGTAGGAAGAGGTTTTTCCAACATTTGGCCTGTCTAGACTGTGGAAAGAGGAATATAGGGGTGCCCGAAAGAGCATGTTTGCTCTTCCACTAAAAAAAGCGGAAGAACAAATGCAACCCTGTATGCAGAAGAGTTTTTCTGGGATATCTCTGGAATCCTGAAAAACTCCTGCAGTCTAGTCATACCCTTGCTGGGTTGAGACAGGATGTGTGGGCTCCGGGGTGGGAATGAGGGATTTGGGTGTGGGAAGGGGTGAGAGATGCAAGCTCTGGGAGGAGATCTGGATGCAGGAGGAGGTGGAGAAGGGGACGCTGGCTCAGGGAGGGGACTCCAGGCTGGGCAGTGTTGGGGTACTAAGCAAGCCACAGGCTTGTGGATGTGAGGGTGCAGGAATTTGGGTTGGGGTCTGTGAGGGGCTCAGGGCAGGGGGTTCCAGTGTTTGATAGGCTCAGATCTAGGGTCTGGGGAAGGGGTAATGCAGGAGTGGTTGTGGCCAGATGGGGGCTTGTTGGTCAGACTTCATTTTTAAGTAAAATACTATGTCAAACACAAAAAATTTCTGCATTGTCTTTATTTATGAGGATGGCAGGGAATCTGCCTTGAGTCAGGGGTCTCTGATCCATAGAAAAGTCATTCGGGAGCAGGGGACACAGTACTGGGGAGGGGTGCTAGTGGATTCTGGGGCAGGGAACAGGATGCCAGAGGAGGCAGGGTGCCAGAGGGAACTGGTTTCTCCAGAGGGAGCAGGGTGCTGGGGGACAGGTTTCTGCAGGGGGGCAAAGGAGAGGGAACAGGAGGGTGGTGGACAGGTTTGGGGCAGGGGAGAGGGAACAAGGTTCAGGAGCAGGGAGTCCCCAACACCAGCCACAGAGGGAAGCCTCCGTCCTGCGCTCCCTTGGGCTGACCGCAGGGCAGCCGGGCTAGAGTGAGGAGAAGCGGCTTCTCTTCGCTCCCGCCTGGCTGCCCTGCGCCCAGCCCAGAGACGCTGCGCCTAGCTCCAGCTATGCTGGAGCAAGCTTCCCAGGCTGAGCACAGGGCAGCCGGGCTGGAGCGAAGAGAAGCCGCTTCTCCTTGCTCCAGCCTGGCTGCCCTGCGCTCAGCCCAAGGAGGCTACACCTACCTCCGGCTGTGCTGGAGCAAGGTTCCCGGGCTCAGTGCAGGGCAGCCAGGCTGGAGCGAGGAGAAGCGGCTTCTCTTCGCTGCAGCCTGGCTGCCCTGCGCTCAGCCCGGGAAGCTTGCTCCAGCACAGCTGGAGGTAGGTGCAGCCTCCCTGAGCTGAGCGCAGGGCAGCTGGGCTGGAGCGAAGAGAAGCGTCTGCCTGGCCAGCTGGCTGTGGCTTTCAGCCCGGAGGAGGCTGAACCGCGCTCCAGCTGATCGGGCGGCTTCTCCTCTGCGCCTGCCCACGTGGAGCGTGATACACTCTGGCTGAGCGCCATGGCGCCCCATGCTCCATGTCGGCAGGCGCAGAGGAGAAGCCGGCTGATCAGCTGGAGAGCAGGGCAGCCTCTTTCAGTTGAAAGCAGCAGCTAGCTGCCAGGGTGTTTCAGCTCTCCTGACCTCCCAGCTCCCACCATTCCACAGCTACTCACCTGTGTTGCTGCTTGGTGAGTAGCTGCTGCTCAAATGAAGAAATCAAATGTAAATGTACTGCGCTGGCGCACAGTTCAGAGAGGGCTCAAGATCTACTCTTAGAGCCCCTGAGATCTACTGGTAGATCGCAATCTACCGGTTGGTGACCATGGCTCTCTAGTGTATTGAAAGCATAAAAAATCATAGCGTATTAACAGCAGAGGATACCAACTACAGTGAATAACAGGATTTACTGAGCTTTTAATATATTTTTCCCTTGGATGTCCTGTATGCACACTCGATGTGTAAATCCCAGGATTGTCTTTTGAGCAGTGGTCTTTGGACTGTGTGAGCATTTTTAGTAGTAAAATTACCTCTGAGAATAGTTTGCCAAAAGGCTGTTTGCAAAATTCATAACTTAGTTACTTTCAGTCAATTTGAAGTATTGAACTTTCCAGGATGGTAGAGCTAAATGACTTTAGTCATAATCCCTCTTCCACATACAACTTCTGGGAAAGTAACTTGCTCTCTTCCCAAGAGAAGCAAAATATTGTAGATCCAAAGTCATTCAGCAAGTTTAACTTTGTTAATCGCCAGTGGTCTTGTAGAAGATTGTAGAAACAATTAATCTTATTTGTTTAAAACGCCTAAATCTCAGGTTATGGAACTAGAATCTAAATTGAATGAAGCAAAGGAAGAATTCACATCAGGTGGACCTCTTGGTCAGAAACGAGACCCGAAAGAATGGATCCCTCGTCCTCCAGAGAAGTATGCATTGAGTGGACATAGGAGTCCTGTCACAAGAGTAATTTTTCATCCAGTTTTCAGTGTTATGGTCTCTGCTTCAGAGGATGCCACAATAAAGGTAAATGTTTGCTATAACTGGCCAAGCAAATCAGTTTGAGATGCATGCTCCCTAAACACATGCAATCATGATCCAAGGTTTACCTACTTTGATAATCCCTTAACTTTGATATTGATCACAGTCTGTGTAGTGGTATGCAGCAGATTTTAGTTTTTCAAGTAATCTTTTTGGGGGGGAGGGGGGGAGTTCTGGCCAAAATAAATATTTGAAAACTGTTGAGACCACAAGTATGGATTTAGGGTCTGGGTAGAAGATTAAAGGATAAACACTGTCATGGAAGAGAGTAGCCAAAGATTAAGGAATATGATGTGAGATATAGAAGTGTTTGGGTAAAGAGTAATGAGAGAGATAGAAGACCATCTCAGAAGGTTCTTTGAAGAATGGTGCCTTTTCAGGCTAACATTTTAAATAAACTTTACCATCTTTCTTCTGCTACTTTTTAGTGTAAAGAATTAATACTTTCCATTTCATGTGAAATACTCACATAGACACCATATGATGATGGTTTTCAACATGTTTTCTCCTATTCTTGGGGAAATTGAAGATGGTGTGTATAGAAACTGGTTTAGTTTTCCAGTACTTCTAATAGTGCTTTTATTAAGATCTGTTGCATATGTTAATGCACCCATATGACTCTTGTGGTAGGCAGGTACTTTGTCCATTTAGTGTCATAATTAGAAAGAAAAATATTTGTCTAATTGATTTATTCATGGAATGAAAAGGTGCATTTCCAGTTGGCTGCACTCCCTGAAGACCACCTTGAGCATTTGCTTGGGGCTTAATTTGTGCATGCATGGAAACTGCTATGGCGAGCTGAAGTTGTTGAAAGTCATACTGACTTGTAATATTTGTTACCCAAACTCTAAGGAAATATTGAAAAATCTGTCCTGATGGCTACAACAAAGTTTAAATTAAAATAATTTAGCATCAAGTTTTTAAACAACAATAATGTCATTCTTCAGGTTACTGCACATATAGATTCTACTTAGGGTATCCATTTGCCCCAGCCACAGGAGTTTGGAACATTTTTTGCCAGGGGTGATTGCGAGAGCTGAATATACAATATTCCTTCCACAGGGCATGAAGTGCATGACTCCCAACTGTCAGTTAGTTCCCCCTTAGCTAAGGATGTGAATAGGTAACTGGCTATCTGGTAAGCTTTAATAGGTGATGCTTACAGAGTAATGGCTAACCATTACCTGGGAGGCAGCGGGCTGCTCCAGCCCCACAGAGGTGGGGGGGAAGGGAGGAAGAGGACTGCTGAGACTCTTCTGCTTCAGGTGAGGTCGCCAAATCCCAGCCCATGAGCCTGTGTGAGCTGGAAGCTGATAACCTAGTGCAGGGTTGGAAGCAGCTGGGTGGAGCAGCCAGCCCAGATTTGGGGGTGGGTGGCTAGGGGGGGTGGGCAGAGGAGAGAGGGCGGGCAGCCAGCCCAGTGGGGCTTGGCCCCGTTTAATCAGTTAACCAGTTAAATTTAACGTTTAACCGATTAATTAAATGGGATTTTACATACCTAGTCTAAGCATTATGTCTCTCTGTAGTAATCTTGTTACTTAATAATTAGTCTGGTAGGTAGTGATAGGTGTAGGTTTCCAGGTTCTAAGGCATGGTGAGAAGGCCAGGTTCTGCAAAGGGAGAAGAGTCTCTAAAAAGATTATCTAAAACTGTTTAGTGCCATTCTTCAATGCCTTTGTTAAATGCCTGGAAAATAATTTCCCCATAAACTCTATGTATCCTTCATGCTCTTCTATAAGAATAAATTTATCTAGTGGGTGCCATCTGTTGTTTAACTAAACTGGCATTATCCCTTGTGTTAACACATCAAATAATGTTGAAGTCATGGTGGAGAGCTAAACAGAATATAAACCATTTGTTTTGTAGGTCTAGTATAAACCGCTACTATTCTTAATTATGCATTGCAGCCTTAGGAACCACGCCACATCAGAAATTAAGCTATACAGTATCTGTAACCAGAATTACCTCATTTTATTTTCAATATTTAAAAAGGCTAATGATTTTGGAGTCACAGATGTCTTCAATCTTCTAAATGTTATAAAATGAAACTTAGTTAATCTTCAACTAGATTATGATGAGGCCAATGGCATTAAAGAAATTAGCATCTGTAGTAGCTTGTCTCAGAGTGAAGTAGGTTTATGTTCATAGATATCTAATAATTGACAAATAATAGTGTGAATGCTTCATTTTCACCTCTTAATTAGATCAGTTATTTACTGCAAATGTGTTGTATTTATATTGACTACTGTCTTGGCTGACACAAGATTCCATTTACTTTTACTATTAAATTTTGGAAGTGACCTTAGATTTTCTTCTCTAATCTGACCAAAATGCTGCATATTGCTCTCCAGGAGGGAGATTGGTGGCCATATGGCTCTTTAGCATCAAATAATTACTAGAAGCATACTAATCCCTAGAAAGGGGTAGGCTGTAAGGGAAGAGCGTTGGTAAGGGCTTGGAGAAGTTAATGGCAAAAGGTGGGAAGAGAAAAGGACTACATTTTTTTTTTTTTTTTTTTTTTTTACCTAATTGGAATTTACTCGCTCTGTGGATTTTTTTTTTTTTTTTTAAAGGTAATTTGTATCAAGACTTCTAGTCACAAAGAGGAGACCATTTACGTTAAATTGTTTTGAAATCTGGGAAGTGCACCTATGCTTGAAATATAACTACCGTAATTTACAAGTAACTAAACCATATAAATATAGCACAGTTTATTTTCCTCCAGGGCTTGGCTTTTCTAGGACAGTCTTCCTTTGTCTCCTGCTCAAGTTAATTATTGAACAAGGTGCCAGACTGGCCTGTGGGGTGCAAATGTAAAGCTGGAGAACTTGAAGAGTGATAGGCTGGTGCTAACAAATTTTCTGTTCACTTGTCAGGTGTGGGATTATGAGACAGGCGATTTTGAACGAACCCTTAAGGGACATACAGACTCTGTGCAGGATATTTCTTTTGACCACAGTGGCAAACTCTTGGCCTCCTGTTCTGCTGATATGACCATTAAGCTATGGGACTTCCAGGGCTTTGATTGTATCAGAACCATGCACGGTAAGGAGTCTAACTTAATGATCTATAAGATGAAGAAAAATTAATTTATTTTTCCTATTCAGAAAACTGCTGATGTGAGAAGGGATATACAGTCAGAATACCCAAAAGACTTGTCTTTAACACTTGGAGTGTCTTCTATATAACTCTGTATTCTGTCCCATCACACATTGAAAATTTATCTCTAATCTACTGTGTGAGATGGTACCAGAAATAAAATATCTGATATAGTTTCAATGAAACAGCAGATGGATGCGTTTACTACTGCTATGTACAGAGATCAGTGGAAAATGAGGCGGTCCCAAGAGGGTTTAAAATATTTTTACAGTTTGGTATATGTGGCTTTTGCTAATTTGCTTGTTATACTGAATCTACCTCTTAGGAGAATCTCTGGTTCCGTGTTTTCTTGTTTTGAATTGACATGCTTACTGTTCTAGGTGTATAAATGGTGTATGCACGTTGTGGGTTCCTTGTACAATGGTGGACGAACACTTTCCCATTCTGCCAAAATTTCAGGAGCCATAACATGGCTCAGAAGGGACCATCTGGATTCTCCTGCACACAGCAGGCCACAGATTCTCACCCACCCACTCCTGTAATAGACCTTTATGCTCTGGCTGAATAGATTTAAAGATTTCAAGTTACCGAGAATCTACCGTTTATACTAGCTTAAACCTGCAAGTGATCTGTGTGTCGTGCTGCAGAGGATGGAGAACAACCTCCAGGCTTACCCCAATTCAAGGTTACAAAGGCAGATGGTGAAGATGATGGGGATGAGGGGTGGAGAATATGGAGACCACCTCTGCAACCTTCAGAAAGTTCTAAACAATTCTGCTTGGGTTATACATTGTATATTTCTTACCCTCTGACTTTTTAACAACTCTCTTGCATGTGAACATGATCTTTTAGGGTACGTCTACACAGCAGGGCTAAAGTCGAATTAAGCTATGCAACTTAAGCCACACAATTGACATAGCTGAAGTCAGACTAGTTAACTCTGCTTTTGGCACTGTCTATACAGCAGGAAATCTAAGGAAGAACACTCTTCCTTCAACTTCGTTTACTCATAAAACGAGAGTTACAGGAGTCAGAGTAAGAAGTCCTGCAGCTTGACGACATTTTGAAATAAAGGCTTGTAGTTTAGATGAGCTCTTTGTTATTTCGGAATAACATCAGTTACTCCAAAATAACACTGCTCTGTAGACGTACCCTTAAGTATTCATATCCTGCTGCTTCATCTCAAGATAACATTTTGTGATGTAATTGTGTTAAAAATTTACATCAGGAGTAGATAATCTTTTTGATACAAACTTTGTTTCTTAATAAAAGTCTGCTAAAGAGCAAGTGAAAAACAACTAACTGGCCAGAGTCTTCAGCGAAGCATCTGCTGTTCTTTAAGCACTACTGTGTCATTCACAAATAGGTGAATAAGGGCTATATTCACCTTAAATAGGCCACAGAAAGTACATGTTTGTGTTGATTTTTGTAAACCATGTTCTGTCAATTAACATGGGCATGGGTGAAATGGCTTCACACCAAACTTCATAATTTCATTGTTTTGAACATTTTTTCCCTTTAAAAAAAATCCATTTAAATGAAGTCACTTTGATGGAGCAGTATGAAGTACAGAAAATCTACCAAAAACTCTTTGGATGGGTCACGATTAATATCCACTGAAATAGTTACTTTTTTTTTTTAGTGGGACTTCAAAAAAACATGCAGAATTTAAACTTGTTTCACTGAGTCTTCATATTTTATTCTTAGATATCTATATGCAAGACATGTATTTAGCACTAAAATCTGCATGTTAGTAACATAATTTTTGGGGAATATTAGAATTTCATGTTTACACAGGAGGTTGTTTAAATTAATACTCTAAGCTGCTGCCCTAAGATTATTCAAATCATTGTACTCAAGAGCTTTAGAAATAATAACTTCTGTCCCAATATCTTAACTGGACACAGTATTCCTTTTTGAAATTATATTGCATTTATCTTAAATGTTTAAGTACATCTACGTGAATGATATAAACTATCGATTTGGTAAAAGTTGTTTTTATTGAACTTGTCAAAACAACACAAAGGTTTTTTTGATGTATTTGCTAATACTTTCCTTTCATTAACACTTTTATTCAGATGTTTGAAATATCTTGTTTCATGAAAAACATTGCCTTCGCAAAACATACACACTAATCTTCAACACGCTTAGGAGAGATGGGAGTGTATCCTCTTACAGCTATCATAAGCCAAGAGGTGAAACTATATAGCCAAGGTCACTGAATCCGAAAGAGCTGGGATCAGAATTGACTTTTTTTTCCCTGACTCAATCCTGATCCCGTTCTTTAAGTCACTAGATAATGGGGAAGACACGATCAGATATGTGGATCTCAGTAGTACAATGGTATAAGAACTAATGCCTAAAATGAGGCACTCTTTCAATGCTTACACTTTAAAATAGTGTTAAGGCCTTGAATGAAGATTGTCACTCGGGTCTTGTTCTTGCCTATTTGGTGAAAACTTGAGTTATTTTCCTGCAGTTTCCTTTCTAAGAAATATGGTGTTGCTGTCTCATATTCACAAAACTTGTTATAAATGTAAGGAACACGTAATGCATACCACGTATGTATAAGTAATTACAAAAGGACTCAGTAATGTTCTAATACTTGCTTTAATACCTAATACTGTCATATGGAAACATTGACATACTACTACAGATGCACTGAAGTATTACTTAGCTCATTAAACTCCCCCATAAACTTCCATATTAGGATTTACCTATTAAAATGTGTAGTCCACTGTAATTTTATTTCTCCAGAATATTGGGTATTGGATTGCTTATGTATAATGCAGTATGTCAGAGTACCACTTAATATAAGCTTGATTTGTTTTTAGGTCATGATCATAATGTTTCTTCAGTAGCTATCATGCCCAATGGAGATCACATAGTCTCTGCTTCAAGGGATAAAACTATCAAAATGTGGGAAGTTCAAACAGGGTATGTATAGTTCTGGTTAAAAAGCATCCATTCCACAAGGGGAAACACTGTATACCCTTTGTAAGAAGTTTGCTATATGTAGCTTGAATGTCATAATGTACCATTTGGGTTGTGTGCCTTCAGTCTGGCTGCTAAAAGATGTTTCCTGAAATGACTGGGCCCCAAAGATCCAGGAATCATATACTGATTGTTCCTTTGCTGCTTGTGATCTACTATAGTTATAGAATCTATAGAATACTATATAGTTTTGGGACACACGACTGTAACTCTTATAGCCACCAGTGGGGTGTGATTACTTCAATACTTGCCATCTTGATGTGGACAAAAGCCTTTTCCTATCTTTATACTTGTCAGTTTCTTCGTTCCTCAGTATGCAACACCCATCCTCCCACAAAACTTTGCTTCTCTCATCTGTGCCCCAACCATATGCTCTGAACTTGCAAATGAAGTATTTCTATAGTTTTTCTAGATCTCCCCAGATGTCATTTTTTAAAAAGCCTAGTATTTTAATCAGACTAATTTTTTCAGTACAGGCAGTCCCCGGGTTACATACAAGATAGGGAACCGTAGGTTTGTCCTCAAGTTGAATTTGTATGTAAGTCGGAAATGGCGTCCAGATTCAGCTGCTGTTGAAACTGACCAGCAGCGGCTGAATCGGACACGCCTGGGGCAGAGCAGCTGGAGTGCTGCTGGGTTGGTCTGGTAGTGCTGACCCTTGGTGTGGCGGGACCAACCCGGCAGCACCCCAGCTGCTCTTGGGGACACCTGGGACAGAGCAGCTGGGGTGCTGCTGGGTTGGTCCCACAGCGCCACTCCTTGGCGCTACTGGACCAACCCGGCAGCACCCCAGCTGCTCTGCCGCAGGTGTTCCCAAGTCAGCCGCTGCTGAAACTGACCAGCGGCTGACTACAGGAAGCCCAAGGCAGCGGCTGAATCTGGGCACCTGGGACAGAGCAGCTGGGGCGCTGCCGGGTAGGTCCTCGCAGCACCGCATGTCGGCGCTGCGGGGACCAACCCGGCAGCACCCCAGCTGCTCTGCCCCAGGCATCCCCAAGTCAGCCGCTGCTGAAACTGATCAGAGGCTGATTCCAGGAAGCCCGGGGCAGAGCTGCTCTGCCCCGGGCTTCCTGGAATCAGCCTCTGATCAGTTTCAGCAGCGGCTGACTTGGGGATGCCTGGGGCAGAGCAGCTGGGGTGCTGCTGGGTTGGTCCAGTAGCGCCACACCTCGGTGCTGTGGGACCAACCCGGCAGCCCCCCAGCTGCTCTACCCCAGGCGTCGGCGAGAAAAGCCTGCTCTGCTTGGGGGGGAGGGGGGACACTAGCTGCGCCCCCCCCCCCCCCCAGCAGACCAGGAAGACGCAGAGCGGCTTTTCTCGCTGCGGAGGACGCGGGCAGCGGGACTGTGGCGTGTCTTGGCGGTCCCGCCGCCTGCGTCCTCTGCGGCAAGAAAAGCTGCTCCGCGTCTCCCTGGTCTGCTGGGGGTGCGCTAGCTCCGCGTCTCCCTGGTCTGCTGGGGGGAAGTGCCCCCCGCGCCGCCGGAGGTGGCGACAGTGGGAGAGGCACCCTGCACTAGCTGCGCCTCCTCCCCTAGTTCGTAACTAGGGGTCCGACTTAAGTCAGACTGAAGTAACCCGGGGACTGCCTGTATTAGTTTTTTTCTAGGCCTATTGTTTTATTACTTGCATATATCCTTCCCGTTATCTGCTTATTTTAGCTTCCTTTTCTTTTTAATTTACTGATCTTTTCATCCATACATGTTTAACTCTTCTAGAGCCTTTTCCATCTTGCTTAGCCAGCATGTTGATATTTCAGTTCATAAGTAGCCTCTTATATAGTGATAGCCCCTTCAATAGCCCCAGTGTCCGTAAATCAGTGGTGGGGAACCTTTTTTGGGTCAGGGTCTGCTGACCAATGTTCCGTCTAATCTTTTCCATCCATGTGCAAATATTTTTCCATACATGTGTGGAATGAATTTTATGTGCATTGAGATGTGTGAATGTGCATCAGCAGTAGAAACACAAACTCAGCAGTGGGTGCTCTTCTAACCAGCGGAACGGCTGCCAAGCGCTCAGCTTACAGGAAACACTGCTGTTGACCTGCAGAAACAGTCGGGGGCCACACACAAGTGAGAAGCAAAAAACTCCAAACACCTCACTGCCGTGGCCCCCAACCAAGGAGGATAATGGCACTCCTCACCTTCCCCTTGCACACCAGAGTCTAGGGTGCCCAAGCTAGTAGATTGCTCCAGCCCCGCAGCGGGGAGGGGTGGAAGCTGAAGTGCCAATGCTGGGAGGCGCCCTGAGCTGCAGGGCCGCCCCCTGCCCTAAACCTTAAAACTGAATCCACCAGATTTTTATAGCAATATGCTTAGACTGATTCATAACTTGCCTTCCTGTTTGATAGTTATTGTGTGAAGACTTTCACGGGACACAGAGAATGGGTGCGCATGGTGCGACCTAATCAGGATGGTACCCTGATTGCCAGCTGTTCTAATGACCAGACAGTGCGTGTTTGGGTGGTAGCAACAAAGGAATGCAAAGCTGAGCTCCGAGAACATGAGCATGTGGTAGAATGCATTTCTTGGGCTCCTGAGAGCTCATACTCCACCATATCGGAAGCTACAGGATCCGAGGTGAGCATAAAAAATTCCTTTCTGTTCAGCATAAACACAGTGCAAAGACAGCTGTCTAAAGGGCTTATAGTGTTAAATGCCTAATCCAGTAAACGTTTTTTATGTTTGGGTGCAATGGATATGGCAGTGCACAGGGGGAACTATTCCTATCTGTCACTTCCTGAGCTCCTAGTTTCTAGTGCCCTTTTATTGAACTTTTTGTGTAAATTCAAGAGCTACCTCTAAACGTATTATCAGGAGCTTGGGGGTGGTGGTGCGTTTCTTTTCCTTTTGGGGAGACAGGTCAAATGTTCTGCTTTTAGGAGGCCCCCGGGGCCCAGCCTGCAGGGAACACGTAAAGGTATGTTTTTTGTTGTCAGTGCAGTTGCTTTCATCAGCTAAAGGGCATTTGACAAGTGGTAGGAAAACTAACCTAGAATTAAGAGGCAGGTGCCTACTAAAGGATTATGGGGACTTCATTTGAGTAGAGCTTTGATTTGAATGTCCTAGTGAGATTCTTATGTTCCCCACAGATGCCCAGTGTCTTTGGTTTTAGAAGCAAATAATCACTAAGGAAGTTTTGTTAGTTTGCATAAACCTCTTTTAAGGGTGACACAATGTGTTGGTTCTTCTGCATGGAAGAATTGCATCTGTTGGCAGTTCCTTTTTATTAGGGTGAAATAACTTACATTTGTCAATTGCTTCTTTTATGTGGTGTAACTTGTCAAAATCACAGGTTTGGACAAATGTTAGGTTTTTTTATTCATTGACTTACTGTACTTATTTTTTAAATAAATTTAAATTCCAAATGTTAACTACCATGACAAGAGGAAATTTATCCAAAGCAGTGCTCTCTTCTGCCCTCTTCTGGATTCATTGGCTAGTATTACTCTGTCAATTATGTGAAGATTTAGAAAACGGAGGATATGTCTTGATGGTCTAATATCCCAATTGAACATGTTTGGATTTCCTTTTTGCTGTGTAATTATTTGACTGCTTCTGGAATTTTATCCAAGGAGGCATCATACTATATCTACCAGCATGTTAAATGAGACAGCCTGATATTAAGTTGAGAAGGACGCCATTAAGTCTCCTAAATTAAAACTTTAGTTTGGATTGCTAGGGAGGGAAACTTTCAGTTGCATTTCTTGCTGGATCTTTCACATAAGTTCAAGCACTGAATTATTCTTAGTAAATGTTAAAAATTCATCAGGAGTTTGTTTGGTAGTACATGCTTAATAGCTTGAAACTTGTCAGACAACAATCCACTTTCCACTTAATTAGAAATATCACTTGACTTGATTGGGAGTGTCATTTGAAATGTTTGTGCAAACCTTTCTTTCATGGAAAATACCACAATCCAAAAGTCTGCTTGTTTCCATAGACTAAGAAGAGTGGTAAGCCTGGGCCTTTCCTGCTGTCTGGATCCAGAGACAAGACCATTAAGATGTGGGACATTAGCACTGGCATGTGCCTTATGACACTTGTAAGTTGTTTTTTTTTTTTCTGTAGTGCAGACACTATATTACTTTGGTCAGCATAGGTCTGGGACTACAGCTGGTATCTTGATTCACCTTGTGAAACTGTAGGCTTAGTTTTATCTAAATTCTGCCCTTATATAAATGTTTTTAGAGACCCAGCAAATTCAAAAGTGAAATCAAGTGTGTTGCTGTATCTGGCCTGCTGTTGCAACACTTGCAACAAGGCTAGGATGAAAATTGGTAGACATATCCAACACTGAACACACTAGGGCTGCTGTTTTGTAGGCCAGTCAAGAACACTGGATAGGTTTTAAGAAAATACTTTTATTCTGTAATGAAGAAATAGCTTTATTCTGTCTTGACATCAACTTGCTAATGAGACACAGTTGAAGTGTTTTAAGCAGATCTAGAGAATGTAAGAACTTTCCTATGTCCGCTTGTTCATCAGGTGGGCCATGATAACTGGGTACGTGGTGTTTTGTTCCATTCTGGAGGAAAATTTATTTTGAGCTGTGCTGATGACAAGACCCTACGTGTCTGGGACTACAAGAACAAACGATGTATGAAAACCCTTAATGCGCACGAACACTTTGTTACCTCTTTGGGTATGTATTCTACAATGCTTACTGCAGAACACCGAACCAAAACTACCATCTTTCTGCACTTTCACTCCTTGTGTTCTAGGCCAGAAATATCCACCTGAAGACTTAAATACAGTACTCAAAGGAATAACAGTAACGAAGTGTGATTAAATATAAGGTCTTTTAGTACCCACCTGAAGTGCTTCTGTAGTTGCAGTTCATGCATTGTTTGCTAATCTGTACTGCAATTACTGATGCACAAAATCTGTTGCAAAAAGACCATTTAATTTTACGGTACATCAGTAATACCGTATTAGAGAGAAAATCTGGTAGAAAAGACTTGTGTTAAATACAAAAGTGACTCATTAACCTTACAAAAGTGTTGTTTAAGACAACACCTAATGTGTGTTCATATTCCTCTTAGATCAGTGGTTGACTAAAAGTTATTCTTCACTTACATATCATCATACCAAGTTTTAGAGGTTTCCATCAAAAATCACCACCTGCGCTGATTGAGTTTCAGCAAACAAGCCAGGGACTTGTGTACCTATTCTAGTGAGTCTCCAGCACCATGAGTTTCCCTTCAAATCAGAGTTGAAGCTGGTTAAGTGCAATGGCGAAACTTCTGTCAAGTTTGCTGTCTGACCTGTAGATGAAAAGTTTTAATTTGCTACTAAGTATTTGTGCTTATCACAATTAGTACTGAAAGTCAGGCTTTCTGTATGCCCAGGGCTTTACTGCTAAAAGGAGTAAAGTGTTTAAAAATAATCATGAAAAGATGAAGGCTAGATAACATCAAGTTGTTAATGTTAGACACATTTAAAATCTATAGCATCCACCTTTTAAAGATGAACACTGTTTCTTAATTTTCCAGTGATAGTCTTCATTTAGCCTTCCACCAGTTGACCTGATCAGAAGTTGATTAAAGGGTTTATAATGCCTCCTCTCTCAGATTCCCCATAAAAGTGGTCCCCTCTTTAAGCCTATGAAACATACTCCTCCATTCCTGGTCAGTGTCTACTCCAGGAATAAAAACGTGGTATTTTCTGGTGTCCACTATCAAACATTTTGATATGTATGAAATTTCTGAAATGGTATTTTCAATTTCTAGCCAAAGGATGAAAGACTTGAGTGTACTTCCATTTTTATAACACTCTACTTAGTAAACCTAAGTTAAGCTAAATCGTCATATAACTGTACATTTGCACAACACTTTCTAAAAAGTAGAGTGAGACCTTTTTCCTGTCCCACAAAACTTGTAATCTAAATGTTAATAAAATCCAAACATTTCAGTATGAAAAGGGATTTTTTTTCCCCTTAAGGGAATTGAGAGGTCACCAGCATTCTTCTAGCTGAACCATCACTGGGAGAGAGTATTCATGTTATCTGGGACCTTTTTGGCTCTGATTCAGAACAATTCCTTCTAGCAGAATTCTATAAGGAAGCTGAGATGTGCACCCTTTTTAGACTATTTGGAATATGCTTTTTGTTGCAGTTCTGTTGTAGGGTCTTAGTAACTCTGTCCTTCCAGTAGCATTCTCCTCTGGGAGGTTTTAACACTTTCACGGGTTCTTCTGATTAGTATCACTCTAGGAAACACAGTTGTGGGCCCTGAATCTGTGTTAATACAGTGCTTAGCACAACAAAAGATTATCTTTGTCCCAGAAGGGCTACCAATGGAATCTGTCCTTGATCATTATAGCATTGTATTTTCCTGGGAGCAGAGGGAAGGTATCTTTGATGGGGAGGGGAATGCTATGAATTGCTGCATTCATCTGAGTTTCTTTTTCTCACAGATTTCCACAAGACAGCACCATATGTGGTTACTGGCAGTGTAGATCAAACAGTAAAAGTGTGGGAGTGCCGTTGATTGAAGTCACACTTGACCCCCTTTTCCTCTGGATGCACTCAGATACCATGGTTATCCATTGAGCTCTGTTTAAATAAATATTGTCCTTTCATGTAAATTATTCTGGATGTAGATTGAGCTTATTAAATGTTACACACAAAGTATTCATGCATGGTGAATCCAAATTGTATACTGTAAATTTACATACGTTGTCTAGAAGTACCATAGGTTTAAGAACATGGGCTGGCATTGGTCACATCAGACCTAAGAAGGCAGAAGTTGGATAACTGAAATAGGGCACTTAACTGAATAGCTGACGGTGTCGTTTTATGTTGTATAATTATACCTGTTTTTCTTTCTGCTGTCTGTTGGTGCCTGAATTGGTGACCTCATTTGGGAAAAGTTTTGTAGGGCTCTTTCAGAAATGTGTATCTATATAACATCACTTAAGTGTGCTTAATAAATCTTCTCTAAGGATACTAGATAATAAGGCTGCAATTCAGAATCTTCTGAACCTTATATGTAATTAATGGGAATTTAATTAAACTTTGGGATTTTTGTCATGACACATTTGCCAAATCAATAGAATACATTTGTTTTGGCCTCCTGTCTCGCAAAGGTGGTGTATTTATATAAACCAATTAACTTGTAAATCTGAAATAAGAGAACACATATTAGTAGCAACTGATGTGATGTATTTATTTTATTTGGTCATTCAGTGGTTAAGCTATATGTAAAACTTTAAGCTTAATTCTTTTCATGTTAGCCATACTTCTAAGAGTCCTCCTTCCTAGTAAACTTAAGGATTTAATTTCCATCTAGAGCTTAATCTCTCCAGTGAATACGTTGTGGTACCAGTTTAACGTTTGGTTTGGACATAGTTTATTAAGAATGTGCAATGCCCATTACTCAGTATCAAAGGATACTCTCCCTGTGTTATATGTGGGAAGTGTGTGGGGGGGGTCGGGGGGAATGGGTTTCAGTGCCCCCTCAGTTCCTTCTAAAACTGTGAGGTAATATAAAACACCTGATTTAACACAGCTTGCATCAAAATTTACTGTGGTCTGTGTAAGGAAAAATATCATAGGTTACAGTGTTCACATACTTTAAATAAAGCACTAAAGTGGATCTGATTGTAGAGTGATGGACTCCATTATAGATTTTGATACAAGCTTCTAAATAATTTTCACATTTATAGCTTATAATGAGCTGCCCAAGAGTAGGCATGATCTTATCAAGTAAATGTTAAAAACAAAACAAAATCTTAGTCTGATTAGGTAATTAGTATATCAGTTTCTGGTAGAAATTTTTTAATTTGCATATCCCTAAAATTACATATTTTGATCCGAAGTGAATGAAAATATCAAACTAATATTTTAATCAGCATTTTTGTGACAGATTCCATTGTAGATAATTAAGAATTTCATTGCTTATCTAACCAGGTCTTTTTAAAAATCCACTTTAAAATTTGCAATATAATGAAGTACCAGTCTGACATTTTAATAGGTGAATTTATTCTGTGCATTGTTTTATTCATTTTGTTTACATAGCTTTTAAAACTATCCCTTTTTAAAGACATGATTCAATGGAAAGCATTGGATTGGAGGGTATATACAGACTAAGAAAAATAGTGCGTGTTAAGATTGCTAATTTCCTACAGTCACACCAAAAATGGTCTCTAAAACGTGAAGGAGCTGGATTCTGATACTAATATTGTTTCATTGCATAAACATGCCTCTGGTAGAGGGAAGGAAACTGAGTGTTAGTGTATTCTGAAGGCATATGAACATGGAGTCTAATTCCTTATATCTAGTAGTTTATGTAATTCAGGATAACGTTTTCCACAGTAAAACATACAAATTTGAGGTTTTATTTTTGCTTAAGCTGTTTCAACTGGAATAACTTGCTGCTATTTATTTGTCCTATTTTGAGAATTCCAAATACACAGAAATGGTGCATTTTAAAATTTCTTTATACATCTGCATTTGTAAAGTAGTACTGCATTTTAATTCCTGTTACGATCTAGCAACTTCACTTATTTAAGGATAAAGTAAACCACACACGTGTACAGAATTCATAAACTTAAAGGTACCTATTACGTGGAAATTGTGCACTGCATTTTCCCCCTGTAACATGCAATGATTTACAGGGATAAAGAGGAACTAAAGGTTTGTAAGCAGCATTTTATTTGCTTGAGAAAGTGAAACACCCTGCTGAATATTTAAACTTGCAGCAACTCAGTTTGCAATCTTCTCCTTTTAATAAGCAGTGAATAATCTCAGGGATGATCCTAAAATGGATCAAACGTTGAAGCCCTGTTTTTAGACGACAAAGTGAAAGCTACAACACAGGAGTTGGATTTATGAGGGTTTCCTGCAGTGTAGCCCCTTGATATTACACTGTTGATCTTTTTCACTGTTTTCAATGTTTTCTGTCAGCTGTCTAATCCTGTGCCTTTCCTGTGATAAGTACAATGATGAGGTTACTGGTTTGGATTGTGAAAGGAATTTATTGGAGGGTTTAGAGGTTCACTGCTGCTTTGTCACTTTCCTTACTAAAATTGGCTTTTAAAAATAAACCACGTAGTACTACATTCCCAAATCGACAAATGGATTCTATGTTAAAATGAATGAAAACAGACAGACATTCCAGTGCCACGCTAACTTAATGTGCCCAGGAAATCCTCAATGAATTCTTGAAAGTGCAAAATTTATTGTGGTTTTAAACATAATCTGAAAGTTGATGTTTTATAGCATCTTGCACTTTAGAAGATTAAAAAGCCGTCCTGCTTTTGTGTATGGTGTGACCAATGATGTGCCCAGGGCACTAATGAAAAGAAAACAAAACAAAACTAGTTGCTAGCAAGTTGTCCAAGGGCTGTGGAGCACTGTAGTGGTTTGAAAGCTTTGGCTATAGACTCACCAAGCCCAGTCTACTTATCCTGTCAGTACCCTGCTTCTCCTGTTTGCCTCCTTCTGTTTTTGTGAACTGCCTGGTAATAACACTCTTAAATAGCTTTTGTTTCCCTTAAAAGCTATTTAAAAGAAATATATATCCTTTTTTGTTGACCGTGGTGGCTTGATAATCCTTTAACAATTTGAAGATTTAAAAATTGCTGAATTGAATGAAGGAAAAAGGCACTTAGACTACTCATTCTTGATCCAGCTGTACATAAAATCCAGTGTATTACAAGGAAAACTAGTTACTACAAAATAATCTCCATTAGTGGGGTAAAACTACATGTAAAAATGGTAGGGAAGAACACTTGGGGTATGGGGGAGGGGAGCTGGATTTACAAGTCACGACTGGATTTAACTGGCCTTTCTATCTTTCCACTGTGTCATGTAAGTAGCTGCTTTCTTGTCCTACCTATCCCTCAGGCTTTCCCAAGTTCATTCTGAAGATAAGTTAGTGAAATCTTCAAGTTTAGAATTTGATCCTGACATTGACATGAAGGCAAACATAAGAACGATGTAGAGGCTCCCGTTGGAGAAAACAGTTCCCAAACTGTAGGAGTTAACTGAAGATATTGACACAATAATAAAAAAAAATCAGTAAAGGAATGTATATAATACTGCTCTGTGTTTTACAGTAAAATTTGTTGCTCTCAGACTGTGTAAAACAAAATTTATTCATGTTTTCTGCATATTAAAAAAATCTTATTGTACCAATTGGTAAACTATTAAATGCATATAAAACTAGATGTGGCTTTTGTTTCCTTGGCTGCAGGAATTAAAACTATTTGGATAAAATACTGTAGGCTCACCTTCAGATTTTACTCCACACTTTAAATCTATTCCAACTAGGAAGTGTATAAATATTTTAAGTTAATTAGTCCTAATACTGAGTAGTAACTGAATTATAAAAGAGAATCTTGGGTTTGTGATGCAAATTGAAAATTAGACTGATTAGTTCAAGGGAGACAAGGTGTGTAAGGTAATACGTTTCACTGGGCCAGCTCTCAATACCTGAAGTTTGTCCAATGAAAACTATTACCTCACTCCTAGGACTGATATGGATACAACCTTGCATAGTTCAAAGGAAGAAATCTTTATATTCCATTATTTTGGGGGGTTTTGCATCCTAATTCCCCCCCTTTCCTATTAAACAAGCATCAGTTCTCAATGGAGCACTTCCTTATTCTCAGATGGTATCAGCCCAGCCTGTAAGTTGAAATGTCCTTCACGATAGCTTTGTAGCAAAGTGCATAGAGATACTGAAGCAGCATCTCTCTGCATTGCTTGCTTGGTGAATTTTTGCTCAAGTTTTGTTTTACCTAGAAGACAATTCCTTTCCACAGCTATCCATTTCAAGAGTAGCACATTTTGAGCATAAGCTACTTAATATGCAGCACCCAACCTAGTCTAGAAAAGTGACAAAATTATAGTAGCAAGAACTCAGAGGAAAGCGTTTCTTGCAGAGCAAGAAAAGTACAATAGTTGTATTTGATATGCACAAACTGAGTAAGACTGCATCAGTGAAGAAGTAATTGGAACCTTTCTAAGACTCTCACGTTCTACCTGGCAAACAGCAGGAGCTGTTTGGACCACGTCTTAACTGGCTGCATTGGGAAGTTGATAACTAACTTCATGCTGCTACTGTTGTGAATGCTTTTGAGATTGAGGACAAACTACACGGGCATTGTTCCATGTGGCTAGAAAGGAAGCGCTTGCTTGCTTGTATTGACTCTCTCAGCAGCTTTTGTTATGCAAACCTAGTCAAATCAGTGGGGATTTTCCACTCTTACTGGACAAAAAGACGATGGTTTATACAGGTTAAACTAACTTGCATGGCTACCCAGTACTCAGTAGAATGGTTACTTGAGTACATTCTCAGTTGCGCTTTACTGATGGGTATCTTCTGACTGTGTGACAAGGCCTGTTAATGCCTCTAATTGACTCTCCTTGTTTAAAGAAATGGGTTTTATCTTTGTGCTAGAAGGAAAGGAGTCTAGAGAAGGCCACAGTATTTGTGTTGAAATGACTGTTGAAATGTGGAGTAAATGCTGTCATCAAAGCGAAAGCTTCAGTTGAGCGGAAAGATGCGACTGGACGGCTGGAACGGTTTGGTACCACAGGGCATTTATAGGTAAGGTGCTACAGGGAATGATCACTCTTCAGGGCATATAGAACGTGGCAATTACCATACCCAGAGTTCGCATTGTGCCTTCCCTTGAAGGCACAGCTGGAACCATGGATTCCATGGGAAACCTTGAGCTTTGGTTTTAGAAGATTCTGTCCTTGAGAGGTTCAAAGCAAGGCGAAGAAACTCTAGAAAGCTTTGCTAGCCTGATGCATGATTTATCAGGGATATTTTCCTAAGGACAGTTAAGTATGGGAACAGGTTACCTAGGAGATTTGGAACCCCGGTCCTGTTGGTAAGAACAGGTTAGACAAATGCCTGTTCGGGATGCTCTATGTATTCTTAAGCCTGCCGTAGTGCAAGGGAACGGACTGGGTCAGCGGTTCCCAATGGGCCGTGGCAGCTCTGGGGGCTGGGGTACTTGGCTCCTGCTGTGGATGTGGGGAGAGGTGTGTCCTGCCCACCCCTCAGCCAGCCAGCACCAGGCAGAGGTGGGATCACCTAGAGGTGGAAGAGCAGCTCGCTGTGCGGAGCCCGGCAGGACAACCTTAGAGCAGCCGCAACCCGGCAGCAGTGCTGGGAGGCAGCCTAGTGCTAGGTGGGGGTGGGGGCTAGTGCTGGAAGGGTTGGTGGGCGAGGCTGTCTCTAGGTGAGGGCTGGCACTGGGGCATCAAGTGGAGGGCTCGGGGGGCAGAGCTGGCACTGGGGATGGAGCTAATATTGGGGACTGAGGGCTGGCACTGGAGGGGCTCTGAGGGTGCTGGGTGCAGTGTGGCTCTGGAAACAGGAGGCTGGCATTGAGAGGTCTGGTGGATGTCTCTAGGGTGTGGGGCTGGCACTAGGAGGAGGTTGGTGCAGGGGACAGGTCAGTGGCTGGTACTGGGGGGCTCAGAGCTGGGGCTTTTGGTGGACATGACATTTCCATATTCATTATTTGCATAATGAATATGCAAATACAATGTTACCAGTCCACTAAAAGTTTGCGAATGGGTTTGCTGGTCCCCGCTATTAAGAAGGCTAGAAACCACAGGACTGGGTGACTGCTTGAGGGCTCATCCAGCTGATCATTGCTCTATCCTCTCTGCCCTAAAACACTCTTATTTCAGCAAATCTCTCCACCCCTTGCAGCCTAAGGCCAGAGCAGTAGATAGCAAGGCAGTGCATTTGACACTTCTTTTTTTTTAAGTTCTCAGAATAAACAAGTAGGACCTGGATGCTATTAGAAAAAGGATGACTTGCCAGTACGGTTTGCTAGAGGTTGTCCAACTTGCCCAGCTCTGTGCAGCATGCAGGAACTTCTGGATCTTTAACTGCCTTTGACAAAACTCAGCAGTGTGTCAGATTGGGGTCCCTCCCCCCCTTGTTCATTTACATACTCATTGGCTGGCTGTAGGAATACTATAGACTGAGCCTGGGATGAACCAGAGATTTCTAGCTGAGATACAAGTGGATGTGAAAATTCATTCTTCTGTAGTCTCCTGACTTACCAGCCAGGTCAAACAAGAAAAGGCCATCTGTCATTTTAACGATATCAACAATTCCATCCAGGCTGTGGGAGACACAGCAGCAAGAAGTTTCACACCCTTTGAGTTTGAAATCCACACAGCTGACTTTCCACCTCCCCCATGCTTGCTGAATAGTTCAGCTCTACTCTAAGTGTTTTATTGAAACATGGCAAATACCCAAGACGAAATCCCAGGACAATTTTCTGTTAAAGCTGAAGTGTAAACTCTGTCTGTCTGTATAGTCCAGCGTATTGGGAGGTTTTCAGAATTAATTTTCATGTGTCACGTGTGGCGTATTCTCAGCTTTGGAATTGAGTGTTGAAGTGAGAGTCGTCGGCTCTTTGTTCCTTTGAATGGGAGGGTGGTTGGATTCTACTCTGAACACAGTAGGGGTTAAAATGGTGGCATTTTTGCTCTGCTAAAAGCTAGAGTTGCAGCTAATTATGTATCATTGCAGAGTGACATGAACTCAAATCCTGGAAATTCCTTTGGGAAAGAAGGCAGTGGTGATGATAAAAATAGGTATCTCTTGTCATACTCATCAGGAATAATTTCCTCTTGCTGCTGCTTTTGCCAGCGTTCTCTGCTGTAGTTCTATTTCTGCCCCCATGCCTTCCAAATGACTGTGAGAAAAGTGACAGTTCAGTTCTCCATTTAACAGCCTGATTAGTAAGTGGATGAAGTTTGTGTATTTTATGGTCCCCTTGGTACCTAATGTCCAGACTGATTCCCTCCTGGCAGGCTTCAAGTGGGTGACAGGAATCTGGATTTGGGCTGAGTGGTTTAATCAGAATGAACGGAGACAGTGTCAGGGCTGGGTTGCTCGTTCTTTAAGTGACTAACACCCCCAAAAGCAGTTGACACACATGGCGAAGGAGGACTGTGCTCCTTCAGCCTGGGAGTTCGGACAGGTGGGTTCAGCTCCTTGCTCTGAGACAAGTCGCAAAGGGTTTGTCTTGGCTGCAGCGATGAGATTGGTCCAGTTAGCCAGGCCTGAATGAGAGCAGTCGTATTGCAAAGGGAGCAACAGAGTTCAGAGCTTTGGTCCCCAATCACTAAGAGTAATTCCCCACCCTGCAGAGCGGGAAAATAGCGTGAGTGGGAGGTGGGATGGCATAGCTCATGTTTCCTCACTAGCCAGTGTGGAAAAGAGAATGCTTTAGCAAAGCCCCCAGAATCTGACCACCTAACCCCACAGCCTTCTCCAGGGAGGGGCCTGGAGAGAATGGCAGTACACACAGCCTGCGTCTACACTACGGGGGTTTTCTGGGATACCTGCAGGTATCCCAGAAAAACTCTGCCACGTCCAGGGAATGCTGCTTTTTTTGTGGAAGAGCAGATGAGCTCTTTTGGAAGCCGTGTCTTCCCCCTTCCACAAGGAGGAAGGGGGCTTCTGAAAGAGGGTTTTTCTGACATTTGGCTCAGTGTAGATGGGCCCAATTTTGGAGAAGCCTCTTCTGAAAAGACTATCTGAAAAAGGTATGCAAATTGCAGAGTGCAATCCCCTACTTTTTTCCCCCCCGTAGATCAGTGTAGTGTAGACAGAGCCAAACTGCTGCTTGAAGTAATGGAACAAGGGCAGTTGTTTCAATGAAGGTGGTGGGGAAAATCATGAAAAGCAGCAGCTCGTCACCTTTTGATAGACCCATAGTGCTGCTGCTTGAGTGCAAGGTTCCATCAATAACTTAATCAACAGATGAATTCATCTGCGGTGGAGAAAGGGAGGCCCAGATGTCAAACATTTGCCAAGCCTGAGCTGTTCATTTTGTGCAAGCCCATTCCAGTGTGTGCAGTTAGGGATGACTGCAAAGGTCAGAGCAACAAACCACAGGTCACACCTGGACTGTGGTAACTAAACTTTTATAAGTGGAAGTTGGAAAATTTTCTGAAGGCTTTAACTGTGGAGAGTGAAGAACTTTGATTCTAGTACTTCAATGGCTGCCACTTTCCTATGGTGTCAAAATAAGCATGAGATTCTCTCCTGATGAATCTAGTCTCTTTTGGAATGCTGTAATCTCTCATTTTTCCTCTTAAAGTTAGTGCCAATAGCCACCACCTCCCATCAGCAACTTTATTTAATCCTGAACAGCAGCTGCAATTAATTAGAATTGATTATATTGATTGAACTCCATCAAAACCCCCTGGAGATTTGGTGTTGAATAATATGAGAGAACCAGACTTACATTCATGTCTGTTCCTTAGGCGGAAACCAGCTAATTGTCAACTGCTTGCTCTCGTTTCTCCAAGCACCAGGCTTGGATGATGTAACAGACAGTAAGTTTACACCATTCTTTTCCAACTCCTAATCGAAGCAGTTCTGAGGAATTGCCAGCTGGCTGGAGTGGATACTGCTCCTGAGCCTGTGCCTTTATTGTGAAAAGAAAAATACGGTGTCCTGGGGGGCTAAGGAATTAAGTTGGAGAAACAAGTGCCGCAGTGTGTGGATTGCGTTTTATTTTCTACAGGAGGCAGTGTGCTGATTTCTCCCCCCCCCCCCCCCCATCGGAGAAGGGAGGGGGGAAGTTGGCTTTCAGAGCTCACGCTGCGGAACCCCACTAGCCCCTGCTCCTGAAGAGAGAAGAACTGGTCAGAAACCTGCCAACAAAATCATGGCTCCCAGTCTGAGGAGTTTCACCAGTTTGTAGTTAAGGAGCAGGGTCTTCGCTTGGCCAGGAACAAAGGAATCACATTTCAGCTCTGGCCAGGAGGAAAAGCCAACAGCCTAGAAGAGACTCAACAGTTCTAAGCCCCTTTCCTCGTGAGCTGGCTCCAGCAGCTGGCCAACACAGTCAAGTTGGGTGCAATCAAAGTGCAGGTGTCACTATCAGCACCACTATTCAAAACAGGGTGCCAGTGACTCTGCCTCCAAAGGTGTCATCTCTGGAAGGAGGTTCAGCGAGCTTCATTGCTGAGGTGGGGGACAGCTGGCAGAAGGATGTGGTGCTGCCAAGCCAGGCCTTTGCTCAGTCTCAGGGGTGGCAATAAGGGCAGTGGGTGGAGAGAGGAGCTATGGTTCCCAAACTTTTTGGCACTGTGCCCCCTTTTTTATTTTTGAGGCACCCCAACAGCAGTAAAACTTGAGCCATAAAAAAAAAACAAAAAAAAAACAGCTGACCTGGCCAAAAAACCTGGGGGGAGGGGCTGGGTCAGCTCACCTTGTGTCCCCCTTGGAATTTCTGTACCCCCCCAGTTTGGGAACGGGTTGTTTCGGAACACTCTACAACGCTGTTCTATTGCGCCATCTTGCAACACAGTGAGCCCATTCCATCACGCTCGGCTAAGTAAGTGTAGACCCAAGGGGGCCATGCCCCTAAACAGGGACAGTGTCCATCCAGCTAGGAGCTGGAGTCTTGGCTGGTGGCCAGCAGGTTAAAAGGAAGGTGAGAAGGTCAGCGCTGGGCCAGGTTCCAATATGCAACTCGCTGTCTAGCTCCTCTTCCAAGGAGAGTCAGTGGCTAGAATCCAAATGACCTGCACAAGTTGCTACCGTGTGCTTCAGCCTAACAGTCGGAAGCTCTTCCATGCTCTTCTTTTTTTGTGTGCACCTCCTGCTGCACAGTAAGTTACACGGCTGGACTGGACTGTGTGAAATCACCAGGCTGTTACAGAAAGCGGGACACGGCAGAGGGCAGACTCAAGCTGAGGTTTACCTGGCACACACATGCAGGAAGCACTGAGAGCAGCAAACGGCTTTGATCGCTGCATCCTGCCAAATGCCCATCTGGTTTGAAAGTTACTCACTTGATAGCAGTTGGCCCTTTTTAAACAAAGGTAGAATCTTTGTCGTTTCATTAGTGCAGGGCTACTCAACTTTGGAAGCCCTGGGGACCATGCCACAGTGCCTAGCGAGGGCTGCAACTTAACTGTGGTTGTGTATATATATATATGCAAATATACACAAAGAGCGTCCTTCACACTGACAGGCATGAACACAAAGCACTTCCCACAATGCCCCAGCACCTCCTCCCTGAGTGGCTAGAAATACCAACACCCTGTACTTATCTGTTCCAGCCAGCCTGGCCGCTTGCATCTTTGAGTGCTCACCCCGCCTCGGCAAGGCCTTGCTGTTGTGGAGTGTGTTTTCAGTGGAGGCCACGTTCAAAGAATCGCACCCACGCCACAAACAGATGAGCAGCATGTGGCCTGCTGGCCGTTGTTGAGTAGCCCTGCACTAGAGCAACCTCCCGGGCAGTGGGGGATGTGGGTGTTAGGTGGGGTGAGACGATTTACCCTTTCAGAGAGCTGAGCCTGCCTCCCTTTTGTTAAACAGCTACCTACAGCTGTTGATAATTACTTTAAAAGAGACTCAGTTCCTAGGCTCGGAGTAGTCTGCCAGGATGCTAGAGCAAAATCTTAGCACGTGGGTCATTTGTTTTGAGCTTCATTAGAAATAGAGGCAGGGGGGAATTGTGTGCTAAATGCAGAATACACATTTAAGCCCTTTCCCAGGAATTAAACCACTCTGGCAGTCTTAGCTTACTAGCGTGAGCCACATCCCAGTGAAGGACAGAGGCACGTGGGTGTTGTGTTAGCAGAAAGGAGTTAAGGTTGGAATTTTCACAGAAGCCTAAGTGTCGACTCTGGGTCCAGGCCGCTTCTGACATGTTTCCCTTTCTTTGCACTAGTGAGAAGTAGAATTGGCTGCTTTTAAGCAGCAGCAACTATAAGCCCCTAGCCTCTGCTTTGAGTCAACACAACAAACTTGAAGTTCTTAGTAAACTACTTTGCATATTTTTATTTAAAAGATGTAATTAATGGACTAGAACTGGAAGACAATACCAGAAACCCTTGTGTGAAAGATGCCTTGTCATTTATTGAATATTTTTCCAGGGGAGAGCAACTTCTTTTGGATCAAGGATGCCTCCTGCTTTGTACCTCCCCCCCAATCAGGTTACAAATACCCAGTAACGCAGTACAGGAAACCAAGGATAAAGAGCACAGTGATAGCACTTGTTTTCCCAGAAGGTCATCAAAAAAGCAATGCAAATTAGCAGAGAACTGCTGCTGACCAAGAGCATGGACTAGCAATCCTAGCTTATTCTATGTCTTCATTTACTTGGAAAAGGACATTCAACTCTGTCGGCATACCATAGCCTGCAGTGGACAGGACCTATTGGCCTTGCGACTGCACCAGCAGGAAGCATGCTGCATTTAACAGGGGCCAGGGGAAGCAAGAAGAAAAAACAATCAATATTCATTCGTTGGCATCTGCCATTTCACTAACATCCATCGCCTGCAATGGAAGCGCTGCTGGGAGCGATCTCAACCCAGCATGCAAACAAAAAAAGTGAAGACATTAGCCATAGCGCTAAGTGCTCCGGGATTCGTAGCATTCAGCCACCCCGAGGGAAAAACGCCGCGTCAAGACACATGATTCAAACTGCTTGAAGTTTGCTGATCACCTTGCAGGAGGATTCACTTCTGATGCTCATACAATTTGTATTAAAGCAGCAGCTGTCAGAAGAGCACACCCTCCTCCCCGGCCCCAAGCTATCCCAAGAGAGGCACGGTTTCCCCATTATGTGAATTGTTTGTACGGGCCCCTTTCATGCCAACACTGATCCATTATAGGCACTGGGAATTTCCATTTGTAAATGGATGAATACGT
Organism: Pelodiscus sinensis; assembly: GCF_052426305.1. NCBI lineage: Eukaryota > Metazoa > Chordata > Testudines > Trionychidae > Pelodiscus > Pelodiscus sinensis. The sequence goes on along the minus strand of NC_143072.1, from coordinate 16,568,603 downwards.
ATTTTATTTCAAACCCTTACTCTTTGGATGCAGTTTCCTAAGCTGCTCACGCAGAGAGCACGTGGGTGGCATGAGATCGTGAAGTGTGAAGGTTGAAAATCCCCTGGAAACTCTGAACTGAACGACAACAAGAGACAAGCTAATGGACCCAAGTGGCTATGCCCTACAGTAGAAAAAAGCAGCACGCTGCCCCTCGCTTCCCACAGGTTTAAATCCTTTCGATGGACAAACGTGGCTGCTTTCTCCAGGGCTGGTGCTAGAACTGAGCAATGGGAGGGTGGGTTGGTTTTGCAAAACAGTGTCCTTAGTCAACATAAAAATGACCTGAGAAATGTTCTACCTCCAGACAACTCATTTGGAATTCATCTCGCTCTACAAAGTCAAAATGGACTGATGCCACCCCCACGCGTGCACACGCACACACAAACACACACGCTGCCGCGACAGCCGCCGGCTGGGCTCCCCTAGGCTGCGCTTGCGGACACGGCTGCATCCCGGCCACCTTCCCCCGCCGCGCGGAGGACGCGCACAGTCAGATCCTATTTCTCACCTTAGTTCTTTGCATTGTGTATTCGTTGTACCAGTGCAATAACATTGTCAACAAAGGAGAAGCTGCCCCAGGGGAGTCCAAGACCCTGGTTCAGATTCAGAAAGAGGGGAGGGTTTAATTTTTTTTTAAGCGAGGTACACTAAGCAGAGCTCGGTGCTGGGACCTCAGCAGCAGGCAGGTTCGGCTCAGCCTCTCTCTCCTCCGAGACTGTGTCTTCTACTTCCAGCTGCTCGCTGCTTTTTACAGCCTCCTGGAGCTGCTGGCGCCGCTGCACCTCTGCTTTAAGGTTCTCCAAGTCCTTTTGGCTAGGGAGGGAAGCAGAAAGATGAGAAGCCTGCACAACACGGCTTACACCTCAAACTGGGCCTACCCCTCTGCAGCCTGCAAAGCCTTCCTCCAGCCAAGATCTTAAAGCTGCTAATAGCGGCTCCTCGCTGCCCATATCCCAGCCAACTTATGGCTGGTGGGCAGCAGTAGCTGCCTCTGCTATGCCCAAGGAGCAGCCTCTGGGGGTTGCAGGCCTGGTGCCGGTGAGTGTTCAGCAATATGGTGTGGTCCTGGCCTGGCTCAGAAGTGATTTGTTCACCAAAGAGAAACACTCGGCCTTGGCTTGGAGCCTGTGCTACCACAGTAAGAAAAATCGCCAACATCTCCACAATGACCTGGGTCTCAAAGGGTGTGTCTAGACTGCATCCCTCTGTCGGCGGAGGGATGCAGATTAGGCAGGACGACATTGCAAATGAATAAGAGATTTAAATATCCCACGCCCGATTTGTATAAAAATGGCTGCCACGTTTTGCCGACTCAGCACTTCGTTGGCAAAAAGCGGCAGTCTAGATGGGATCTGTCGAGAAAGAAAGCCTCTCTCAACAGATCCCTTATGCCTCCTGCAAGGGAGGTTTACAGGATCTGTCAAGAGAGGCTCTCTCTCTCAACAGATCCCCCTCTAGACTGCCAATTTTTGCTGACAAAGTGCTGAGTCAGCAAAATGCGGCAGCCATTTTTATGCAAATTAGGCACGGGGTATTTAAATCCCTGCCTCATTTGCAATGTCGACCTGCCTAATCTGCATCCCTCTGCGGACAGAGGGATGCAGTCTACACGTACCCAAAGAGTCTACATGGCATCGGAGCTCAACACCATCACAGTGCCAGAATTCCAGGGGCAAACCCATCTCCCCTCCACTAGCCGGGCCACGGGGGCTGGTAGGGGAAGCACTCGAAGGCACGGAACACTCTACCTGAGTGGAATGAAGAGAATCCCATTGATAACGTTGAGCTGCTCCAGCACGCTGGTCATATTGGGAGCGGCGAACTACAGTGCAAAGAAAAAAAAAAAAAAGGCATGTGTGAGCCACGTGGTAGAGCCCAGAGACAGAGCGAGCCCACAGCACTGCCTCACTTGATAAGACGCCCTCAGCTGCTCGGCAGGGCTGAAGGACCAATCAGACGCACCCCCTGCATTTGTACAGCACCAGGTCCGTTCTAGTTGGTCACCAGGCACTACAGTGATAACCCGGAGTAACAGTGCAAGGCCGGGGCCAGAGAAGAGCCTCTGGAGACAGAGGGGAGACGGGGCTAGAGAGCGGCATCAACTTTGGGACAAAATAAATGAGCCAAGTTGGGCTGATTTGGGCTTTTTAAATGTCAGGGGCTTAGGGCAGATTAAACCTATTGGATTTGAGCCAATCCCTCAGAAATTGACAGGATGGGGGGAGGGGAAAGGATTAGCCTTGGCACATCTAAGGATTTGCCTTACATCCTGGCCCGAGAGGGTCACCTACTTCAAGCCGTGTCCATAACCTTGCTCAAGATATTCCATTCTAATCTCGCCAGTTCTGTGGCTGAAGGGGGGGGGGGGGTAAGAACCCCGTGATCTGGGAAGCGCAGAGGTGCAGCTCTTCTCAATCCCAGTGGGTCAGTGCCTCGGCAGAACCAGTGGGGTAAGAAGCCGGTAACCCAGCTGTACATCAGCTGCTGCACAGCGAGTCCCAAGCAGCCGCCGTGGGGCTTATCTGGGGCACAGCAGGATGTCTTCGTTCCTGCCAGGGGCGCGTGCAGATAAGAGCAGCTGGTGTTAGCGTGGGAAGAGTCTGTGTCTAACTCCTGCAGGGCCGACGGTTGGGCAGGTCCCTGCCATGTCATAGGCTGGTCCGCCTCCTGTCAGGCCAGCCCTGCCCACACAGTTATGCTGAGCATTTATTTACACGGGGCGCTTGCTCTCCAGAGATTTCAAAACGCTTTACAAAGAACAGGAGCCATAATTCCCATTTCAGAGAGGAGCCAGAGAGGTGGAGCGATTTACCTCAGTCCCAAGGAAAACAACCAGGATTCCTGAGGAACCTTCAAGGCTAGCAGATTCATTTTATAAGTGTTCGTGAGTAAAAAGCACTGTCAGATGCACAGATGAAGTGGGTTTTACCCACCAAAGTTTATGCCCAAATAAATCTGCAAGTGTTGAAGGTGCCACAGGATTGCTCATTGGTTTTGGGGTTACAGACTAACACAGCTCCCCCTCAGAGACTCAGGCCACATCTTCACTAAATGGAAGATCTGCTGTGATCGATCTTCTGGAGTTTGATTTAGCGGGTCTAGTTAAGACCCACTAAATCAAACTCAGAGGGCACCCCATCAACATCCGTTATTTCTGGTCCTGCAAGGAGTAAGGGAAGCCAATAGGAGCATTTGTTTCTGTCTGCCTCCAGCTGTGAGGATAGCAGGGAAATTCGAAACAAAATACATCGATTCTAGCTTGTAGCTGAAGAAGCGTAGCTTGATTCGACGTTCCCTATGAGCGTAGACCTGGCCTTAGTCACAGTGAGTCAGTGGCTGTCAGAATTACAACTAAGGCGTTCCAGGCTCTCAGACTCAGCAAGCGCCGGATTCTTTTATACAGTTTTCCCACTGGGGCTGACTGACCATGGTGCAGAATAAATCAAACAACTTCCTAAGCTTCGGGGAGTTCAGAACCCAGCATCATCCCTTTCCTGCAGCTATCTGACCTTGAAACTGCCTGAAAAATTCAAAGCCAACAGCACGTGCATCATATCGACACGGGAATGAGTGTTACAAAGAAAAATTCGAAAAAGAGTCAATTTGAAAAAAAAGTTACTTCGCAGTATCAGGAACTCTCTGTCTAGCCCAGTGGTTTTCAAACTAGGGGAGCTGTTCAAGGTAAGCCTCTTCTGCCCCAGCCCTGAGCCCCACAAAAGCCAGAGTTTCCCCCCTACACCCCAAAGCTCTCATCTACAGCTCCACCCTGGCACCCACACTCCAGTCAAATTCTGTTGGGTCACGGCCTCAACAATTTTCTTCAACTGGGTCATGAGGAAAAGAGTTTGAAAACCGCTGGTCTGACCCATTTCTGCAAACCTGTAGACCAAGACACCCGAGTTTCTCTTGGTGGCGAGGGGTAAAAGAAAGTCTTAACTCTGGGGTTACGGGTGAGGAATCCGGTAGAACCCTGGGGTTTTTACATACACAGCTGCACTCGGTCACTTCCGTTTTGGATCCCACCGGCCAGAGTCCCTGTGCATGTGAAATGGCGACTCTTTCCCACAAACAAAGCTTAGACCCTGGTATTACAGCGGAGTCCCCGACTGCCCTGGCGCATGCGAGTTACCTTCAGTGGCATAATGTTTGCGTTGGAGCCGTTCTTGTAGATCTCGTTCATTGTGCGTTGGAGAGCCACTGCTTGCTGAGTCAGGTATTTCAAGTATTCGGAGCTTTCTTTGGTCTTCTCATGGTGCTCTCCCAGCTGGTCAGAAATGTAAAAAAATGGTATCAACACAAACCCCAAACTTTGCCTGAACTACAGCATCTCGGGGGTTAGCGGAGCTTAAGATTTCTCCCCTTGAAGCCCCGCTGAGACGGGAGTGTCTCTCCCTCTGAGTGTAGATGACCTGGTCTAACCTGCAGCACTGTCTGCAGCTTATCAACACTGCACAGGCTTCACGTAGGTGCACGCTCTCCCCCCACCAGGCTGAGCCGTTTGTCAAGCCGAATCAATGGCCGGGCTTGACAGACAGGTTTGCCTGGACACGCTGGCCGAGTTTCATGAGCGCTGCAAGCAGGAGGAGGCTCCCCGCACCGCACCGGTTTGTGAAAGGGCCATCAAGAGAGTGAAAAGTGCCCGTCAAACCCGCTCCCTGTTCTCTCATCGGACCGGAGCATCCGGGAGCAGCGCCGAAGCAGCGGGGGTCTCCCTGCCTGGAAATCTGCCTGGGGACGGCAACACTGAGACCGTGAGTCAAACAGGCGACCGTGTGGCACTACTAGGAAGGGAAACTCTCGCTTCCTAAAGGCACCTGGCAAGACAGGCTCCTCCTGCCAGGCTGGGAGGGGTTCCCGCCAGCTGTTTGTGGCACGGTGTGAGCGCAGACCGTGGAGCAGAGCAAGTGTGCGCCACCGACCTGGTTTTTGTAGATGGTGTAGCCTTCCTTTTCGTGCTGCAGTGCCGACCGGAATTCTGCTTTACTCTCGTACACTCGGGCTACCAAGTGATGGCTGCAGTGGAAAGGAGGAGACAGGCAACTAAATTAATGAGCGCAGGGGCAACCAAAGAGAAAGCGCTCCGTGCTGTGAAGAGGTGCGTGCAATGTAAGAACGGCCGGACTGGGTCAGACCAATGGTCCATCTGTCCCAGTGTCCTGTCTGTCGACAGTGGCCAATGCCAGGTGCTTCAAAGGGAATGAACAGAGCAGGGCGATCAGGTGATCCAGCCCGTTATCCAGCCCTTGCATCTGGCACTCCGGCTTTGGGACACCCTGTGCGTGGGGTTGCATCCTGGATCATCCTGGTGAATAGCCACCGATGGATCTATCCTCCATGAGCGTATCCAGCGCTTTTACGCTTTCCCCTTCACAGCATCTCCTAGCAATACGGCTGACAGTGTCTCAGCCAGAGATCTCAGCACAGTGCGCTACCGGTTACCTTCTCTGGTGAACACTTCAGATTTACTCCCTCCTAGGTTAGGAAATTACCCCGAACCCCATCCAAAAATAGACCCAAACCTTGTCTCTCCTGCCAAAGAAAAAGGTCACCTCAGACTGGAGCAGAGATTTTGATCCCCCCCCCCCCCTCACTTTCTACTGCTTGGAAACAGGAAGCTTGTGTTGTGTCCAGGAAGTATTAAAATGCCAGCTGCCTGTTACAGCCTCAGCACTTCCAGGTAATGTTGAACGCTGTGAGAGTATCTAATACCCAGGCGTCCCTCCCAGCCACGTAATTAGAATAAGAGGAAGCAACCCGGGGCCTCCCGCTTCTGAAAGGGCAGTTTGTTTTCTTGGAAAGTGAACATGCAACTCTCTTGACTGGCCCAGCTCTGAGTCAGAATCTTCCAACACAGACACACCTGGCAAATGGTAGCAACAGTGACAATCACAGCTGTGAAGCCATGTCACCTGGTGGTTCTCCAGGGTCAACTTGGCTTGATCTTAGCGGTTCTAACATTCTAGGAATGGAAAAAGCTTTTGACGGGTGTGATTGTTACTCTATTGGAGGCTCTGGATCTCAATATACATCCTAGCACCAGGAGAGATGTTCTCCACGGAATCTGTATCCAGCAATGGTTGGAGTGTAACAGCGTTCCCTGTAAGCTGCGCACTTGTGTGGCCGCTCAGGAGAGATTCAATGCCACCCAGCTGATTTGCAGAGCGCCCACAGCTAGGTTTTTTGTTTCTCTTGGTGGTGCACAATCTGCACATGCCTTGGTGCACATACAATTTATTCCACACACGGATGGAAAAGATTAGAAGGCACATTGGTGCAAAACAAGATCTCTCGTCACCCTGACAAAGGGCAGATGGCGGCAGCGGGGGTGGCAAGGCTAAGTGGGACGCGCACACTTGTTGGTGTTTCAAGGCAGACGTCGATAGCGATGGGTATTTGTTGGTTTTCTAGTGTGGCCAACAATTGGAAGGTCTGATCCTGAGTGGTACCAAGTGCTCTCACCTCCGACGGAGCCACCTGAGGATCAAGCCCTTCCCAGTGACAGAGACATGGAAAGGGTCTCGACAAGAACCAACCAGCAGGAATTCCCCATCAGCTCAGCTCCCAAATGCAATGATGGGATTGAGCCCTCTCCTGCCAGCCTTCACTTGCCTATCTGAAGTCTTACGCAGTAAGCAGGGTTCTCTTGCTATGCCTGTGGACAACACCTAGCACGTTGTGTATTTCCATGTCAGGCCTGCTGTGGTACTAGGTGGAGAACACCCATGATTGGCAGCCTTTCAGAGTCACTACCCCGACTCAGCTGAGCCCAGCATCGCTGCCTTCCACCCGACCGGTGCGGTCTAGCTCCCTCTGCAGCGAGACTGTCAACGGTGCCAAACGACAGGCAAGAACGAAGGCTTGTCCCACCATTTCCCAGGGAACGCCTGCGCCTAGCCAGAATGCGGCTCCGTCCCAGATTGTCTGACTTTTCCATCACCCCCAAACACTAACTCCAGCCCCGTTCCCCAGACCGAGGCACCCTACCTCAGTGCAACCTTCAGAGACTTGGAGCCGTGGTACTTGGAGTTGATCACCAGCGCGTTCTCCAGGAATCGGAGGGCCAGGTCGTATTCCATGACTCCGTGAAGCACCAAACCAATGTTGTTCTAAGGGCAAGCACCACACACAGGTCAGAGAACAGGAGGGAGTTCTGAAAGGCAACTCCCGACCAAGCTAATGACACAAAGAAGTTTGGGGGCCTGTTATTAGGTATTTGTAGAGGAGCCCACAGAGTCCCCTTGCACTAGGGAAAAAGAAGCACTCTCATTTTACTGACAGGGAACTGAGGTACAGGCAGGTAGCGACTAGCCCAAAGTTGCCCCAGAAATCTATGGCAGAACTGGGAACTGAACCCACTTCTCCTGCATCCCAGTCCAGTGCCTTAGCCACAAGACCACCCTTCCTGTACAGAAGATGTTCCTTCCCCCATAGGGTCTGTGCAATAATGCACATTGGAAGAGGCGGAGAGACACTGCCTATCAGCAGCGAACAAGCGTCGTGAAGCCGAAACAAGACGTTCACACTGAGGGATCACTTACATCTAAGAGGGCCATTTCCGGGTGATCATCTCCAAATACCAACAGCATGAGGTAGCGTGCGCGGTACAGTAAGTTTAATGCTGTGGAGAGCTGGCTGTTGGCAAAGCAATACAAAGCAAGGTGCATCTGCAACATAAAGAAACTTTCAAGGGTTAAAACTGCTTCACTTCCTCAATGCGCATAAACCAGCCTCTCTCCCACCGATTTTGTTTGGGGCACCGAGAAAAGCTCTGTGTTCAAAAGGCTAAAGATTAGTCAAGGTTGTAACCATTAGGAAGAGTTGCTAATCTGCTAGTCTACTTAAAGACCCCGATTTATCGGGTGAGATCTAGTGTTGAGACACAGTTGTGTTAATATACATCAGGTCAATATTTCCCAATAGCTTCAGAAGATACACACGCTGGTCAACATTGAAATAACTCCCCAGCCATCACACAATTTTATAAAACTAGGAGGTGAGGTGGGGAGGGGCCTGTAAAAAAAAAAAAAAAAAAAAAAAAAATATTTTTTAATAATGAAAATAATCTGGCAAACCAGAGAAAGCGTCACACACAGCAAAACAAATACAAGTCAGAAAAAACAAAGAATCATCTTATGGTTGAGCTATGAATGGACTTAGTCAGACTTGGGGATGTTTAAAACGTGAGCAACGGCAGGATCAGCGTGAGAGAAATGTTGACTAAGGCCCTTCTACCGAACGGCAGGGCAACACTGACCGCGTGGGGTTCCTTGGGAGAATCCAACTCAATGTCTCTTCCCGGCACTACTGTAAGTTGGTTTTGCACAAAGTTTGTGTTTCAGGGCCTGCTTTTCAGGACTTCATTTTTAATTCTTGTGATTCAATGACGCACTACGCCAGAGACTCGCTTTTTACGCCTCTGGCTCCTAGTAAGAAAGCACCCTAGGAAAGAAACGGCCCCAAGAAAGCCTGCAGCAGGGGGAGAACAGATGCGTCAAGAGCCTATTTTACACAGTTCAGGTGGCGACCGCTCTTGCAAACATGGGGAGCAGTTACAACTCCCACTGACGCCCGATGCAACGCTTAGGGTTAGGGTTCTCTCCTGATACTCACGTATTCCTGGATTGTGTTGGGATGCTCAATACCCAGGACCCTCTCGCTCATTAGCACTGCTTTCTGTTGATTACTTAAGGCCTATGAAAGAATGACAAACAGGAGGATGTAGCAAATTATGAGACCCCTTTCTGGAGATACCTGAGTGGGAAGAGAAGAGAGGAGAGAGGAAGGTGTTGCCGTTTCCAGCTTCTGTCTCTCTCAAGAAATAGAGGATTCTCCGCTACAGTTTCCATTAATTGTTGGATTCCAGCAACAGCAACGCCTTCCAGAGACTCAATGAGACATGCCAGGGCACAGCTAGGTTTGGCTCATGGGAACTCTTCTGCCTTGGCCAGTGGGAAACCCAGTTTAATGTCCAGTGGGAGTCAGAGGAGATGGTTTTCTCTGTTCCTAGGGTTCACTCAGCAGCTCAAGTCCCACCCCACCCTGGGGGTGACCAGACAGCCAACACAGGACAAGGGACCCTCTGAAGGTAGCCCCAAAGCATGAAGGGCTGCTAATCCCAGCACTTTCCAGGCCAAATGAGCCGGGGGAGGGGGGTCACTGCTGGGGAGGAGGACACGTGTTGACTACCAGTAGGAGACCAGAAGGAACCAATGATGTCCAGCTAGGAATGGGGGAAAGGAACGGGATCCAAGTGGGTTTCTCCTCAAAGTCCACCTGGCTAGAGGTGAAAGCGACACCACCTGATGGCCCAAGGGCTCGCTAGCTAAGGTCACCACCCAGGGAAAAAGGGGAAACCCACTGACGTGAAAGATTTTGTTTCCTTCAGTCTAATTTCATGCTTTGATCACAGCTTCCCCAAGAGAAACAACTTAACTCAGGAGGCGCCATTATGCTGTAGGGACCCAGGCATTCTACCCCTTCCAGAGACAGGGAAACAGACGGGATTAAGTGGCTGGAAACAAGTCTGGAATTAGAACCCCGGAGACCAGGCCTCAGGACTGTCGTTACATCCACCCTTCAGCTCATTCTGCAGTTATCTTCTGAACCCTCCCCCTGCACCGTCACCGGGCAGGGACGGGGGGGGGGGGGGGGAGAGTTACCAAGTAGGACATTACTCAGGGAAGCGGCAGCGGGGGGCGGGTGTACCTCCGAGTAGTCTCCCATGATATAGTTGAGGCGAGCCAGCAGCCGAAGGCAGGCACAGATTTCCACGTGCATAGCACCGTACACATTGTTAAACAAGTTTAAGGCTTCGTTGATGAGCTCACAGCCCTCCTTCAAGAAACCTAAAAAAAAAATAAAAAAATCCACCCACAGGAAATTAGCTCTTGTGACATGCGAACCTGTGACCTCAATTTCCTTTCCTGTCACTATAAAGCAGGGAGAAGCCAGGAGAACTGAGACCCTGGGCTACTGTGTTACCCCTGAACAAGGGGAAGTCAAAACTCCTAATGCCCCAGGAAGAACAAAGTGTCATCCGTAAAGAGACAAACACGAGTGTCTTCTAGATCTGTATTTCTCAACCAGTGGTACAAGTACTCTTAGGGGTACTTGAGAAGTTTTGGGGGTACGTCAACAACTGAAATTTGGAGAAAACTGAATTTTTGTTTTAAGTTTTACAGCGCTTTATTATTTTTGTACTTTTTATCGGAAAAAATGTAATCGCCTGCTTAGCTACGATTAAGTTGTTTAAACAAATGTGTTGCAATGGTAGAAAAAAAATTGTGTGTCTGAAAACTGTAGGTACTGGGGGTACTTTATTAAAAAAGGTGGAGAAATACTGTCCTAGATGGTTCAGGGAAACAGTCATGGGACATAGTTCTCAACCAATAGGACAGCAGCTCATGTTAGGACAGCCTGATTCTGCCTTGACTGTATTTTGGGTAAAGTCTAAAACAGCTCTAATCTCAGTGAGAGGTTAATTCAACTGCCTATTCATGATCTAGGAACCTATGTGGGATTGAAGATCTGAGAACAGTTTCATAGTCGGTGTGCCGCGAGAGGCAGGTGTCAATCCACTTTTCAGAGGTCCCATGTCCATCCCTGGTCGTTGTTGGTAGGAATGTGAAAGCGTAACCGAGTATGTGGTTACAAGCAGCTGCCTCCACCCCCGCTCTGCTGCCTCTGTGTCAGAGGTTACACAATTCCTTAAACGCATTTTCAAGTCCCTACGTGTTAGCCATTTGCACTCTGGGCCTGCTTTACGGCTGGGCTTGGAGGCCACATTTTCCCCTCACCTCAAGAGGAACACCTGCTAGAACCGAATTCAGGCAGGATTGATGCGGTAGCGGGCCTGGCTGCACAGTGCCTGCACTCCAGCTGGGCAAAGCCAGGGCACAATGCAGCATCCCTAAGCCCTTTTCGGGAGCAGCGAGAGGCCCGGGTTCTAACACTACCTTGCTGGACCTTTGCTTGCCCGCTCTGGAAGAAGTGGAAAGCGTCCGAAGCTTTGGGGTTGACGTGCTTCACGACGGGGAAGATGTTGAGAATGTCCTCTTCTGTGAAGGTGGGTTTGTGCCGGTTATCGAAGTTGTATTCTTTCAACAGGATCTGAAGGAACCAAAAAAACAAAGCCAACGTTTTCCAGCTACTCTTCGTTGGCGAGGCTCTCTGAGCACTTCGCGGCTATCTGGGGCAACTGTAACCCTCTGCTGCACTTGTGTGACCCTAGGGAAGTCCACAGGGGCAACACAGGACAGAATCGGCGCTCCTGGTATGCTCCGCAACCAACTGCATGACAGGCAGATGTCCCATTCCCCAGACAGGTAATACTAAGGCACAGAAACAGGAAGGATTTTGCCCATGGTCACACCGTGTTGGTGGCAGAGCTAGGAACAGAATCTAGCCCTAAGAGCCAGACTGCACCCCTTTTCCATGCTGCAGAATCTAGGGGGAGGCAAATTCCTCTGGTTCAAAACAAGGCAGGCCAGCAGCTTTGGCTGCCAGGTCAGACAGATGGACGTTTATTTTGGACTCCGCAGAAAGGCTGCGAAGTCTGGTCACCCTCACTCGAGATCCTTTCCTGAGGGAGATGTTTATGTCACTTCCATCCTCTCTCTCTAGGTGCCTATGCCTGAGGTGTGCATGGCCCTTCACAGACAAAGAATGACCCGGCCAGAAGAGAGCTTAGAAGCACCGTCAGACTTAAAACACAGCCCAGGTGACACAAGGTGAGGGGAGGGTGCCAGGCAACAACAGAGACACCCATGGGAAGCGTTAACATGCACACTGTTAGCTGCCCATCAGATTCTGTTTTTAAAATTGGTTGATGTAGGAAAATGTGGGGATAGTGTCATGAAAAAGGGCCAGGGCGCGGGTCAGCAAGAGACGGCTGACTTCTTGAAGGCTCCTAGCAGCAATCTGATCCCTGAAGTAGCAGCAGGCTGGAGGTGCTGAACCCAGGGTCATGCCAGCACTTGCTTTATCCACTCCCACCCTCAGGGTGGTATAGCCCAGGAGAAGATGCCCATCTGAGCTGAAGCGTGGCACAAAAGCTAGAAAGGGGAGCCATTTGTTTTCAGTAAGGCCAGCATCGTCCGGCTTCATAAGGCAGAATTTCAAGCTATTCCCCTTAGCACCACTGGAGTCACTTGGTATTGCGCAGGGCTATTTGGCTAGACCACGGTTCCCCACCTATGAGTTGGGACCCAAATATGGGTCGCCATTACATTTCTAAAGGGTCGCCAAGGGTCTCCACAGGTGGCTCTACCCCCTCCTTCCCCTGTTTTTGAATTGTCTTGGGTCACCAAGTCTTCCTGAATTGTCAAAATGGGTCCCCATCTGGAAAAGGTTGGGAACAGCTGGGCTAGACAAAGGACTTATCAGATGGGAGCAGGACCAATCTCCTTGTGGGCTAGAACTGGCATTTCAGCCCTTGAGCCACGGGAGGAGTGAAGGGCCAGGGAGGGGAATCATCTTTTGAAAGACCTCCTGGAATGACTCGCCAAATGCTGCCCCTTTGAGGAAGCGGTGAAGGAAAATGGGAGGATTAGGATCTCACCTGGATTCCAGTTTTGAGGGAGATCTCGCGTAGAAGGGTGATTTTCTGAAGGTTATACATCTCAGCTGCTTGGTCAACATTCTCACTGAAAAAGAGTGAGGCGAGAGCTTGGGGTAAGTTTATCCTCAAAAGTATCCACCAGGGTGTACCTGAGTCATTCCTCCTAGTATAGTTAGGGGCTAGTCAACAAAGGTGGTGGAACGAAACATCAGCGAGCAAGGGGATTTCTGGGGGAAGCTCCACAATTCTGGGTGTACCTCTGCAGGTTTACATCAGCCCTATATGCATCTTTTCCCTTCCCCCGCTTTAAGTGGTTGTGACAGGGCTGCTGGATTCAGCCTTTTCCTCGTGTGGTAAAATCTCAAGTTTCTCTGATTCAAGAGAGAACTGTGAATGCAACTACCTAATCAGGACTTAAATCTTATGGGATTTTTGGTTTTGTTTTGAGAAAAGCTCTTGTTCATTCGGAATGTCAGTTCAGTGTTTTACTCCTCTTGCCTTACTGGGAACCTCTTCATTTCGGGGTCTAGCTACGATTTACCCTTGTTTTTAGGAACATCCACTCCTGCCGGACTCGAGGCCATGAAATCTCTGCGCATCTCGTGCTGGATTTTTGTCCCCGCTCTTACCCTTCACATCGCTGCCGCTGTAGCTTGTGCAGTCTAAACCAACCTTCATGGGTATCTCTGCCGCCTGATTTGAGCGCCTTTAAAATTTCACCTGTAACCCTAAGTCACTCAACACCACGTCTGCCTTTGTTTCTCCCCATCTGCTACATTGGCCTTTTGTAAGTCTGATTCCGACACGTAAGGGACTTTATAGACAATACAGGCACCGTTCGCAATAAAGCTACTGGTGCTGGGAGAAAGAGACATCCGGCAGAAGAAGGGGAAGCGAAGATAAATCAGTCTACTCACCATTCCAGATTAAAATCAAAGTAGTTCTTTGCATCGGAACAAATATTCTTCCAAAGCTCGTGAGGGGTCATGCTGGCCCATGCCGTGTTATCAGCATTCCCAAGGTTCCTGTTTTTCCTTTTCTTATTCTTCTTCTTGGAAGCCAGCTCATCAGCCGGGAGATGGGCAACTGGATTCAGGAAGGAGCTCAGGAAGCAATTGAGGAAATGACTGATGGCTGCCGACAAGCCTGACAGCTCCACACCCTGCAGTAAGATACAGAGGTCAGTGGTGGAATCTTTTTTCCCCGTGTTCCACATGCATCCCTCTGAGCCAACACTCAAGCAAATTCAGTGCCATACGTACGGCAAATATCAGGGTGCCTGACAGATGGAAGGTCTGCTAAGACAGGATGTCTCACAGCAACCAAATATGCATGCATGAAGGGGCCACAGAAAGTCACGCCGAGTTTCTGGCTAGGTCTACACTACAAAGAAAAGTCGGAAAAAGTTACGCAAATTGCGTATCTTTTTCTTCTTTTCTGCCGAACGAGGCTTTTCCAACATATGGACCGTCTACACAGGGCCAAATGTCGGTTAAAAAAAACCAAACCCTCTTTTGGAACATCCCTTCTTCCTCATAAAACAAGGTTTACACAGATGCCGACAAAATGAGTCCGCTTTTCTGACATTTTTTCAGAAAAACAGACGCGTTCCTTGGACGTGGCAGAGTTTTTCCAGGATACCGTGGTTTCCCAGAAAAGCTCTACAGTCTAGACCAGGGGTCTCCAAACTACGGCCCGCGGGCCGGATGCGGCCCGCGAGGCCCTCTCATCCGGCCCGTGGAGACCTTTTTGTCTACGGAAAAAAAATTACGGAAATTTGAGAACAAACTTGTCCGATGATAATCTCAGGTCACTGTTGATGTTAGGGACAACAAATCTAAAGCCAGAAATGTCTGCTATTTTGGCATCCAGAAAACAATTTCACCATTCACACTAATACAGGTGTTCATGTGTAGTGTATCAATGTGTTATTAAATAATAACTGAATAAAATAATATTAAATAAATAATTAAAAACAACATCCATGTTTTGATTGTTTTTTATTTGGACCTCAAGTGTGTAGTCGGCCCCCGAACTGCTGTTTGATAGTAAATGCGGCCCTCGGGCAGAAAAGTTTGGAGACCCCTGGTCTAGACGTAACCCTCAGTAAAATGTCAAAAAGGGCAGAGTGAGGGAGAATGAACAATTACTTGGGATCTGTAGACTAGCACGTAGAATGCTTTTACACAGACTTTTTTGGCTTCTGGAATACAGCCAAACGCATTGTTCCATATCCTAGAGTTCATGTGATAAACAAGCATCTTCGGAGGTCAAAAGAATTACTACTGCTTGCGTAAGCAGAGTAAGTGTTTCACAGGCAAGACAAGTTGTGATTTCACTCTAAAAAGCCTTCAGTGTAATCAGTGAAATTCTGGGGCAGAAAACCATGAATGATAGTCCACGGGGAGTGCTTCCTTCGAGTGGGAACTTGTTTTCCACTGTCCCCAGATTGGTACCTACATTAGGCTTAATGAGATTGTACTTCTAGTTGCTAGGCAACATTCATGAACTAGCTAAGGAGAAAACAGATTTAAACAGCTTCTATTTCTTGGGGAAAAAGATGTTAATGAGAACAGCCACAGCAAGAGTTCAGACCGCCGCTCGTACCTGAAGGTATGTCTTGAAGATGTGTTTGGCTGATCGAGTGATCAATTCGCTGATCCCAATTTTCTGTCCAAAGGAGTAAAGAGCAGGGATAAAGGAAGTCAACAGAGGGGAGAACACTGAGCACACATCTTGCTTTTAGATGCATTTTGAGCCATGCCGACAGAAAGCTCAGCTCTGCAAACATTACTACTGTGGAGCTGTACCACACACTGCAAACGAGGCTGTAAACTCTCAGGATCCAGGAGCTCTTGTTTCAGGAGGGGAGGGGTAGCACAGGGGCCCCCAATCCTTGGCCGGGACTTTTCAGAACTACAACATCCCGATGGGACATTCAAGGCACAATGGAGGATCTCAGGGATGATCTAGACGGTGCTTGGTCCTGCCGTGAAGGCAGGGGACTGGACTTTATGACCTCTCTAGGTCCCTTTCAGGTCCAGTGTTCTACAATTGTGCTCACTATTCTATGTGAGCCAAGGAAGCAGAATCGGGCCCCAGAGAAGCCTGACCCATCGCAGGTAACAGCCTTTCCACTGAATCCAGGGCTCCTCTGGGCCATCGCATGTCTGGGAAAACACAGCTTCCCCTGGACCAATCGGCAATGCCTTTTCCCCCAAAGTGCTTTGCGGACCCTCAGGGCCTCCATTCGCCCTGACCCTAATGAAAACTGAAACGTGGGAGTGAAACCTTCCTCCAGTACCCCCACCTCCCCTGCAAATCAAAGGCTTTTTCCATTTGGTTTGCCAGCCCAGCTGTTTATTTCTACACG
The DNA here is from genome assembly GCF_052426305.1 of Pelodiscus sinensis. Taxonomy (NCBI): domain Eukaryota; kingdom Metazoa; phylum Chordata; order Testudines; family Trionychidae; genus Pelodiscus; species Pelodiscus sinensis. Next base: position 16,552,629 of record NC_143072.1, on the reverse strand, counting down.
GCGGTCGATGGAATGCAATTAGCCGAGTTGGAGCTGGGCCAGGCGCCTTTCTCCCAATGGCCTTGAGGCGCCCAAGCGGAGACTTACATAGACGTGATCCAGCTGTGGGCGGGCGGGGGTCTTGGCGATGAAGTCGACGACTTTGCCTAGGTAGCGCATGTTGATGCCCCTCTGGTGCATGGCCTCGGCCAACGTGGCGCCGTCCATCGGGAGCACCGTGTGGTCCAGGCAGTCTTTCACCTGCCGAGCACGTGGAGTTTAGGGGAAAGGAGCCACTGGCCTAAGGGGGGCTCTTTGAGCCAGAGGTTCAAACGTGCCCAGCACCCATTCGCTCTCATAGCCCTATTCCTGACGGGGCTCCCGGGACCTCTTGCTGGATTCACAGGAGTGAACCCTTCCTCTGCTTGGGATTCAGATACAGAGCGTGCACACGCATGGCTGAAAGAACAAGCTGGATCAGGGGATGTTATGCCAACACACACGGTCAGGAGCGGCTTACCCAACCTCCTGCAAGTGCGAACCTACGAACGAAGGGAGAAACAAAAGTTCTTCCCTTCTGTAGCCAAGAGGGGAGATCACCAGTGTCCCCATGCTCTCCCCCAATGTTCCCTCTCATTTTTTCCATCCATGTGCAGAAACAATTTTGTTCTGTGAACCGAGGCATGTGCAGAGGCACACCACCAGCAGAAACACATGCTGCTGCTCATCGGCTGGGCAACACCCAAATCTCTCCTAGGAGGCTACCCAAGTGCACAGCTTACAGGGAACACTGCTCTCTACACATCACAAGGGATTGGACCAACACAATGAGGTGGGCGGGAGCAGGATGTGTGTTTCTAGTGCTGGCAAACGGAAGCTGTGAAGCACAACCAAGAATGCCAGTGTAAATGCGCCTCCTTGAGCTTTAAATATATTGATGCAAGTTACCATCAGACATTGAGAATGGGTGGGAAGTGTGTACACAGCAGTTCTAGCCACGTTTGTCACCTCGTCTCCCTCCACCCCCACAATTGTGTAGTATTTTTTAATCTCTAGTTACGCTAAATATTCTACCTAGGAAAAAAATTGTGCTCATCCCATTTTTTTGACTGTGGTGTAAGAGGGAAGGGCTGATTTGAAGGCTCTCTATTTGAAGAGGAGAGTTTTGGGTCTTGAGGGTTATGATGAATACTGACTCAGCGACATGACGACATCAAGGCATGTGAAAGCCAAGCAATTTTTTTTGGTATGGGAAGAGATTTTCATTCACTGTTTATTTCCTGCTTAGTCAATGCCAGTGACTAACGAACACGTTGGAGCAAAGATAGCTTTGCAGATTCATCACCTCTACCCATCTATTACAGCACACAAGTACCTGCCTTCCCAACATGCCTTCAGGAAAACAGGAAACAGCAGCCCTTGTCACTCCAGATATTTCTTCCATTAAAAACCAGAAAGGTCTTAAAACAAAAATCACCCCTAGCAAAAAAAAGAGGGGCACAACCCTAGCTTGTTGTTAGGTTGTGGGATTGTTGTTTAAGTCGGTCTCAATACATGCAGGGTGAGCATACAGAATGTTTTTACTGCTGTATACAGTATATTTCTACACGGCTTTCTCTCTGCCACATTTAATTATTATTCAGACGCGCCTGTCCGCAGACACGACATAGTCCGTGTTTAAACCATGCCAATGAAGCAATCTCCGGCCCTGGCTGCATTGGAGTAATCCAATAGCTTGGTTTCATTTGTAATTTCCATGAGACTATAACTAAAGGAAAATTATTTTACAGTTTCAGAAAATGGCAGGAGGGTGAATTTTCTCTACACATAAGGAACATAATTGACAGTAAGGGCAACTGATGGACTTCCCAAGGGAATCTAGTCACCAGCAGATTCAAAACTGGGACAGATTACACAGGGATGGCCAGGGTCAGTCCGGGTGATCTGCAATGCTGTGTCAGCTACATGGCATTTATTAGCTTAATCTCTTACTCAAGATTTGAATCAAGATTTCTTTGTTCTGTGGCACATTTCCCTTCTGAAGAAGAGGCTCCAACAGACAAAAAGCGCCTCTTCTCCTTGCACCACCAGAGACGTTTACATTGTTCTTTGTGCTTCACAACTTCCATTTGCCTGCACTAGAATCCCACCATTGTTTAAGATGAGAAATAACGGCACAGCTGCGTTGACTGGCCAGATTTGATGCAGGAGATCAGCACAGCCCCCCAATTCCTTACCAGGCCGGGGACTTGGCATGACAGTAAGAAAGCAGCAGCATCCTTTAGTAACTGCTTCTGATCCTGCACTTCCTCTCTGCTGGACTCGGGGAAACGGACACCTAGGAGGGAAATGGAAGGTCTGAGAAATGGAAGGACAAGAAAAAAAAACCTGAATTCACAAAATCACCCTAATGGAGCAGGTGACACTAAATGGAAGTGCTTTTGCCCTTTCCTGCTTTAAAGATGCTCTTTAAGACCTATCACATCTGCTGGAATAAGCACGATCCATGCTGTGCCTGTTAGAGGCCCCTTTGCTTGGTTTTTTACTCGCTCGTTCTTTTACAATGGAAACTATGCCTGTATTGGTCTGGTACGTTCCATCTGTTCCCAAGTGCTTTGCACATTTACAGGGCTAAAGTGGAATCAGTGAAATCAGAGACGGCATCTTTTGTCAGAAGGATCGACAAATTTTGCAAGCCCTACAAGTTTCTTAAACCCTTCCATTAGATGGACTTGGGTTAAAATAGCCTCCTCTAAGCTGCCATCCCATGCCAAGTCAGCAAGTCTTCACCATCAGCATTAAAAAGGAGCTTGTGTATTTCAGCTGAATGCTGCTTCGACCACATTTATAGCCAGGTCAAGATATTGGGTCACACTCTGCTTTCGACTGCGTGCGCGCAGCTCCGGTTTCAGACCACAGGAATCGTCACTTCCCCCCCAAAGAGCATCCAGGAAGCATTTCCAGCACCTCACTTGTAATTTGGCCACCTCAGTGCGGACGTGCTGTGATCAGCTGACAGCAAGTCAGGCAGGTTTTGTTGGTTCAGAGGCTCAAATGTCCTTGCACCGCAACCCTCTTCTGGCACCCAAAATTACGACACGACCCCAGAAGGGGCCTGAGCCAGACTGCCCCAGGTGGGGGAGGATGCCAACAGAGCCCTGCCGCCCACTGGGCAATATGGCACAGCCGTTGGCTTCAGTCTGTGCCGCAGAAAATCTGCTGCCAGCTCTGACAGCCCCTTTAAAACAGCGCTGCGGCCCACTCCGGGGTCTCAAGTGTGGCAAGCAGTTGCATCGCTCCGCGCAATGGGGAGAAACCACCTCCGGCCCCCACGCCTTTTAGCCAGCACAAAAAGGGAGCCCAGCGGACGCCGCTAGACTCCAAGCCGTTTCCAGGCCACCTCTGTGAGCCCCTACCTGGCGAGAAGATATCCGGGTTAAACCGGATGTCGAACGACGTGCTGCTGATGGAGCCCACGGCTTTGCAGGCGTTTTGAATCACCTCTCTGCTTTTGGGGTCCACTGGGTAAAGAAGGAGACAGTCAGACTTGGTAAAGAGCCAGGAAAAAGGCTGTTGATGGAATCTGCATTACATGAGCAGGCATTAAAAGCACGAGGCACGTTTTATCAGGGAGGAGGGAGGCTGTTGCTTTGCAAAAGGCCCCTGAAAAGCATTTGGCAGCGCGCTGCTATTCGGGGTACAGGCACAGACCACAAAACCCAGACGGGGCACAGAATGCGGTAGGGACCGGGCGTCTGGCCACTGCAAGGACCGCTGAGACTTCAGCGGGAGGCCCAATGCCTCTTGATTTCAGGTGGGATTCAGGTGCTTCTCCCCCTAACCCCATTGCAAATACCCGCCTGAGTGCACCACAGCCACGGCCAAGATATTCCTAACAAGCGCCACAGCGGGGAGACCACTTGTGCCAAACGGTTCGATCTTGTGTTCCCTGTGATGCTGCCCCCGACCGGACGAGCTTGGCCTAGCTCGAAAGCCTGGCGCTCTTCCCAAAAGAAGTGGGTCCAATGAAAGAGAGTACCCCCCCCCCCCGTGTGTGTGAGAGAGTGAGAGTGTGAGTTTTCAGCGGCAGGGAAAGCACACAAGGCAGCCAGGTCTAGTGCCCCCAAACAGGGAACAGACCAGAGACTCCCACGTTCCAATCTGAGCGCTGACAGACTCTCACTGTGCAGCAGTGCTGATAAACCCTGGCCAGGCGCATCGCGAGCGTTAAGCTGCCGGTGCTCGAGGAGTGGCATGTAAATGCTAACATGCCAATGCTGGAGAGGAAGGCTGGGTGACGGCCCAGAGCCATTTGCCATGAGCCGCCCACTTGAAGCCATTCTAACCCGTGACCCTGTGCAAAAGCTGCTGCCAAGAGCGTGGGCCGGTTTCGGTGCGTGGGTACCTGCTCCATCATCGGACGCGATGGTCTCCGCCAGCTCCTTCACCTGATCCAATCCCGCCACGTTCTCCTCCGGTTTACCGTCGTCAGATTCCGATTTCTCGCTCCCCTCTGTTCCATTCTCGGTGGGGGCCCCGTTTTCCAGCAAGCCAGCGTGTTCCTGCTTGGTGGCCTTCTGCTGCATCAGCTGCAAAGCTGCCAGCTTCATGAATAAGAGATACCTGAAGGAAAGGAAAGGCGAGAGCTCGCTGAACACTGCGCTCAGCAAAACAGGCCTTGACAGCCGGATGGGGCGACTATCCCAAAGGCTCGCGCTCTCTCGCCAACAGGCATAAGACCACAGTGGCTAAAAGGGGACCATCTGAACCAGGGGTGTAAAAGGTTAACTGGTATGCACATACCCTATAGGCATGCTGACCAGGTAACTGGCAGGCCGCCCCACCCGCACCGAGTGGTTAAGCATTGAAACAAATCATTTAACTGGTTAACAATTCTGAGCGGTTTCTACATCTCGAATCGCAGTCCTGTAAGGGCACGTTCGAGCCCCCATCTCAGAGCGGAGCAGTACAACACATGGGCACAGACCATCCGCGAGCTCACTGACTAGGCGCATCCATTACGGGTGGGAGGTGCTGCTTTGCTCACTAGCCAGGGATGTAACTCCCTGCAGTAGGAACGTTGCTGTCTGTGGCTTGCTGCAGGACACAGCGCAGGGATGGCCCCACACGTCTCCAACGTCTGACCTCAGAAGGTCCAGGAGCCCTGGGCTGCTACAAGACCAGCAGCAGCATTTACCTAAGACCCTAACGGGGTTTTACAAGGGTCAGTGACCTGCAGGATCCTGAAGTCATGCCACCCCCATACTGCTGGCCTGGCAGGGCTGAAGCCAAGCCGGTACGGATGCGCCAGCACTGGGCTAGCAGGGCTCTAGCGGCAGCAGGAAGTGGGGCTGGCGACTCAGCCGGTGGGGCTGCTACGGAAGTCAGTGCCTCAGCAGCATCTCAGCCCAGCAACAGGGCGAGGGGCGCGCGGTTAGGGACGGCCAGTGAAATCCAGACTCTGGCCACGTGTGGCGACTTGAGTCTCCCACAGCTGCCGGGCAAATGTCGGAGAGTGAACCCATGTCACATGGCAGCTCAGTCGTCCCCAGGCTCCTGCAGTCACCACAGGATATGGTGTCCTTGTAGGATCCCTCAACTCAACAGCATGCCACATCAAGCAACTGCTAAGGTCCACACTAAGGGCAGGTGCCATGAACCTTGGGTATGCACATAACCCTCTCTTGCTTCCAGGGAGCATCTAAAGGGCCTGAGATCCTCAGAAGAGGCTTATGACTCAGACAATGAATGTGCAGGACGTCTTTGGGGGAAAAAGGGGAAAGAGCTGGAGATTAAAACCAAGGCACCCTTCCCACTTCCCAGAACTTGTTCAGAAGCCCCATTGTTTTCAATCGCTGACTAGGTTTCTATAACTTCACGATAAGAGTTTTCAAGGACCTACAAGGGTGTTGCGAGGAGGAGGAAATGTGAAATTGCAGAACTATTAACTATGGTTTGTAACCTATTCTTTGAATCAGCTTCTGTACCCAATGACTGGAAACAGCTAATGTGACGCCAATATTTAAAAAGGGCTCTAGAGGTGATCCTGGCAATCGTAGAACAGTAAGTCTAACAGCAGTACCAGGCAAATGAGTTGAAACTATAGTAAAGAATAAAATTGTCATAGATGAACAGAATTTGTTGGGGAGAAGTCAACATGGTTTCTGTAAAGGGAAATCATGCCTTACTAATCTACTAGAGTTCTTTGAGGGGGTCAACAAACATGTGGACAAGGGAGATCCAGTGGATATAGTGTACTTAGATTTCCAGAAAGCTTTTGATAAGAGCCTTTGGTGAGGTTTCTTAAGTAAAGTAAGTTGTCATGGGACAAGAGGGAAGGTCCTTTCATGGACTGATAACTGGTTAAAAGACAGGAACAAAGGGTAGGAATAAATGGTCAGATGTAAGTAGTGGGGTCCTCCAAGCGTCCGTACTGGGACCAATCCTATTCAACCTATTTATAAATGATCTGAAGAAAGGGGTAAACAGTGAGGTGGCAAAATTTGCAGATACCAAACTGCTCAAGATAGTTAAGACCAAAGCAGACTGTGAAGAGCTTCAAAAAGATCTTGTAGGTGACTAGGCAACAAAGTGGCAGATTAATTGTAATGCTGATAAAGGTAAAGTAACACACATTGGAAAAATAATCCCAACTCTACATACAATATGATGGGGACTAATTTAGCTACAACTACTCAAGAGAGAGATCATGGATATGCTGGTATTAGAAAAGGTTCAGAGAAGGGCAACTAAAACGATTAGGGGTTTGGAACGGGTCCCATATGAGGAGAGATTAAAGAGACTTGGACTTTTCAGCCTGGAAAAGAGGAGACTAAGGGGGATATGACAGAGGTCTATAAAATCATGAGTGGTGGGGAGAAAGTGAATAAGGAAAAGTTATTTACTTATTCCCACAATATAAGAACTAGGAGCCACCAAATGAAATTAATGGGAAGCAGGTTTAAAACAAATAAAAGGAAGTAGTTCTTCACACAGTGCACAGTCAACCTGTGGAACTCCTTGAGGAGGTTGTGACGGCTAGGACTATAACAGGGTTTAAAAGAGAACTAGATAAATTCATGGAGGTGAAGTCCATTAATGGCTATTAGCCAGGATGGGTAAGGAATGGTGTCCCTAGCCTCTGTTTGTCAGAGGGTGGAGATGGATGGCAGGAGAGAAATGGCTTGATCATTACCTGTTCGGTTCACTCCCTCTGTAGCACCTGACATTGGCCACTGTTGGCAGACAGGAACCTGGGTTGGATGGACCTTTGGTCTGACCCAGTATGGCCATTCCTCTGTTTCTGAGTCATTGTGGATAGTTCTCTGAAAACATCCACTCAGTGTGCAGCAGCAGCAGTCAAAAAAGCAAACAATGTTAGGAATCATTTAAAAAGGGATAAAGAATATGACAGAAAATATCTTATTGCCTCTGTATAAAACCATGGTACGTCCACAACTTGAACACTGCATACAGATGTGGTTGCCTCATCTCAAAAAAAAAAAAAAAAAAAAGACATTGGCATTGGAAAAGGTTCAGAAAAGGGGGGAAAAAAAGATTAAGGGTTTGAAGCGGGTGCCTTATGAAGAAGAATTAAAAAGACTGGGACTTTTCATCTTAGAAAGAGGAGATTAAGGGAGGGATAGGATGTGGAAAAAATGAATAAGGAAAAGTTGTTCACCAAAATAAATTAATAGGCAGCAGGTTTAAAATAAAATAAGTTTTTCTTCACACAGCGCAACTCTGCCTGTGGAACTCCTTGCCAGAGGAGGTTGTGAAGACCAGGACTTTAACAGGGTGTAAAAGAGCTAGATAAATTCATGGAGGTTACGTTCACCAATGGCTATTAGCCAGGATGGGTAGGAATGGTGTCCCTAGCCTCTGTGAGGGGCTGGGAATGGGTGATGGGAGAGGGATTGCTTGATGATTCCCTGTTCTGTTCACTCCCTCTGGGGCATCTAGCATCGGCCACTGTTGGAAGATGTGATATTGGGCTGGATGAATCTTTGGTCTGACCCACTATGGCTATTCTTATGAGGGAGAAAAATTGCTGCTTGTCCAATCCTCAGAGGTCAAGAAGAACAAGGGGCTTAAATTGCAGCAAGGGAGGTTTAGGTTGGACAGGAGGAAAAAACTTCCTGTCCGGGTGGTTAAACACGGGAATAAATTACTTAGGGAGGTTGTGGAATCTCCATCACTGGAGACAGTTAAGAGCAGGTTAGACAGACGTCTCTCAGGGAGGGTCTAGACAGTGCTTGGCCCTGCCGTGAGGGCAGGGGACTGGACCTGATGACCTTAAGGTCCCTTCCAGTTCTAGGATTCTCTGATTCTAACTGCCCCTGAGGGCTGGGGAGAAAAATAAATTAGCTGCCCCATCATGGAAGTTGCTGCGATGCAGGTGCCGTGTCTCTCGAACAGCTGCTTGCGTTCCAGCCTCTTTTGAGGTCACCCAGCAGGGAGAGGGGAAAGGGAGGGAAGTCTCCTCAGCTCACCTGTGCTCTACAAACGCGTCCACCAGCTCCTGCCGGAGACAGCAGAGCTTGTGTCGGTGCTGCTTGGGGAACCCCATTTTCTGACACTCCTCTGGCATCTCCTCCCCGTCGATCGGCAAAAAGTTCAGGTCAGGGGGGAAGGTGCGCAGCAAGTCGAGGATGTAGTGGCGCCCGTCGTTGCCGATGATGCCTTTGCACTCTACGGACGAGCACAGCTCCACCTCCTCGTTCTTGTCGTTCAGAACCTTGTGCTTCTGGATCTTGAGGGGCCGGCTGGTCTTCTCCAGCAGCTCCAGGTACTTGGGGTGAGACACAACGGTCTTGCCAAAGTCTATTGACCCGTAGATGACGCTCTGCTCCTGCTCTCGCTCCAAAATCCCTGGAATAATGGACTGTGCCGTTACCCTGTACCCCCTGTAATCCACCACCACGGTCCCCAATGTGTACAGCCCCTCAACGTCCACTGCGTTATAGGTCCGCACCCCGTTGAGGTCGTTGGTGGGCGCCACGTAGGCGGCGACATCCCCACCGAAGTCTTTGTAGTGGTCGCGGACATCGAAGCCCAGGCTGAAGAAAATGTTGTTCCAGATGAACATCTGCATCTTGGTCTCCTCGCTGGGATTGATGGCCATGACGTTGCCGTCGATGACGGCCATGGCGCCTCGGGTAGCCGCCGCCGTGAAGTCACTGTGGACCTGGAAGTGGGTGGGGGAGGGGAGCATGAAGGCAGGAGAAAAAACTGTTCATTACCCACGTACTCCTAACTCCTGCCATCTGCTCAACCAACACCTCACGATTATCTGAGGCAAACAGCCAGGTTAGGTGGCTTTCGCCCTTGCGAGTCTGGCTAATACTAAAGATGCCGAATTGCTTACCGACATGTCCCAGTTTCTTTCGCTTGGCCACTTGGGATGCTACAGTAGGATGGCACCTGACTGACTTGGTCAGGAGATAATCCCCAACCCACCCACCTTGTTGAACATCCTCCCACCCCGGCCCTGTGTGAGCGAGGCAGCCTGGCATGAAGCAGCACCACTGGCGAGAAGCCTGTGTCACTGCAGGCAACATGAGCAGCTGAGGAGAACGAGTCTCCTCCAGCAGCTTGGGAGATGGGGAAGAGATGAAGACCAAGCTCCTGACCCGCATCTTAGAAGCTTCCAGCAAAGCATCTGTGCTTATAAAGATTAAGCCACAGAGCCGAGTGAAGCTCTCAGTCAACCCAGGGTGGGTCTCTAATTAGACTGAGAATGGATTATCTATGGTTTGCGACTAACACCCCCCCCCCCCCAATCTGCCTCAAGATTACCTTGAAAATGGCTCGTTCTCTCAGCAGCCTCTCGGGCAGATTTTTGCGTGGTAGCTCTCGTGTGGTTTGTAGCTCCTCGTTCCAGTCTCTGGTCTGAAAGGGGCAAGCCTCGAGTCAAACTGGGTAAGGGGGAAGTCGGTACTTATAGGTAAAGAATCGTAGCCTTCACGGAGGTCGTGGAAGTCACATGACTTCCAGTGAGCTCCATGACTTCAATCTCGGGGTTCTCTCAGAACTCAAGGATTGCTCAGAACTCCTAGCTGTCAGGTCCCCTGTACCTTCCAGGGCTGCTGAGCCTCCGAGGCCCACAGGTGGGGAGAGCTGCCAGAGATCCAAGCAGGACCACAGCTACTCAGCTGCGAGGGTTGATGCGGGGTCCCCATGCCAAAACTCCCCATTTTGTCACACATTTTAGTAAAAGTCAGACAGCACATGGACTTCTGTGATTTTTTTCCTTGATTGCCTGTGATCCCTCCGTGACTTTTACTAAAAATATCCATGACAAAGTCTTAGCCTCACTTCTAGTTTGCGAGCTAGTTTGCAGGAATTTATCCCCTACTCCAGATCAGAAAGACAAAGGAAGTCCGACCCACGTGCCATTTCGAAAGAAATTTAGCAGCCACAGCAGGCTCACAAACAAAGTTCATTTAAACCGCCAACTGTGGCGGATCTTCCATTGTCCAGTTACCCAGTGCAGCTTACCTGGAATATCAACAGAAGGTCTGATGTGGTGGGACGCTGAATTTAATTAGCCAGTGTGCTCCAATTTAACTATGTTAGAAATGGGCAGAGAACACGGATATTTCACTACCCCAGAAATGTTCAACGCTCTTAGGGCTGAGCCAGCAAGCGCGGTGGCTCTAACCCCTCCGGGCTATTTCAAGAGAAGCAGGCAGAGCTGTCTTCTGAAAGAGAACCAGCCGCTCATTTAGGTCCTGCACTTGCAAGGAGTTCTGCCGAAGCTTAATGTTGTGCACCCAAAGGAGTTGTGTTGCCTTTGGTGGGGTCACTCCCAATGAGTGAGGTTGAACATGGGTGAACACCCCTTTGCAGGATCAGAGCCTGAACCTTAAAGAAAACCCCACACACGCTGCAAGAGACTTGGAGAGAGGCAGGGCTAAGTGATGAGATGAGCAGCAAGAGAACTGTGGAACAACAGGAGGCAGATTTAGCGGTTGGAGCAGCCGCTCGACTGTTGGGAGGCCTGGCTCCAGGAGACACCTTGCACGGACACTTGCTGCTTCGTGCCTCCGCAAGGTGAGGATGTTAATTCTCCCCCTGCATCACCTGGATGCCGGGAAGTTGCTATTCCTCAGCAAGCAATTCGCAGTTCTTTTTATGAAAGGCACTAACAGCACCACCACCACCAGCAGCTGTACAGAGGGCAGCCAGATATACCTGTCCAGGTATGTGCTCTTCATAGCCCAGCCTTGACGTATAAGCATCTTCTGCCCTCACACAGTCCATGGCGTGCTCAGCCTGGGGTGCCGTCCAGCTGTACACCTGGAAGGGGGTGGCTATCCTTTCAAAGGGGTGCCGCTGAACCCTAGGCAGGAGTTCACAGCCATCAGATCATTTCCACTAAAGGGAGCTTTTGATTTGGAAAAACAAAAAAACCCACAAGAATTCTCCTCCCCCACAAAAACCCGTCCACAAGAGCCAACATCAGTCCTATCAAGCTCAGCCAAGGTCATCGGATCTGGACCTCTGCTCGGACGTGGTCACATCTTTACAATTGGCTTAAAGCCCAACAGCAACCAGGAGAATAAACCAGGTACATTGGATTCAGTCTTGCTCTTGGGACCAATCTAGTGTTTGGAGAAAGCTCTCCAGCTGTGCCTCCCTGCCCTTACAGCTGTGTTAATTCAAGTCAGTTCTCTCTGCTGGAGCTAGGATCACGCCCAGGCCCACATGGCTTGCTGTTATAAAAATATAGAGTATCCGTCAGTGAAGCGGAAAAGCAAGCTTCACCTAATGGCCTTTTGTGTAGCTTCGCTGCTCGCAGCAGGTGTCAAAATTGCATCTGTACTCATTTCTGACTCAACAGGCAACAGACTAATCATTTTTTAAATGGCCAGATAGTCACAGTGGCGGGTTTCAGGCCACGGCTAATTTCTAGCTTTCGTGTAGTGTCACTTTCGTCTCTTTAATGAGACCAGATGTAGGATTTTTGAAAGCCGTAAGTGTGCCTGTCAATTTATACCCTGCAGAGCTCAGGCAGTTCATTAAGTGGACTCTCCAAAGAGTGACAGGTTTTGTTTGGAAGCAAAGCAAGTGGGTCCCTGCAGCAAGGACAGGGTTATGAAATAATTAGTGAGTATAATAATAAAAAAAAAGCACATTACATATAATTACCGGAAAGTCACATGCATGTGTGTCTGCAGTTTGTAACGAACAGGAGAATCGTTATTTTAAGCAAAATCACGGCGTGATACTTTTCCTCATATTACACTGGGCTTCAGTCTTATTTCTTTATGCAAGAACGCCCATTGATAAGGGCTATTAAGTACTGTTACGGAGCTCAATTATGCTTTACACATTAACTCTTAGGTGCCTGGCTTGGGGTGCCAATCACAGTAAGATATTTGCTTCAGATCACGCAAACAACTGCAGATTTCTGAGGGCATTTGTTCCTTCAGTTCCACCCTTACTGAAGGCCCCACGAAAAAAAAAAAAAAAAAAGGTGTCCCTTTCCCACCCATTTCCCCAGAGCCCACCCTCATACACAAGCATAGATGTTCAATTTCTGATCAGTGCCGTGACAAGAAATTTAGAATTCCAGCCATAATGCAGGCCTATAAGAAGATACTGAAGCTAGTACTACATCTCCTGTAAAAAAGTTACATCCTTCTCAATTTATGTGGCAGCCACTCATGTTCACATGCTCTCCAAGTGGGCTGTCTAATGGTTTTTGGAAAAACTATGAAGGGAATTAGGTGTCAGGAACCTGGGTTCCATAAACAGCCCTGTCACTGTTTTGCTAAGTAACCCAGGGCAAATCACGTCAGTTCTGTACCTTCGCTTCCCCACCTGAAATGAGGATTTCAATACCTACTTCACAGAAATACCATGGGATTTAAGGATTTGTAAAAAAGCTTGGAGATCTTGCTACAAAAATGCAAAGTTTCAGCTAATGTCCAGTCAGCATTCCCCAGATCTGAATGAAGCAGATGTTGCAGTCAACACCTGGCTTCAAGAGACAAACAGCATCATCCAATCCCTTAAACAGTATCTGAGCCTCACACCAAGCAACGCCACCAATTGGAACACCCAAGGCAGCTCAACAAAATGCTGTTGCTACCGTTTCTTCTGCAGGGCCGAGAAGTTTTTTTTGAAGGTCGGGCTGATCTGGTTAAGAAGTTCCACCAGGGAGTGACTGAGAAAACTGGGATTGGCAGGTTTAGGGTTGAAATTGTAAGCGGTCGACCTGCAAAAAGAAAGATGTTCTTGTTAAGATGGTTAGGCAATAAATCTTGCCTGCAGTCAGTCAAGCCACCATCAGATTTAATGGGGTTAGGTTTTCCCTTCCCAGCTTGAAGGGTGGATTTCACAGAGCAGGGCTTCTCAGCGTTCTGATCACATGGGCCACCTCTTAACAGACCTCTCCACCTTCAGTGAGGAAGACTTGTCCTCCCCGACCCACTCACAGCTCTTTCATGGAACACTCAGACAAGAAATGGAATGCGAGACTCGAGGCGGTGCAGCCAACCGGGTCCCACAAACAGGATCTCTCCACGGTTCACCAACAATTGGTCTGTGGGCCACATTTTGGGAAATCCCACCTGCCTTTGAATGGCTTAAACTCAGACTCTTTACACCAGGGAGTTAAGTTGTGCACACGCTTCAATCTTCCTCTTCCTAGCCAGATTTTGACACAGGCTACCGATTACCAATTAGGGGTGTAAAATCCCATTTAATTAATCCCTGGAGCACCCGCACCTATGGCACGCCTGGGCTGGGCCTGCTGCAGATGGGACCTGCTCTGGCCGGGCTGGAGTACCCAGATCTGTGGCTGGCCCCCTGGGGCTGTTCTAGCCCTCACCCGTTAACCATCAACCCCACCTGGTAAGGGTGACGCTTACCGGTTAGCCACTCACACCCCTACTCCTATTAAAACTTCTTTTCAATTATTTCTTCTGGGAGTTGGCTTTGCCTTGGTCTCTCTCTCTGAAGGAGAGCAGGACACAGACACACTACTTTTATGGCTCTTTCTTAGTGAAGGGTTTTTGCTTCTATTTTTGACTTCGGTTTCCTTTTTATGACCTTACAATCTTCTAGCCCATCACTTATACCGTGGAGATTAGCTAGCCTGGCAAAATCCTACTCACCAACAGCTACAGCAAGTACCCCACAATCAGCTGATTTATGATTTGCATCAACGTAGCACCTAGAAGCCTTCCTCACTGACCTCTTTATTTAATGCCAGCTACACTCCTGGGGAAAGGTGGGCAAGTAGAATCCAGGCCTGGGCTGGGGAACGACACGATTTTCCAAGGCCGGGATCGATATTTGTGGCAGGGCAGAAGACGAGGGCTACAGGGGTCAAGGAGGACCTGCCTCCCATTTCACACGGTGCTGCACAATTCACGTGGAGCAGCGTGTTGTTTTCTTCTAAAGCCTCAGGCATGTCTCTGCTGCCGAAGGACCCCTGATGACCAAAGAGCTTGTTCTAGGATGGCGATGCCTAGGATCTTGCACGACTGAGGAATGAGACAGGTTGGACCTCTCCGGTCCAGCACCCTTGCCTGGTCCCAAACCAGGGAGTTTGCCAGGCCAGGGGAGGTTAACGCCGGCCCTTCTGCTTCCGCCAGCTGCAGGGCTCTGCTCTGGCAGCAGCAGAGGGGCCAGCATTAACCAAGCAGTGACTGGGGGGGCAGGATGCTCAGGGGAAGAGGCAGGGTGGCTGTGCAGCCCTGCAGCTGGGAGCCAGAAGCACAAATAGCTCCACGGTTTGGGCCATTGGCCATGGGGCTCTACAGCCACCCTGCCTCTTCCCCTGAGGGCCACCCCCCCATCCCTGCTCCTCCTTCTCCCTTCCCCCGAGCTTGCACACTGCCAGTGAGCTATTTGCTGCTCTCCAGAAGCTCAGGGAAGACGAGGAGGAGTTGCTGAGTGCAGGGCCTGGCTTCTCCCAATCAGCGCTCCAGCCCGGGAGCACCCACAAAGATGCCGGACCACCGATGTTGCTGGACAAGGGAAGTCCGGACTACAAAGGTCCAACCTGTGCGAGGCTACTCACTATGGAGACAAAGCAGCGCTTCTTTTTAAGGCAGCTAAAGCAAACTCGCTACCTCAGGGAGAAGGCGAGAGTCGTCTTTACTCACTGATTCAGGTAAAATCCTCTGGTGGACGCAGTGATGCTAACGTGCCGATCCTCCACAGTGATGACGTATAGATACATGAGGTCTCCGTGCATCTTCCGGTTGCCAGGTGGGGGATTCCAGCCACTCATGGTCAAGACTTTTAGGCATTGCAAAGGCTGCGAAGCACACCCGGCGAGCCCCGTTTCAGAACACATCCCATGGCAAGAACGCACACACGTTCACGGGCAAGCTCTCTCCGTCACACCTCCCCACCCCCGCCGATCCCAGGAACAGCGCTTGCCACATTCCCAGGCCCACTAAGTCTTGCAAGTCTTTCCCAGATGATAGTTCACACCACACACCCTAGCACTGGAGCATATGATTTATCCAGAATTGAAGAGCGCACTTTACGTGACTTTAGACGGGATGAGGCATGGATTTCCAGTCCCAATGGTTCTCAGAGCAGCAGCTTTTAAAGCCACGCTGGAATCCATGTGGGACGCACTAATGTACCGAGACTACAGCAATCGGAAATCCCAATCCCCTAGAATTTGCAAGGGGTAGAAACAAAAGCTCTCCCTCCCCCACCCTTTCAAGTAGGGATGTCAACATGCAGTCGACTACACAATTAACTGAGAAGCTTAGGCTTTTCGCTTAATCTTGTCGACTACATGCATTTCCCCCCACTTTGCCACCTCTATCAACATGGGGACAAGGGGAAGCAGGAGATGGTGCCCATAAGGAGCTGGCCTAAAAGCATGGGATCTGCCTCCCCCTCCCCCGTGCTGCTGCCTCTGATAGAGAGGCAGCAGTGTGTAGGATGAGGGGGGCAGGCTGTAGCTGATACACGCAGGGAGCCAGCTTTTAAGCCGGCTCCCCATGAGTATCAATCAGTTCCATGGACCGACCTGTCCCACCTTCTCCCCCCACACTTTCTGCCTCCTACAGAGGCGGGGGTGGGAAGGCAGGAGCCGGTGCTAAGGGGGAAACCGGCTTAATATCTGGTTCCCCCAGCATCAGCTCTGCAGTGCTGCCTGCCCCACCTTTGTGCTGCTGCCGCCTCTACTAGAAACAGTAGCGCGGGGCAGGGGGCAGCAGGGGAGGCAGCTATGAGCTCAGGCCTGCCGTGGACAGAGGCTGCTGCCATGCTGGGCTGCTGCTTCTGTATCAGAGGCAGCAGAGAGCTGGTCCGTGAGGGGAGCTGGTTTTTAAACTCACCCAGAGGCAGCAGTGCGGGGTGGCAGGAGGCTCCCCAGGAGTGGGGTCAGAGTGCACTGGCTGCCAGCCCCGCCCCCAGGGACTATCGAATAGTCGTGTAACCACTAAGATTCCATGCGGTTACACGACTACTCGATTACACGATAGCTAACATCCCTACTTGAAAGACAATGAGTCCTTGCTTTCAAGTGACCCAGCTATTCCAAGTAGTTTGTATGCAAAAGACTGGACCTTAAACTTTATGCCTTTGGCCTAGCCATGCTAATTAGTCAGACATTGCTCCAGGACTCAACAGAGCAAGTCCCAAAGGTCACTTCAGGGTAACATCCACTCCCCCAGCATGCCCCTTCAGGAGTGGCCTGGACACTTCAAAGATGCAAGAGAATTCTACCTTCCAGTCTCGGTTCTGGGGCTGGAGGGCACAGAGGGGTCTGTCTTTGCCGCCCGGCAGGATATGTTCAGGAGGGGTGCAGTCAATTTGTTCCATCTCAATGCCTTTCTTCTTCCGCTTTCCACTGTCTACACAAATGGACAGACAGATCAGGGCCGAGCAGCGACTGCCTGGCAGTATGCAGTGCAGAATATTCCACATGGGACTCAACTGCGTGACCTCCCTCCAGAATTGAACTTCATCTGTTGGGTCTCTTGGAACTACACTTTAGCTACCCCCAGCGGGCAACCAACCAACAGCTTCACCCGCCTGGCCATTAGCATGACTGCAGAAAGTGGTGTTGATTAAGCACTGAGGCTGGAGTTTGCAAAGTTAGATGTTTATCTCCTGTTGAAAGTCATCTTGGGCGCCGTTGAAAGGATTTTGGCACCCGACTCCTTTACGACCTTTTGAAAGGTTACCTCTGCCTTTTAAGCTAGAGTATCCAGAAACAACAACATGCACCTTTCCCAAATGCGGCTCAAGAGAGAAAACATCTGTATGAGACTAACTTGCTCTGAAAGGATTACATTTTTAACTCAGTAAACATCCACGTCGCCCTATGCACGCTAACTGGCAGAACAAGGTGTCCATCAATAATCATCAAAAATGTCAGGCAAAGTAAGAACCCATTAGTCTACTTAGATTAGATTTAAGGCTACTTAGTGCATATTGACATGCAAGAGTCGCAATTTGTATTTAGCCCTTAGAAAGCTTTGCCTTCTTGAATCTCAAGGTCATTAAATAATTACTGCCTGACCACCCTAGAATTTCGTAATTTAAGATCGATAAAATAGTAGAAAAGCTTAAAAATAAACATTAGCTATTCTCTGTCAAAACGATACCAAACGCACAACAATCAAATTCTGCCAAACCTAAACAGAACCACAGCTCAACCAGCTGGGTCCAAGCATTTCCCAACTCAACAAGACCAGCTGAGCTCTCTCCCCTTCTAAAATTCAGATCGCCTTGGCAGATGCCTCGCTACAGACTTGGAGATCCTAACTTTGGGCACCAGCGTAAGTCTTGGCCACTATTTGAATAGAGAAACCCACCCCAACAACAGCACCCGCCTAGAACCACAATGCACAGCTTCACGTAAGAACCTGGGAAAGAGCCCCGAGGGGTTAACAGGCCTTTGCATTACAGGCAGGCAAACAGACCCATCCTGGGAGAGGGAAGATGGTCCAGAGGTCAGAGCACTAGCCTGGGGTATGGGAGACCTCTGTTCAATTTCCGCTCCACTGCAAACATCCCGTGTGAGGCTGGCTTAGTCACTTCACCTCTCTGTGCTTCAGTTCCCGTCTGCCCAATGGGGAGAACAGCGCAACCCTACCTCACCGAGTCCCGTGAGGATAAACATTCACGCGTGTGAGGAACGCACAAACTGCAGACATGGGAGTCATACAAGCACCTCAGACACAGTACCAAAGGGTTAAGCAGCCCACTACCACGGACAGAACCAGGCAGCGAGCGGAGGACTTCTGACTCCACAGCCTCTACTCCAACCACCTATCAATAACTTACATAAGGAAAGGAGTGTTGAGAATGTTTACCGCAGGCCTCACTGACAGGGGACATCCATAAATTACACCAAGCAGGTTAAGTGAGTAAGTAGGCAGCGTGGAGGGACAGCTGGGTTTTCCACCGCAGCGGACAGGCGTGTCACACCAGAGTCGCCCTCTGTCCCGTACCTCCTAGGTCTCCTTCTGTGAAGACGCTCAGGAATGAGAGGGAATTGCAGTCCACACCATTGAAAGCATCTGACGGGTCAAGGCTTTTCAGAAGGTCTCGAATGTGACGCACGTGTATCCGGGCTTCCCGTACCGTGTAGGGCTCTGGTCGGCAGAAGGGAGAGACAGAATCTCAGGTTCACATAGTTTACTCCCGTAACGCCCATCGTGGCTTTCAAAGGTCTCTACACACAAGCAGCGCTCAAGTCAAAGGAGTTCAGCCAGGGATTCATTTTACCCCTCTCGTGTTAGAACCGTGCTTGTGCCTCACGTGCTTGTCCTTCCTGAGGGACGTGTCACAAGCATGAACAGCAACGGGCAATTCCCTGCCTCCTCCCCCCGCATGATGCTACGGCATGACCAGGCACGTCTGCCTGCAAGGTCTCACCCACCTTGCCGCATCAGTAAAGTGTCTGTGCTTCACTTGGAAAGGAAGCGAAGCCCGTGGTTCCAAACACCAATAACCAGGTTTGTTTAAAACAGGAGTGGGCACATACCGGCCCATGGGCAGGATCCGGTCTGCCAGGGTTAGCCGCTGGCAGGCCACCACGCTGCCATATTTCCCTGTACCTCCACAGGTACGGAGATCACAGCTCCTGTTAGTTGCGGATTGCCGTTCCCAACCTGAGAGCTGCGATTGCCTGTTCCTGCAAAGGTGCAGGGAAATATATTGGCAGTGGCCCAGCAGGGATTAACCCTGGTGAACTGCCGCTGTTTGATTGCCCACCCCTAGTTTAAAGGACGACACAGAGAGAATTGGACTCTTCACTGTTCTGCTGTCGGAATAAGGGATGTGAATGGTTAACATCACCCTTACCAGGTGATGTTCACCGGTTACAGTTCACTGGTGGGATTAACTGATTAATCGGGATTTTGCATCCCTATAAGGGGCAACCATGAAGTGGCATTTTCCCTTGGATACTTGGTATATTTGGCACTGGTGAAGGCCACCCGACATAGATGGAGTGGCTGCCCACCCAGGGCCTTACTTCCTTCATAGGATCAACCTCACCTTTTGCAGATGCTACCTGGGAGTCACCAGTCTGCCAGTGACCTAGCCCTTCTCCTGGTGCACACCCAGCTCAGACTGGGGGACAGGAAGTGACCCGTGACAGATGCTCCATGGCCTACATAAGATCAGTTCAATCCCAGTCCCATCCCTAAGCACAGAGAGGAGTCATATGGCAAGAATCGCCTCCACTACTGACATTCTTGGGGCCTCGGACTGAATGGGCCATGTAGACTCTGGGACTGATTTTATACTAAGGCTAGGAGGTAGCAGTGGGGATGGAGGGCCCTGCCTTCCTCTCCAGAGATGCCAGTCAATACCCAGCCCTTGTGGGCACTCAGCCTGTAGGAAGACAATCCAGAGGTTTCATTTCTCCATCCCTGACTGTCTCCCCTGCCCCGGACCCCCGTGTTTACGGAACGTGCCTTCCACCACTTTCAGCACCGACCCCTCCTGCAGCCCTTCAATGGTTTTCAGCTCCGCAAAATTATCCAGGACATTCCCATCCAACTGCAGAGAGAAGCAGGTTCGATGGCAGGTGTCCTCTCTGTCCATCAGCACTTGGTGGATCTCCTGCACCATCTCTTGGGGAGAGACCTTAAAAAACCCAACAACAAATGAATGCAAGTCGTTACATGCGCAGCACCACCCTCTTCCTGTCTCCGCGCCCAAACAGCACTCAGAAAGGAGGTGACTGATTTTGGGGGGGGGGGGGAAGAGTTAGACTGGTCTCTGCCATCCTACTTACCAAGGCAGCATGCCAGCAAGTTACAAGGTTTTAGTGTTTCCAGGGATGTCTTCAAGGGGAGCGCTGGCACGCAGCACCGCTCTGGGGCAGCCTGGGGTTCCTAACTCCCAGGCACGGTCTCCCCCATAGCCCCTTTGCAATGTAGCAGGGGTTGGCTGTGGGGCACTTGTGGCCCCTCTGCACTCTCAGGAGCTTGGGCAGGTGGGATTTAAGCCTCCCTCCTGGCTCTCGGCTTGGTGGAGGGGAGAAACATTCCCACATTGCACCGCTTCCCCTCGTACCTCCCCACATATCGGCCAAGGTGGTTCCAACCCACGGAACCATGGAGCAGGAGCACATCATGGCTGCGTTTTTCAAACAACGGGTCATGACCCAGGACGAGGGCGTGGAATGTCGGGAGCTGGGTCTCGTTGCTGCAGGGAAAATCAGGTGACTGGGGGGGAGGCAAGGCAGCTCCCTGCCTGTCCTGGCACTGCAGACTGTGCTGTGCCTCAGAAGTGGTCAGCAGCAGGCCTGGCTCCTAGGTGAGGGGGAAGAGGGCTCCGCACACTGCCCCTTCCCTGAGCACTAGCTCCGCACTTCCATTGGCTGGGAATCTGCTGCTGGCTGCTTCTGGCGGCAGCATGGTCCGCGGTGCCGGGAGAGGCAGGAAGCTGCCTTAGCCCCGCCTACTGCACTGCTGACCAGGAGCCGCTCAAGGTAAACCCCTCCTGCCCCAGCCCTGACCCCCTCCCAAAGCCGGAGCCCCCTCCTACACTGAAAAGTTCATTCTCAGCCCCACCCCGGAGCCAAATTACGTTGGGTCACAGGTATCAATTTTTCTTCAACTGGGTCATGAGGAAAAAAGTTTGAAAATCGCTGCACTAGGGTACTGGGTGTTTATGGCTACAAAAAGTAGACAAGTTCAGATTCCAACAACATTAAGCATTTGGGGCCAGATTTGTAAGGATGCCAAAGGCAAAATGGATAATTAGGAACCAAGCCTGCTATTTCCTCATTTAATTTGCTTTGCACACACTCTGGCGGGTTAGGCATGTAGAACCACACGGTATCTTGTGGGGAAATTGAGCCTTTCCAGCCTGCAGCTTCAGCAACAGAAACAGCTCTCTTGGCTGGTGGGCTTGGCCTACCAAGGCGCCTCTCAAACCCTTCTGCCCCATTTCAAACCTCCTGAAGGCCATTCCCGAGCTATGCAGCCCCAGGATGGTTTACATAAGCTGCTGTAAATAGCAGAGCCTGCTATTATTAGCCCATAAAACCTAACAGCCAAAAGGAATTAAAGGAAAAAGGAGCTCTGTGAAGACTCATCTGCTTGTGCTGGGGAAATCATTTAACCGCATTTTCTGCCAGTCACGGGTAGTTACAGTTCCCCCGTCATTTAGCGACTCGGAGGCCGCCAGAAAAAAGCTTTCCCTAGGCTGTTTTCAGGCAACTATCGCGCCAAAGAGTAACGGCAGCCGAGCATGTCGAAGCCCATCCGGATCTGCGGGGGATCGACATTCGTCCGTGAGTCACATGCGAGGGCTAGTCATCAAACTGCTCATCTCAAAGGAGCTTCTGTAACTCCTCTGCCCTGCCAGCCAGAAGCAGGAATTCCCCGTCACTCCCTGTCAGAGCGCATTTTTGCGCACCGCCCCTGAAGCACCTCGCTTGGGAAAGTCAGCCTGCCCGAAGAGACCGTGGCTTGTCTTCTGAGGGACCCGGCGCAAGTGTCAGCAGCAACGGACAGTTTTACATCACTGCCCACTCGCTTGATGCAGCGGCTTGACCAGGCACCTCTGTCTGAGAAGGTCTCACGCCCTGCCTAACGGCTGTGCTGCCTACGCTTTCCTTCGGAAGGAAACAAAGCCCATGAGCCCAAACTTCAGCTCCTCTCGGCAGAGGAGTTCGGGGGGGAGGGGGGGGAAGGGGAAATCCCCTCCTTTACAGAGGCCGCCCCTGCTGCTAGGGACTGGCCCACTTTCCATAGCCTCCTGGCCCCTTCTCTGGAGCAAGGCAGAGGAACCTTCCCCACCACACGGCAGCTCTCAGCTTCATCCCTCAACGCCACGCAGGCTGGCAGGTGAGCAGCCAGGCACGGAGCAGCTAGTTCGACCCAACCTGCCCAGCCCGACTTTGCCTCCCATGAGCTCATGTTGCCTCTCCAAGTTCAGGACCTGGAATGAGTGTTCACTTTGGAGCCTGTTGTGCACAGCTGGAAAAACAATGGAGGAGAGAGAACAACCAAGGGGGTGCTGGAGAGGGGCACGTGGACTCGGGGTAGCCCCCCATATAAAGCAAAGCCACTGCCTGTACTGACAGGGATGGTAGAGAGGCTAACAATAGGTGCCCAAGCACCACATGCAGGTTGAATCTCTAATCCAGCACCCTTGGGACCTGACTGGTGTTGAACCAGAGAATTTGCTGATCCACAGGAGGTCACTACTGTCTAGCAGCTTTGCCAACACTTCCACTGCTTCCTGGGCTCTTAGAAGACATTGAGGGGTAAATTAGAGCCAAATTACTGCACAGAACCAGTACTTGTGGCTGTAAACAAACTTATGGGACCGCGGGAAACTTGGCCACA
The DNA here is from genome assembly GCF_052426305.1 of Pelodiscus sinensis. Lineage (NCBI taxonomy): Eukaryota > Metazoa > Chordata > Testudines > Trionychidae > Pelodiscus > Pelodiscus sinensis. The sequence continues at coordinate 16,529,845 of NC_143072.1, read as the reverse complement.
CCCATAAGTGGACATCTGGCTAATTAAAATCCTGCTGGACCATGGATGTTGCTGGACCAGAGCGTGCCGGACTAGAGAGGTTCCACCTGTCCCAGAGGGAAAGCCACAGTGCTGTAGATGCTCTGAAAAATCAGTTATGTTTCCAGCCATTGGCTTGCTTCCCCCCCCCCCCCCCCCCAGGATCCAGTGTACAACATCCTCCTTGGCTCAGGGTCAGCTAAGCCTCCACAGGCTTGCACCAGTCAGCCCCCAAGACTGCAGCTCCCATTGCCTGGCCAACCTCCTTTCTTCCCCTTTGCATTGTCCCAACGCCGCCACCTCGTCAGCCTTCTTGCTGCAGCTCTGTGCCACTGTCCTCAGGGAGAGGGAAAGCAGCCAACCGGGGAGAGACAAGCGTCTTTATGACCATGAGATTCTGGGTAAATAAAGCGTAGCTCTGCCAAAACATCTGCCCAGTCACTTGTTCTTCCCCCTTTACTTATTGGGAGAGAAGGTAGGAGGCGCATGCCCCTACCTCAAAGGCTTCTGAGTTAGCTCTTGCCACACAACGTATGTCAGGGTAGGCAGATCTCAAGGAAACAAAGCTCTAACTAGAATGTGAAAGATTAACTGATGGGGGCTGGAGCGCCTCCCCCCTTAACCAGTTAACCAACCAGTTAACCATCACGTTTAACCAGATAGCCAATTAAACAGGATTTTACTTCTAGTTTCTAACCTGAGCCCTGCCACTGCTTTTCCTGCCATCCCCTGACGACCCAAGCAAGCGATTTAATCTCCCTCTGGCTCCCCTCATATCTAGGGACCTACCTTCCTCGCTCACACAGGAGCCTGGAGAGGATTAGTTAGCATTTGTAACAGTGCGAGTGTCACGTCACATGCTGGCATAAATGATTTCCACACAAGCCAGCCAGTATCCACCAATCCCTTTCCAGCCCGTGTCTGTTCCTCAGAACCGCCTCCTTCTCCCCCATTCTGACCTCAGCTAGCTCTAAACCGCATCGCTTCAAAGGCCACTCACCTGCAGGGAAAAAGGCTCTATCCCTGGAGCGCAGATCTTGACGGTGAAGCCGGTGTCCTGGATGACGATCACTTCCTGGTCATTCCCCTCGTCCCCATGGTCCACCTCCTCGTGGCCATTCTGCCGGCTCTCCTCCTGGAGCGGCTCGTGTGAGCCGTCGCCGTTTGTTAAAGCCATGCCAGACGGGTGTTCTAGTCACCACATGGAAGAGAAGAGAGAGATTTACGTCTGAGGCTCACACAACGAAGCCAGCCGCCCTGGCTTGCTTAACGCACCACCCCACCACAAGCTGGGGATCTCCATTTCAAAGGTGTAAACAATCTGTAGTTAAAAAAAAAAAAAAAAAAAAAAAAAAAGAGCAAGTCACTGGATTTTTTTTCATTCAGTTGGTGTTTACCAGACATAGGTGTGCCGTACCTTACCTCTTGCACACGTAACACCCTTTCCCTTGCCTGAGGGGTACACATGTGCCTATGAGAACAGAATCAGGAAGGAGGGGAGAGAAGAAAACAGGGAGAATAGTTCAGCTTAGAACACGTTCAGTTCAATTTGAAGAACGTTCTTAATTAAAAGAGATGGGTGTGTGGCACTTTACAGCCCAAGGGCTGCAGTCCCTTACGCACCTACCAGTTATATGGGCTCTTACAAACCTCTTCTTGCTGTCCTAATCAGCTACAAAGAGGGCAGCTGCATTGCCAACCCTGCACATAACGTGGAGCCCAAGCTACTCTGCAGAAACACAAAGCGCTCCCACGCCCCTGTACGCGTCACCCAACTTTCTATATTTTAGAAGTACTTTGCAGATGTCTTGGAGTCCGAGGAGAGAGAGAGAGAGGGAGAGAGAGAGAGACTGCTTGAAGAACAGCACTTCAGCGGACACAAAAATAAAATGACTTGTGGTCCTGCAGTTCCTCCATGCCCACCTTTTTGCTGTGGCTGGGACACAAGACGACTTTCTTAACGAATATCCACAGATACAGAAGCCATCGGGAGTGTGATAATGACAGTCACCTAATCAAATGTTAGGAATCATTAAGAAAGGAAGAGAGAATAAGACAGAATATCTCAATGCCTCTCTAAATCCATGGTGCGCCCACATCTTGAATACTGCATGCAGATGTGGTCACCTCATGTCAAAAAAAGGTTGTCTTGGCATAGGAAAAGTTAAGAAAAGAGCAACAAAAATTATTAGGGATATAGAACAGCTCCCACAAGAGGAAAGATTACTAAGACTGGGACTTTTCAGCTTGGAAAAGAGATGACGCGGGGGGATATGATAGGTCTATAAAGTCATGACTGGTGTGGAAAAAGTGAATAAAGAAAAGTTATTTACTCCTTCTCATAACACAAGAGCTAGGAGTATGAAATTAATAGGTAGCAGATTTAAAAACAAACAAATAGGAAGTATTTTTTCACACAACACAGAGTCAACCTGTGGAACTCCTTGCCAGAGGATGCTATGAAGGCCAAGATTATAACAGGGTTAAACAAAAGCTAGATAAATTCATGGATGATAGGTCCTTCAATGGCTATTAGCCAGGATGGGAAGGGATGGTGTCCCTAGCTTCCGTTTGTCAGAAGCTGGGAATGGGCAACAGGGGAGGGATCACTTGATGACTGCCTGCTCTATTCATTCCCTCTGGTGCACCTGGCACTGAACAGTGTCAGAAGGCACCGGGCTAGATGGACCGTTGATCTGACCCAGTCCGGCTGTTCTTATGTTCAAGATCCATAGTGCTATTGAATGGTCTCTTAGAGAGTTGTGTTAATTCTTGAACTGTCGGGATTTCACGAGACTGGGCAGAACACTAAGTAATGTGCTTAAGGGGGGGGGACACTCCTGGCCTGGTCACGAAGAAAGGGCTAGTCTGGTTAATCTAACAACAGAGCTACACAATTTTTCTGAGTCAAAATAGGCTGTTTCCTCAAAGCTGGAAGATTTTGCCAGCAGCACATCAGTCTCAGTAAAGTTTTATCTGGACAGCTTAAGGAGAGACACTGTCACCTTGTAGCCTAGTGGTTAAGGAACTGACCGGGGATGTGGGAGAGCCAGGCACAATTCCCTGCTCTGTCTGATTCAGAGGGATCTAGGATGAAGAACTTCTGTTCTCGTGCCCTCCTTACCACGAGAGAGGCCCCTTCCCACATTGGAAAACTTTTCTTCCCAAACAAAACACCACAAAACTCAGTGTTTTCCATTGTTCCAATGAAAACAAATGTCAAAACCTGCTGTGAAATGAAATTGTCACCCTCTTACTCAACTGGTTTAGACATGGCTATTGTTCCTAGGGAGTTAGCACTCTGTATATATCATAACATTTATCTAAACGACTTACCCAGCCATTCATCTGCATAGGATTCAGATGAGGACAAGCATCGTGACATTCAAAACCAAATGTGGTCATCTGCCAGGCTAGCCCCAAAGTGTCAGCTCCTACTGTAGCCCAAGATGGTCATGTAACCAATGTTCCCCAAACGCTTGGGTGGCCGCTCAGAGGAGATGCAAATGCTGCCCAGCTGATTGGCAGAGCGCCCACAGCTAGGTGTTTTTCTACTGGTGGTGCACACCCACACATGCCTTGGTGCATGTATAAAATTATTCCACACATGGATGGAAAAGACTGGATGGAACATTGACTAACCCCTCAGCTGCTCACTTTTACCATCCGGATAAACAGGGATAAAAATATTTACTTGTCTGCCTTTGGAAGGTGCCACAAGAGTTAAGTAGCTAAGGCCAGCAACGTTCTCTCTCATAGGATTATTATTCGGGTGTTCTGGCTCCAGATGAAGATCACTGGTAATTTATTGGCCGCCTACTTGCAGATGACTGTCAAGGTCAAATTACAACAGAAAGCGAGTGCGAGAGATATGACAGGAACCAATTTCTCCCTCTCCAGCGGGACTGGGTAAAGAGCACAGCTGCTTTCGCAGCCTCTGGGGCCCATCAGCAGGGGCTGCCCAGATGCTAATGTTTAGTGGCCCTACCATGAGTGCTGGGCTTGAACCGAAACCCATGAGCTGAGCAGACTACAGGCTCTACTAGGATTCTGACAAGCCCAAGCCAGGCTGGGAAAGAGGAACAGATGCAAGCAAAGGTGCCCTGACAAGCTGAGCCTTTGAAAGGCAAGCCTCCCTTTCCCCCCTTGTTACATCTGCGGGTATCGCCAGAGCTCCCCTTATACAGCCTGGTGCCCAGGGGGATGAGGTCACAGATTCCCACTGAACTGCTACCTCTGGGGTTAATAGCACAGCTGACAGCACTAGTCCTCCCCTGCCACATGTCCCAGGCTCCAGAAGTCAGGCTAAGGGCTGGGCTTGTTGCACTTTAGCACACGTGGAGGTAGGGAGCTATTATCCTATTGCTGAACTATTATCTGTGGTTTGTAACCTATCCTTTAAATCGGCTTCCGTACCTAATGACTGGAAGGTAGCCAACGTGACACAATATTTAAAAAGGGTTCTAAAGGCGATCCTGGCAATTACAGACCAGTAAACCTAACTTCAGTACCGGGCAAATTAGTCGAAATAATAGTAAAGAATAAAATTGTGAAGCATGTAGAAAAACATAATTTGTTGGACAAAAGTCAACATGGTTTCTGTAAAGGGAAATCCTGCCTTACTAATCTATTAGAGTTCTTTGAAGTGGTTAACAGACATGCAGCAAGGGGGATCCAGTAGATATAGTATAATTAGATTTTCAGAAAGACTTTGACAAGGTCCCTCACCAAAGGCTCTTGTGTAAACTACATGGCCATGGGATAAGAGGGAAGGTCCTTTCTTGGATTGAGAACTGGTTAAAAGACAGGAAACAAAGGGTAGGAATAAATGGTAAATTTTCAGAATGGAGAGGGGTAACTAGTGGTGTACCCCAAGGGTCAGTCCTGGGACCAATCCTTTTCAACTTATTCATAAATGATCTGGAGAAAGGGGTAAGCAGTGAGGTGGTAAAGTTTGCAGATGATACCAAACTGTTTAGGATAGTCAAGACAGAAGCAGACTGTGAGGGACTCCAAAAAGATCTCACCAAACTGAGTGATTGGGCAACAAAATGGCAAATGAAATTTAATGTGGATAAGTGTAAAGTAATGCACATCGGGAAAAATAACCCCAACTATACGTACAGTATGATGGGGGCTAATTTGGCTATGACAAATCAGGAAAGAGATCCTGGAGTTCTGGTGGACAGTTCTCTGAAAACTTCCACACAGTGTGCAGCGGAGGTCAAAAAGGCAAATAGGATGCTAGGAATTATTAAGAAAGGGATAGAAAATAAGACCCAGAATATCTTACTGCCCCTGTATAAAACTATGGTACACCCACATCTTGAATACTGTGTACATATGTGTTCTCCTCACCTCAAAAAAGATATTTTGGCCTTGGAAAGAAAAGGGAAACTAAAATGATTAGGGGTTTGGAACAGGTCCCATATGAGGAGAGACTGGGACTTTTCAGTTTAGAAAAGAGGAGACGGAGGGGGGATATGATAGAGGTCTATAAAATCATGAGTGGTGTGGAGAGGGCGGATAAAGAAAAGTTATTTATTAGTTCCCATAACAGAAGAACTAGAGGACACCAAATGAAATTAATGGGTAGCAGGTTTAAAACTAATAAAAGAAAGTTCTTCTTCACACAGCATGTAGTCAACCTGTGGAACTCCTTGCCAGAGGAGGCTGTGAAGGCTAGGATTATAACAGAGTTTAAAGAGAAGCTAGATAATTTCATGGAGGTTAGGTCCATAAAAGGCTATTAGCCAGAGGATAGAATTGGTGTCCCTGGCCACTGTTTGTCAGAGGCTGGAGAAGGATGGCAGGAGACAAATCGCTTAATCATTGTCTTCAGTCCACCCTCTCTGGGGCACCTGGTGCTGGCCACTGTCGGCAGACAGGATACTGGGCTAGATGGACCTTTGGTCTGACCCAGTACGGCCGTTCTTATGTATGTTCTTATGTAGGGAGGCGGGGCTTATCCCTAAGCGTGCTACAGTAGGCACCATGTAGGACAGGCTATGTTAGAATTAGGGGAACTTGCACTCAGGGCAGCAATGGGTCACCAGACACACACAGCAGTCTTGACATTCTCCCACCCTGAAGATCTTGCTTGCAGCCCTGGCAAACCACATGGGCTGGATCTTGTAGTGCCAGTAAGCATTAAACGGACTCCTCTCTGCTGCCCCTCCTCATCCCATGGCTTTACCAATTCATATTCTTTCCTAGTGGCCAAAGCAGCCCTGGGCTGGAGAAATCCGTGCCTGCAGCCGCCAGGGCAGGCGGGTAGTCTGGTCTAGTCCAGCCGGGCTGGAGCGCCCTCGCTCCCATATGCTCCTTGTTCAGTCCGTTATCCAGTTAAACACCACATTTAACGGGTTAACCAATGAAATGGGATTGTACATCCCTAGTGAGAGACCACCTTGCGCACAACTTCTCGGTGGGGTTGATGGGAGGTGGGCATGCACACGTGTGCAGAGCCTCAAATGAGTTGATTATAGCATCAGTGGATTCTGGCGTGAGGGGATGGAATGAGGCCTGCTAGGCTAAGTCCACATGGTTTGCCAGGGCTGCAAGCAAGAGCTGGGCTACCTGCCTGCCCAGCTCCTATTACACTTTCAATGGAGAGCCGCAGCGGGGGTAGGTCCCAGATCCGTCACAAGCCAGGACTGAGCCAGGCTGCTGGCCAGCCTGCTAAAAAATTTACTGGAGGTGTAGGGGTGGGGGGGAAATGCATGTAGTCTGTATCATTAACCTATAAAGACAGGACTTTGCAGCGCTTTAAAGACTAACAAGATGGTTTATCTTGTTAGTCTTTAAAGTGCTGCATAGTCCTGTCTTTTGTTTCAGCTAGACCAGGCTAACATGGCTACATCTCTACTACTATTAACCTATAAACTTTTGCTTATCGGTTAATCGACTACACTATTACATCCCTACCTCTCACACAGCTTTGTGGTCACAACTGTTGGTTATAACCTCTTGGCTCTTATTACAGGATTTAAAGGGACACGATACACATACAGCAAAAATCCTCTCCCTCTGACCCTTCCCTCATAGGCTCTTCTAAAGTGACTGAACCATGCTTTCTTTGAGCAAACACTTCCGCTCTATCAAAATATTCTGGGGGCACTGGCTCACATCATAAACCTCATCAGTGTTCAGGTTCGGCTGGCCACTATGTTGAAAAAACAAGCAAACTAAAAGTGTTAGGGTGAAAACACAACTCTTCAGAGGAACAGAGAACACTGCAGTACTTGATCAAATTACATGTCACACCAGGTGTGACAGCTTAAGTAGAGTTTATCTACTCACAGAGACAAACAAAAATAGAGACACAAGACACCGTATTATGATTATCTCTATTTGTACTCACCACACAGGTGAGGTAGTCACCTCACAAAAACAATTAGATCAAGGTCCTTGCCAAGGTGTAATTTAAATATCTGAATTTGAATACCACTTCCTGTAAGTGAGAGAGGTAGTGGAACATCAGCGATTTAGTTCTGCAATGTTCAGACAAGCCAGAGAAGTGTCAAACAGCTAACTCAGTGATTTTCAATCTGCGGTCCATGGACCCATGGGGGGAAGGGGAAAGTGTCTGCAGACAATGTCTAACAATGGCAAAAAGTTCAGCACATGTATTTGAAATTGTTTAGGGGGTCTTCAAATGAAAAAAAAATTGAACACCATTGAGCTAAGCCATTCTGTTACTTTCCGGTGCCTTATAATAGAAACACTTTGCTGCAGACTTCATCCTTAGGCTTAAGACATAGAAACATAAAAGCTGCCACACGCTAACCTACCGAGCAGTTTCACTCTAAACTTTTACTGTCAAAATAAAGTGCAGGTTTTGTTTTTAGAATCCCCTTATCTGCATTTAGCACTGCTACCAGCAGACTGTTCCAGACGAAGGCATTCAAGGCCTACTCTGTTCTTAATCAGCTTAAACATGAGCCTGTCACCACTGTGATTCCAGGTTCATTTTAAGGCTACAAACATGTCTACACAGTCGGATTTGGCTTCCAAATGCCAAACACTTGTCTTGCTTTCAGGTATGTCTGCAAACTGAAAAGGCACATTTGGCACAGAGATAAAAACAAGAACGAACGCCATCACACTAAAAGCATTCCCACCATCTCACTACCAAGATGGCATTCAGGACCAAAATTCACTGGTGTTAAACTGCTGTATATATATGAAACAACAGTAACAGGGCAAAAATGTGGTTACTGCAGATTCGCAGGGGAAGTGCAGAATCTTAGAGCTCGGGACTTTTTTTTTTTTTTTAAACTTTTGTTCAATAATCTGGGTGGAAGCAGAAGCCTGACTGGATTTTCACACTGATCCCAGGTTTAAACCTAGTTAGTGTCAGTTTTCAGAAAGAAGCTGAATGGGCGGGGGGACAGGAACACCACAAACCTGCTCTCCAAAGCATTTCCACTCAGAACAAAAGCCAGCATGTCCACCAAGCACCTCAGCACCTTTCAGCAACAAGCTGATCACATCTGGCCTGAGTTTTAAATAAACATGTTATTTTTAAAGACCGGTGGTTATCACAGCCCACACAGGCGGGCTACTGCAACATCTCCGGCTGTTTTACCGCTAGGGCCAGCACCTCGCATGGAGACTACCAGGCTGAGGAGCAAGAAATGCAAATAAGATCCCACAGAGAGTTCCAAGACCAGATATCACAGTAGCTCAGCTCCTGTGCTTTATGGCATCACACCAGAACCCTCCACTAAGTCAGCCCGCTTGGTGTGTGGGACCTACCGAGAGATCTACATCAGGCGCCTCAAACGCCCGGCCCGTGGGCCAGCGTCGACCACAGTGAATGCGCAGTATGAACCCGGACTGGACTCCTGGCTGGTGGTAGGAGGAGGGGTGCTGTCCATTACTGGCTCCCAAGCCCCACCCCTTCCCACCATTGCCCCGCCCGCCCTCTCCCCGCTCACGGCACCCTGTGCCCCCGAGCACACTACTTTGGAGATCACCATGGGGTGAGGGGGAAGCCGGGTGCAGCGCGGCATCAGTGGTCAGGGAAGCAGAGTGAGTGCCCCTGCCCAAGTGCACTCCTCTTCCCTGTGGCGAGTGTGGGGCAGAGGGAGCGAGCGTTGCTGCCATGTGGTGCCAGCGTCCTCCCCTGCCCCCTGCAATCCCCAAAGCTGTGTCCTCAGAGACAGGGTGTCATGTGGGAGAGGGTAGGACAATGGCAGGAAGGGGAGGGGCTTGGGACCAGTAACAGACAGGACCCCCACAGAAGTCCGGGACTGGACTGTGCAATTGTGCTGCCTGGGAACAGCGTGTGGGCTGGGAGTGCGAGACCCCTCATCTAAACTGTGCAGTTATCCAACAGTACCAGCTGTGACTCCTTAGCCATGCTGCCCGACCTAGAGAACTTAACCTTGCCCAGCTCCTAGTTAAAGCACTGGGAAGTGGTGGTGGTGGTGGTGGTGGGGGGGGGGGGGGGGGGAACAGTATCCTGTCCCAGTCGATAGAGCAGTGGTTCTCAAACTTTTCGTTCCCAGACTACATGAAAAATCACTGAGGGTCTCAGCAGATCTGTCCAAATGTTGTTTATACCACTGGTAACTACTGTAAAGCACACTGACTAAACATGCTACATATAAAAAGCCTTAAACACTTTTTTGTTTTACAAATCAAAGCGCACAACTCCTGTTTTAGTATCGGGGGGGGGGGGGGGTCTCCCCCACTACAGCAGCCACAGAGCTGCAGCTGGGAAGTCACTTCTTTCTCTGCCAGCGGCACCTTCCAAATTCCCTCCACCTCCTCTTCTCATCCCAGCACTCCCTTCCACCTACTCCTCCCAAGGTCATGCCTTGCCTCGTCACCTTAGGTGTCAGGCTCCAGACACCTAATTAGTGGTGCTATGCCTCTGAGCCACGCATTAGATGGGCAATCCTTCGCTCTCTCGTGTGTGGTCACTCAGGTGCACCCCTTGGAGGAACTATCCATGGGCCACCTGACCACTGGTGGCCCATGACCCACAGTTTGAGCACCACTGCTACAAAGCTGCTTAGAGGCTGTTTCATCCACAATGGTGCTGATAGCCCTGCCCTAACTTGGCTCCGCGAAGAGGTAAGAGAGCCAAAGACTTACAGAGCTCTTGTTCTTCTGGTCCCTCCCTTTCCCAGGCCTGCCTTTAGTGCAAGACTGTAAAGAACCCTTTGTAATCCATCTCTGGCCTTTGAACAGCATAATCCTATCAGGAGATGCATAAACTGGGGCTGATTTTGCCTACAAATAAAAGGAGTATCAGACTAAATACCTTATTTCTTCTTGCAGAAGTTTGCACACACTCTGGGAGAATCACATATCTTGTGACATTCTGCATGCCCAGGTGATGGCCACATGATAGTTTGCAGAATCACATGAAAGCGCACGTTTATCATGCACCTTTCAAGGCCTCAAGGGCACCATCCTCTCCTCCACCCCCACACCCCTCTGAACATTCTATACCTTTTAGCTGTTAGATCATGCTACCTCTGCAAAAAGAAAAAAATTAAGTTTGATTGTACCCTTCATGCTACATTACACATGTGCAACAAAATTAAAGGTTTTCATATTAATTCATCTATACTGCACATAAGTACACCTTGTGCCTCGATACAGAAAATAAATAGGACCAACCGGTTCTATATGTTGAAGTTAGGTTCATGCATTCATTCACAGATCAGGAACCGCGTAAGAAAAAACACTAATATTGCATTAGCTTACTCTTTTAAAGAGGCAGAATGCAAAACACAAATCCCAATTGGTTGCACAGAGCAAATGTACACTTGGATTTTAAAAACAAGAACAACCACCAGGGACCCTGTACCTAAATATAATTCTGCACAAATTTGCAATTTTTGCACATTATCATGGTACTGTAGTATATACAATCTGCAAATTTTGCACATTACCATAGTGCTGCAGCCATAAGAGACCCACTGTGCATTTCAAATTTCTTAAGAGCTCACAACCTTTCAATTTCATACAGCAGCTATTCCTTAAGGCAGCGTTTCTCCAACTGTGGGTCCTGACCCCCCCAGGGGGTCGTGAGCAACTTAGAGGGAGAGGAGGTTGCAAACAATTTAGAGAGGGGTCACAAGCACCGGGGGGGGGGGGGGGGGGGAAGAGGTTGCGGTATCATAAGGTTGAGAACCCCTGCCTTACTGAGCTCTAGCCACTAGTGAAGTCCAAAGTTTAGATTGCAGTGACTGAGTTCTATGCACAAAGAAAGTTTACTTTCATAAAAAGGAAAAAGGTTTTGTGCAAAAATCCAAAAATGAAGAGTCACCTTGGAGCTGAAAGCATACATGGGATAGATAGTTCAGCCCAAAAGGAAAGTTTTAAGATAGTTAAGGGAATGAACAGAGAGAGTCGATACGGAAATTTGCTTCTTCCCAGCCCGTCCCTGTCCCTCCTCCCTCCCTCCGCAAGGACATACAGAGCACACACACAAAGAATAAAAAGTCATTCCTCAAGCACCTAAAAAACAAAGCTTCCTTCTCCTCCTCTTCTTTTTTTGCTTGGATGGCAGTACATTCACTTCAAGATCAGGATCAAGATTTAATTCACCATCTGGGCCAAGTGTAGGATCGGTCAGTAAGTAATCACAAGTAATCACATGTGTATTCTTATCTGTAATTAGAGATGGCAAGGCCGCCTTTTGGACATTCTGACTTTTCTCTGCCTTTACAGAGGAATTCGATTTAGGCATTTCTACTGTTTCACAGCTTCCTAGCTTAGAAACATTAGTTCTGTGTTTTAATTGGTCACCTGGATCTGCTAAAGACGGCTCCAAAGTTGAGGCTATTTCTCTCTCACAGAGGTCTTGGTTTTGCTGCCAGTCAACAATAGGCATTCTATAGGCCGACGCTCTTTTGTCACCTGGTACTATTGTAACTACAGGCTCTTCTGGGTTGCACGATTTAGAGCCTGGGCCATTGTCCTCAAGTTTCCCACAACTCTGGCAGGCCTCATGTGACGGAGAGTGATTTAACAGCGTAGCTGATCCTCTCTCAAGGTCGACAGGAAGGACAGGCAGTGCAGGAGATGCCTTTGCCTGCTTTAATAAGCTAGCAACAGCAACACGGAGTTCTGAGCAGCTGTTCTCACAGGCCTTCACTGTTTCTTCATCGCCCTTCTCCGTGGGTAAGCCTTGAACACATTCTGGCCATTTGGGCAGATATTCATTCGATGCATTGCTCAGAATAATGTCTGGGTAGAGTGGCATGCACTTGCAAGCTTCCGAGACATCGAGCTTCATTTGGACAGGGGTGGAAACATCAGGAGATGCAGTGCAACTCACAGGCGATGTAGGTAAAAGAGGGGCCCTCTCAGACAAATTAAAGCTGTGGGTCTGGAAGATTAGATCAGTGACATGTCTGCAGCAATTTGCAAAGATGCTGTTTCCCATGGTTCCAGGGGGCACAGATAGAGAAGCAAACTGAAGAAGTAAGTTTTGTTTGCAGTACACAACAAAGACAGGTCTCACGTTGTCAACTGTTCAGACATGTTAACGCTGTCCTGCAGCTAGCTGACCAGATTTTCAAAAAAAATTCTTACTTGAACGCCATGAGATACAAAGCACAAGAATAATTTAGGTAGCCAGCATGCAAAGAGAGAGCAGTAAGGGAACAAAGAAAGTATTCTCTTAAACACTCATCTGTTCCTACCCTTCGAATATCTTAAGTAGAGCTAAGCCTTAGATTCACAATTGTAGGAGTTCTCCCCAAGTTCGTACCAACGACCTTCATCTTCCAAATATCTTTGCAGCTGCCTTCAAAACACCATCTTGCAGAATGCCAGGATATCCACAAAGTAAACGAGAAGTTCCCAAAAGCTGCCTGCTTGCCTCCCCACCCCGGCTCCAGAGATTGGAGAGCAAAGCAGGAGGGAAAGGGAGGAAATCAAAGTTCTTCAAAGTCACAAAGAGAGTGGATTCTAAGCTGACTGCTGGAGCCCAGAAGTGAATTATAAATAGAGCAGTGATAGCAGGCCCTGAACCGATGCAGTATGGGGCGATGTTACGGCATTTCAGTTCTGCCAAGTTTATAAACGAATGGCATGAATAGAATTACAAAACACAGCTAGTTACTATGGCATGCCTAGGCTTATAACGAGCTATCCATACTGAACAGACTGACATAAAAGAGGCTGTGGGGAGTGAACTAGCAGAGTTGCCAAATGAGTTTTCTGGCCCCACAAAATGCCTCTCTTTCAAACTAACTTAAGGAATCCTCAGTAACTTTGCAGGTGGTGTAGATTATAGGTTTTCACCATGTAACAAGAGCACTAAAAACCCTTTGGTCTCAAAAAAGTACAATAGAAATCCAGGTTGACAGACAAGTGTATTCCACATAGCCCAACACCCCCTTGCTCTCTTCCTATCACATATACCCGTTCAGCATAAGCACCACTAACATGTGGGCACACATGCCCCTTTGAAGTGTCTAGAAGACTTTTAAGTATTTTATTTGCTTCTGCAGTGTTACCGGGCAGTTATTTTCCTTTAGAGACATATCCTCTAATGCAGTGGTCTCCAACCTTTTTAAGCACAAGATCAAGTTTTGAATTTAAGTTAATCGGGGGTTTCTGGCCCCTTCCGCACTTACAAAAATGGTTGAAAGTGCAGGAGGTCAGAACTCGGGTAGTCGCATCTCGGGGGCCTCCTGTATTTCCTTAAGATTTTATCAAGAAAGGCAGCATGTGATGGGAACTACCTCCCTTCACCTCACTGGGGGCACCTATAATCTAAAGCAGACCTGGGCAAAATACAGCCCACCAAGCCTGGATCCAACCCATGGAGGCAGCAGAGCACCCCAGACAGGCTCCCCTGCTTGCCCCACAGCCTGCTCAGAAACACTGCTGCTGAGCCTCACTGTGTTTCAAAACTAATCCCAGAGCGGAGGGGGAGAGCTTACCCTGCTCCCAGCACAATCCCATTGGTCGGTTTCAGGCCAGAAACTGGCCAACAGGAGCTGTCTGTTTGAATAACAGGCAGCCAAGAAGAACCATGCCCCTCTCCTCGGGCTCAGTTATTCACACAAGTACATGGCCAGGCAGGCAAACATTTTAAGCTCTGCAGGCAGGCACGTTTGGCTGCTGGCTGGTAAGTCTCCTCGTCAGAGCCTGCCTCGGGCACCCAGCTGCTCCCTTCCCCAACTGTCTGCCCCCTCACTCAGCATACCCAAACCCTCTTCTCTCCTTTTACACCCATACCCCCTCCTAGATCTGGCACCCCAATCTCCTGCCCCAGATCACAATCCCCTCCCACCCTAGGTCATATCCCAAATCCCTGCCCTCCTCCTTCACCCAAACCCCCTCAACTCCAGTCTCCCTTGCACCCCAATTCCTTACCCTAAGCTCCCTTCTACACCCAACCTGCACCCCAGATCCTGCATCTCCTCCATTAATATCATGGAAGAGTGAGACCCTTAACCACTTTCCAAAATCTTGGAATGGCCCTCCTCCATCAAAAATTATTTCCCATCCCAATCTAAAGGTTCCAAATTTCCAAATTAATTTCTCTTTTGATGCAACCGAAACAGTTACTTTAGCAAGCGCCCTAGGCAAATGCATTGGAGCTGTGTCCAGTGATCGGGAAATCCATGTTTGTTTAAAATCTTCTATGGATACCATCAAGGATTATAAGCACCATGTTTAGTCTCCAGACGCTCTAGGGCTTACAGAGTTGTGCCATATGAAGTTCCTTTGCTCCCTGTAGTTTGTAGCTGACAGAGAATCCATGCTCATCCCAGTTTTAAAATAGGAGGTAAACCAGAGATGGAAAGTGCTACATTGGGAGACTCTTCTCTGGGCGCTACATACAATACGGATATTTAAGTGGAGAAAATTCTTTGCTCTTGTGAAGAGAACAGAGTCATACCACAACCATGCTTAGAATCATAGAACACTAGAAGGGACTGAGAGAGGTCATCAAGTCCTGTTCCCTGCCCTCATGGCAAGAGCAAGCACCATCTAGATCAGTGTTTCTTAAATTGTGTTCTGCAGCACACTGGTGTGCTGCGGAGAACAACAGAATTCAAAATGGCCACCCTTAAAGGGGCAAGCCAATTTTTTTTCCCCTCAATAACTTCCCCCCCGAACCTTCCCCCCCAAATTCCTTGGTGTTCCTCATAAAAAAATTATCGCTTGGTGTTCCTCAGTCTTAAAAAGTTTAAGAAACACTGATTTAGATCATCTGATAGATGTTTATCTAACTTGCTCTTAAAAATCTCCAATGATGGAGACTTCACAATCTCCCTAGGCAATTTATTCCAAGGTTTAACCATCCTGACAATTAGTATGTCCAACCTAAATCTCTCTTGCTGCAATTTAAGCCCACTGCTTCTTGTTCTATCATCGAAGGTGAAGAAGTATAATATTTCTCCTTTCTCCTTGCAACACCCTTTTAGGTACTTGAAAACTATCATCATGTACCCTCTCAATCTTCTCTCTTCCAAAATAAAAAACAAACAAACAAATTCTTTCAGTGTTCTCTCATAGGTCATGTTTTCTAGATCTTTAATCACTTTTATTGTTTCTCTGGACGCTGTCCAATTTCTTCACATCTTTCTTGAAATGTGGTGCCCAGAACAGGACAACACTCCAGTTGAGGCCTAATCATCACAGAGTAGAGCAGAAGAATTATTTTTTGTGTCTTGCTCACAATACTCCTGTTAATCTATCCCGGAATCATGTTTGCCTTTTTTTTTTTTTTTTGCAACAGTGTCACCCTGTTGACTCACGATTATGCCATATTTAACAAGAATTGTTCTAGCGCACATAGCAGTTTGCACCTTTTATGCCAGCGATGAGCAACCTAGGCTAGTGAGTGGGCTGCACAAGTACCCTTCCTTCATCTCAGTGGGTTGCCAGATTATCATAAACAAGATGGTCTCCCGGGATAGTGAGTTTTACTAACTGTGCTTGCGCACCTAGAATTTGCGGGGTGTGCTGACTGAATTTTAGCAGTGCTTTGATTGGATGCAGAAGAAGCGTACAGCTCTCACAAGCAGCAAATATCTCACTTCGGGTGCCCTTGTTTTACATGTATGTCACTTTAGCAATACTGGTAGGAAAAAAACAACACTGAGGGAAACAAACAGAATCTGGCAACTCTGCCTGGGGGCAACGGTGAACAAAATGTCCTGCAGGCCACCAGTAGAACCCCGATGGACCACAGGTTTTATACTCTTTCATGGATACCAGAATAATATTTTTGCTCCAGTTGCTCCAGCAGGTCACATTGGTTTGTCCTTTGGCAGTCCTGCTGACTCAGGATCCTGGCTCTTTCCTGCAGTAACTAAAATAAATGCCTTCTAAGGGTCCACCACCTACACTGGCCAAGTCTGGGAGTTACATTTCAACCAAATCTGAGCAACATTTGGCAGGCCAAAACTGGTTTGTTTGTTTTTAAGTGGTTCTACCATTGGCTGGCCAAAACACTCTGCTGCAATGGCAAACAGTTCAAACATTGCTCCAAAACTCCGTTTAAAGGCCAGAGCCTACAGCAAAGTGCAAAGTTCAAAAAAACAAACAAAAAAATCAGCCACTGCCAGAGATTGTGTCTTGACTTCTCAAATGAAGAGAAAAACTCAGAACTAGACTGAAGGCAAGGGCACCTTGAAGCCAGATAAGGGATAATTTTTATACTGATTTGGTTTTCTGGAGTTTTTTGGAGATTTCAAAAGGAAATCTGATTTTCAGAAGTGCCCTTAACCTAAAATGTATTAGTAACAGATAAGGAATAATATTTTATGGGGAGTGCACCTTTAAAATTTTCCTTCAGAGAAGGAAAGGTAAGCAGGAGGGAGAAGACAACTACAGTAGCAAACACTTCAAGATATGGTTAAGAAAGAACTTTTCCTGAAAGCTGGCATTAAGTGTGAATGTAGTTCTGTCCCTCCTTAAAGAGGAAGGGCCTGTTACAGAGACTAAAGGTCTGTAATAAAAGTGTAACACCACCAGCCAGCAATCAGTTAATGCCTCACTAAGAGCCAAAGGCAGATTTACAAATTATTCTAGTTAAAAGCAGTTTAAAAAAAAGTTACTACAAAATGCAAAGCTCATCCATTTGCAGTAGCTGACATATTGTCTATACAGAAATGCTTGTTTAACTACAGGCCTCATGTGCTTACAGAGATGAAAATAAGCCTTTTTACTATAATTTATGCAGCACAAAAGAAAGCTTGTACCCTGCCCCAAAGATCTTATAATCTAATCTGAGGTACACAAAAACAACAGGAAGTGCTGTAGCACCTTAAAGACTAACAGATTTATTTGGGCATCAGTTTTCATGGGTAAAAACCCCACTTTGTCACTTGCATCTGATGTAGTGGATTTTTGCCCACCAAAGCATATGCCCAAATAAATCTCAAGTCTTTAAGGTGCCACAGGACTCTTTGTTGTTTTTGCAGACGCAGACTAACATGGCGACTCCTCAGATACCGAGGCATGCTGTAACTGGGAAGAGAGTGAGGGAGCTGAAGCATGAAGAAACAGGGAAGATGAAAGTTACAAATAATGACTGGTTACTTTATGTGCATATCTTTCATTTTAATGAGGCAGAAAAAGACCCTCCCTACACACCCACAAGCTTCTATTGCTTCCCTTTCCCTTTTTAAGTCTCAAAAGGAGTGAGTTTTTAGGGCCTTGTGTCAAGAGAAGATTTTAGCAAACAATTTCCACCTGGGGTACCGCTAGTTCTGGATTCAACAGTGAGGATTATTTTAGAAGGTTTCCTTGTTTAGAGACTGTCTTAAGGTCTCTCTCTATGGAGAGACACATCCCACACTAATGTCAGTGTACAAGCCTGTAGAGACAGTGGTGATGGAAAGCTGATTTGCTGCCATAAACAAAGCCAGTCATGGACTTAGATGTTGAGAGACTGAAGTCATTTTATTGGGTGTGCGCCAGCCAAATCCTACACTCACCACTGATTGTTACTTTCCAAACATGAACAATACAGGAACTTCAGGCCTTGAAATAACTTAGACTACCCAGATTGACCAATAAAACAAGTGACAAGAAAGTAAATGGTGCCTCCAAAGCTGCCATGTGAGAATACCTTCCCAACAGACAGTCAGTCAGTCGCAGACAGCCTAAGACAGAAGCAATGCTCTACAATCTAAAGATCAGCCTCTTTTGGGGCATTTGCTTTAAAAAACTTCCAATGTCAAGTGACAGACTGATTGCTTTTTAATCTCTCTCTTGACCTCATTACTGCTGTATGACTGCACTTGCCTATCAATGGCAGCTTTCCCACAATGACTGTTCAAATCAATGGCAGGACAAGACATACCTGGAACATGTGACTGAACTGGGAGGGCTGTACCTCCAAAAGCAAGGAGAGGAAACTCAGAGGCGCTAGAAGAAGTAGGGTGAACAGCATTCCTGTGTACTGACTGGACTAATTAAATGTGCACCAGAGACAAGCTCAGATCTGAAGCAGGGAGAGCAGTAAGAATGCTAGTAATCCAGGAAATGTATTATCACAGTCTTGACTAAACCAAAGAGTTAACTGTCCTATCATTGTCCTTGCTGGGAAAAAAAAAAAAAGCATGAGGGGTAAGAGAAAATGCCAACTCAGTTCAGCAGCTACAAAATTACATAGAGCTTCTAAGCAATATTGGCAGAACTCTTGAAAACAAAGTAACGTTTCAATTACTAGTGTAACATGAGCAATGCACAGAAATTGTCAGATTGGAACTGAAGGTTGATCTCTCTCACCTGAGCACACAAAGGAGAGCCAGAACACTAACATTTTATTGCTAGCTCAGGAACACTCCTTCTGTGGTTGTGCACAAGTCATTTAACTTCCCAGTTTCCTCTCCTTACCTCACAGGGGATGCTGGAAGGATTCATTAATAGTGTATAGGTAAACTGCTTGTAGACTAGAAAGCATGCTTTATTTACCTCTTGCCTACACCTGATGAACAAAGAGGAAGTCCTCCTCCACAATGTGCCTGGCCAATCATACACTGCTGTAACCTGGAGAGGAATTATTTTTTCTTCCCACCACCAGCCAGCAATCAGTTAATGCCCTCAAGCACAAGATTATGCACTGTAATTTTTAACTAAGTTAGTGGAACTGCAAACGTGTCGTCCATTTGAAAAAAAAAAAAGCCTGAAGGAAAAAAATGTGCTTGACATGACATTCCTGCATCCTTGAATTACTTCCAGTCCACTCAGTCACCTAAAACAGACGGACTTTGGCTTAGGCAAAAGTCCTAACAGCTTATTACTAAACAATTTTTAAGGGTGTCAATCAGATCAAGTATAGGTGCACTTGGATGTATGTGTATGGCTCTCATCTTCCTCTTGGGTATTTTTTTTTCTTTTTAAGATCATCAGGGAAGAGGCTGAGTTTGGCATCAACATTCAGGTTTAATAGAGCCACTGCTAAACGCTTTTTTTTTTTAAGTAGAAATCTGACCACCTATCAAATTAAGATTCAAGTTTTCTAAGATGCATGGTTTTAAGTTGTCTTTAGGGCTTGTCAAAGGTGCCCTGCTGAGAGCCGTAAAGGTAAAGCCCTCTAGTTCAGAGGTTCTCAACTGTGGTCTAAAGACCACTAGTGGTCTGCAGATGCCTTCCAGGTGGTCCATGGCTCGAACTCAGCTCCCCCAGCCTCCGCAATCCAACTCGCAGGGAAGAAGTGCTCCCCTCTCCCTCCTTTGGCTGGGAGAACAGCAGCATTCAGACACGCTGCCTGGAGACTTTCACCACTGCTCCCATTGTCCAAAAGACAGCCAAAGGGAGCAGCAGGAGGCTGTGCCAGGGAGAAGGGTAGGGTGCGAAGGCAAGTGCCCCTCCACACCCTTATGCCCAGACCCCCCCTTCCTAGCACCCTCACGCCCACACCCTGCTGAGACCTTGCACCCCCAGCCTGCTCCTACCTCCAGCCCGCTCCTGCACCCTTCCCCCTGGCCAGACACACTACTCCCAGCCTACTCCTGCACCCTACCTCCCATCCAGACCTTGCACCCTCACCCCCTCTTGCAGCCCACCTCCCACTCCTCTCACTGACAGCCCTGTTCCACACACTGAAACCCTCATTTCTGTCTCAACCCCAGAGCCTATGGGGTCCACAAAATCCACTAATCCTGGAACCTCAGAAGAGTAAATCTGGCCCATGGGAAGTCTTGAACCACAGTGTCTCAGTTGGAGGCCACAGGGCCAAATCAGTGAGGGCTGGGAGGTTTTGGAGTGTTTTTCCTCCCTCACATGTGTGGTCCCCAACTGATTTTCCTCTAGGTAAGTAGCCTCCACCCCAAAAAAGTTTTCCCCCATCCTGCCATAAATAAAGAAAACATGGGAACCTTTTGTGTTGGACATAAATTAATATTTTACTTTATTTAGAATGGAGTTTGATAAGCTAACATGGGAAAGTTAAAGCACTTAATCTGTTTAATAATTTAAATTAATATTTCCTTACTTACTGGTTAAATTAAACCGTTCTCCCTAGGCGCAGCACAAGCAAAATGGCTCGCATGTAATTAACGGTAAGTTTCCATTAGCAACTGGCGGTCCATGGAAAGGTTTGGACTGAGCCAGGTGGGCCTTGGGCCAAAAAGTTTGTGAACCACTGCTCTAGTTTTTGGAACAGCAGTATTACAAACTTCCCAGATGCAGTATTACAAACTTCCCAGCATTCTTAGGCCTGCTCTATATTTACCCAGAGATTGATACAACTGAGACTGAACCTCTGGGGGTTGATTTAGCAGGTCTAGTAAAGACCCACTACATTAACTGCTGATGGTGCTCCCGTTGATCCCAGTACTCCATGGGGTTGCAAGGAGAAAGAGACGTCAATGGGAGAGTTTCTCACGTCAACCTGCCGCAGAGGGGATGCTGAGGTAAATCAAGCTAAGGTACATCAACTCCAGCTATGCTATTAATGTGCAGTTGAGTATCTTAGTTTTCAACTTTCTTCCCCCAGTGTAGACCTGGCCTTCTGCAGTGTTCCCTGTACGCTGTGTGCTTGTGTAGCTGCTCAGGAGAAATTCAAATGCTGCCCAGCTGATTATCAGAGCACCCACACCCAGGTTTTTTGTTTCTATTAGTGGTGAACATTCGCACACGTGCGGAATAAGTTTTTGATCTTCATCCTCGCATGGATGGAAAATATTAGGGAACATTATTCCTATGGTGTAGCTCCTCTGTAAGGCTGGCAATAGAGGATAGTGATTTTAACATCTTACTATCAAGAAATGGACTCAAATCATACTGTCATTGAGCAACCTGATCAGATGGTAACTTTTGGTCACTATCAACATGAAATGGATTTCAATTAGAGGCCTATAGGCAAATGGCTCCCTGTCCCCCTTACCCAATGCTTCATCTGTGCCAGGACTAAGCCCTGGTATTTCAATGTTTGCAAATTCATAGCTCCCTCTGGGCTTGCCATGTCAGTTATGAAAGTAAAAAAGAATTGCTTGAGCCCTGGCACCAAATTGCCCGAGTGCCAAAACCTCTTTCATTACAAGTTAAGCATGGCCATTAGCCATTCCTTTCAGTATGAAGGAATTTTATGTTACCGGATGACCATGACATGCTTAACTGCTCTGTTCATTCAAAACCTCTTTTTTTTTTTAAAGGGAAGGCGGGATTATTCTACATATTGTTTTGAATTCTCCTACAATTTTTGAGATTAATGACCCTTCTTGAATATTTTCTGATCTCTCTGAACAATGCTTTAGTTTCCTACAATGATGTTAGGCTAGTTTATTAACAGCGAGAGATTAATATCCAGAAACATTAGCACCAATGAAATGCAATTTGCATGTTTATATACAACATATCTGAAGTGAGTTTAGTGGCTTCAGAACAAATCCCTTTGGACAAGCCACCCCACCAACCATTAACACAACTGGCACTATGTGGGCATTTCAACAGATAGGAGGGACTGAATAACACTTTCACACCTGGAAGTTTCCCTTCCCAGTCAGGAGGCAGCACACTGATGATGCAGCAAGTGGGGGTGTTTGGGCTGCTCATGCTGCTAGCACAACACCTACTCTGTGGATAAAATTCAGTCTTAGAATTGCCAGTCAGGCACTTTTTCCATGAGCACAAAACTCAAGACAGACAAGCATAGAAAGAGAACACAGCTGGATTCCAAAAGGCACCACAGTTGCTTAGTACTGTTAAGACTCAGCCCGATGATGACCCTCAAGAAAGATTTTTCAGACTGTATCTAATATAGGACTAAGCTTCTAAAATTTACTCAAACCCTCCTTAGAACAGTGGGAGTCTGCCCAAGGGAGGACATCCGGAATTCGCCAAAAAATATACATCAATTTAATCTGAGTATTTTATACAAAGACAAAATTGAAGCCACATTGCCAGGCATTCAGTACTTGTAATGCAGTTTCACTAGGTAAGAAATTATATACATAACATGGCTTCCTACTTAATGTATGTGAGCAGGTTCTGGGAAGATCAGAAATTGAACCCCCTTAAGAATACAATTACCAGCAACAAAGTCTATAACAATCTATGATCATGGTAAATCTTTGCACTGTAGCTTAAACTAATATTAATGGGAAGATATGCAATAGCAGACTTTTCAAGTAGCCTTCTCCTTCCATACAAGCCACCACAGGACACACATGTATTTCACATAGAACTGCAGTCCACTCACTATTTCTGTATGCTGCAACAATCCCAGGCTTGATATACTTGATATAATGATGTTAAAATCACCATAAGGTTGTTAAGAAATTGAAAAAAAAAAATGAAGATGAAATCTGTATTTGCAATATCACAGGATCATAAAAAGGAGTGACACTTGAGCACTGGTCTGGCTATCACAAGTAGGCTAGCAGAGACAGCACAGGAATCATGAATTGTATTATACTAGCAAGTCAAACAAGGGCCCTACTGTGCTAGGCTATTATTAAGTGTTTGTACAGAGAACTTACAGTCTAGACCATTAGTTCTCAAACTGTGGGTTGGGACCTCAGTGAGGGTTTCAACCCCATTTTAATGGGGCCAGCAGGAGTTTTCCCTGTATGGTGTGCACTTGGCCGCCACACAGCCGAGATTCAAATGCCGCCCAGCTGATTAGCAGAACATCCACAGGCTCAGGTTTTTTCCTATTGGTGGTGCACATCTGCACTTGTCTTGGTGCATATAACATTTATTCTGCACATGGATGGAAAAAAAAAACAACTTAGAGGGAACATTGGTCTCCAGGGGTGGCTCAGACTTGCTGGGGCCCAGGGCTAAACCCGAGCCCCACCACTCAGGGCTCTGGCAGGCCTGACACCAGCTTCTCCCAGGGATACCCCGCGGCGCTAAGCTCCCAGCTGCCGCCTCTTTAAATCCCGCAGCCCGGTCGCTACATTGTCTCAAGTGCGGCATCGGGCGCTACCACGTGCGCGCGAGGGAGGAGGGGGAACAGGGTCCCTTCCCGCCGCTGTCCCGAGCACTCCACAGTAGTCTCCGCCTCTTTCCCCTTCCCTCCCCCCGCTGCGAATCCCTGCTCCCGACTCTTTCCTTCCCAGGCCTGGAGCAGACCAACGTGCAAGACAAAAAGGGGGAGGAGGGGAAAGAGGAATGTTGCTCCATAGTCCTGTATTTTGTTTCTGCGGAGAGGGTATTTGCTGAGTGACCCCGCCCCAAAGGAGTAAGGGGGGGGCACACCAGCGAGTGCACATCTTCTCCCCCCTCGAGCGGCGGCACAGTGGTGCGTTCCAGTGAAGGTGACCTTCATTGGCGTTCGGAGAGAAAGCAGCAGGACCATGCGCTGGCCCAGCCCGCCCCGGCTCCAGCCCGGGAGACCCCTGGGCTGCTCCCCGCCGCTGCACCCCGATGCTGAGTTCCAGCCCTTCCCACCCACCTCCTCCACTCCCCACACCCCCGGCCTCCTCCTTCCCGCCGCATCCCTGACTCCTCCGCCCACCCGACCGATCCCCCCCGCCAGAACCCCTCTTCTAACCCCAGCGCCCCTCCAAGCCCTACCAGAACCCCGGTGCGCTGACGCGTTCGGGCCATTCACAGCCCCCCTCGGGAGCAGTTCGCGATCCCTTATTCCACGTCTATGCAGATGGAGAGAGATCCCCCAGTTTGTGGGGTTTTTTTTTTTTTGAGGGGTGGGGAATTAAACAGTAAGCGATGCTAATTGAATTGGATGAGACCTGCTCCGACCACGCAACGAGAATTCGTCCATGGGGGAAGGGGAGCAGCGGGAAAAACAAGAAGGGTGAAGGTTAAAGAATTTAAACTAAGCAAGCAAAACCCCTCCCTGCAACTGAAAAAAAAAATCAAAGGAGGCGGCAGCAGCAATAAAATAATCAGGACCGGTAAGAAGCAGAAGCCCTTTGCTTCCAATCGCTCTTTCCCCCTGTCTTTCCCAGCCACCACTAACCCTCTTCTTTGGGACAAACTGGGTTACCCGATATAGCATGAAGTGTGTGGTAACCATTTTGGCTTTTAGAATTTAATTTTTGGCTTTTTTACTAAAATCTTTCAGGTCTGCTTTGTCAAAGACTTTTGCTTCTTTTTCCTGTAGGAGTCTCCAGTGCAAATCCTATGCTTCCCTGGTGCTGTGGGAAAACCTCTGGGAAGTCCTGGGGAGATGTTTATTGTGGGTTTTAATGGGACCATGGTTTTGAATCTAGCGGAGAGTTTTCCTTTATTCAAAAGTTGGTAATTAAAACTAAGTAGGTATTAAAATGAAAGCTTAAGAGGGAAAGGGATTGGAGCTACTATTAATTGCCAAGCTTTTAGTCTGCCTTGGATAGATCAGCATTCATGATCAAGTCCAGGCTGGACCCGAATTTCTCATGTAAAGAATCAGCCAAAATTAAAAATTTCAGTACTATTATATTGGAATGATATACATCACAGAGCAGCTAAATAAAAAAAAAACGGTAAGGCTTTTTTTAAAAAGTACCTCTCTCCCAATTTTCTTCATAGCTCCCATGTGCATAATCTCACCATTTGTCCCAGGATCTTCCTTTAAACACTGACAGTAAATAAAGCACTGAAGATTTTGTCTTTAACCCAGCTGGGGTTGGTAGATAAAGGATTGGAAGAGCTTTTAACCTCTTTATCAAGAGTTTTCTCCCTCTTTTGAAAGCTGTCCTGCCTTCTTGGCGACCATTATCTCCCAGAGAAAAGAGACAACTTCACCAAATAGGATAAACATAGCAATGGGGGAAGGGGAAGAAATGCTCCCTAGCAAATCCCCCCCCCCCCCTTTTACAGCTGTCCCCCCCCCCCTCGGAAAACACCTCAGTACAGGAAACTTTCAAACCACAACAGATGGGGGTCCCCACTGTGCAGTCCTGGCCCCACCAGAAAGTATTTCTAACATTAGGGACTAGGTGATCCTCTCTGTACAACATGGGTTAGAGAAGCAATGCACCCAAAACAGGTGTTCCTGCTGTCAGCAGCTCTCAATGCAATAAGACAGAACATTTACAACAGAGAGAGAAGGTCCTCACCCAGCATAGGGGGCCACAGTGCATCCTCCTGGGTAACCCCAGGAAATCAGCCCTCAGCACAGCAGAGATCCCCATTAAGCAGCCCCTCCTCCAACAGTACAGTGGGTCCCCCTTCTTGGGTAGTCTCCTCCCTAACAATCTCCCCCACTCCCCAATACATGGGGCTGTACATAGCTCAGAGGAGAGCTCTCTGGCGCTTCCTTGGCTGCACAGTCAGGAATCTCCTCTCCCACTTCACATACTAGAAGATGGCTGCATGGGAGAGTCCCCAAATTCGCTGAGTTCTTTGGTACCTCAGAGGAGTGTGCACGAGGCAGAACCTCCCTCCGCATTATGGGTCACACCCCTCCCCGGCCCCACTCCAATCCTGAGGTTGTTCCTCAGCATCCAGCCCCCTTCCACCACTACAGGCTGGGAGAGGGAAGGCATGGGGGAAGCCCTCCCCTGCTAAGGGGGGAGGGGAGTAGCTACCTCCCGGCTTGCGCAACTCTCCTCTTCCCCGCCCACTGCCAGGGGTTCCCTCCTTATACAACCCCCACCTCCCGCGGGGAGCCGTCTCAGAGGGGGGCTCCCCCCTTCGCGCAGCCCCCTACCCCCGCGGGGAGCTGTCAGAGGGGGGGAGTCTCCCCATGCAGCCCCCCCCAACCTCGCGGGAAGCTGTCTAAGCAGGGGGGCTCCCCCATGCAGCCTCCCCTCCCCCGCGGGGAGCTGTCCGAAAGGGGGAGGCTCCCCCCTCGCGCAGCCCCCACCCCCGCGGGGAGCTGTCTGAGAGGGGGGCTCCCCCTTCGCAGAGCCCCCCCGCGCGGGGAGCTGTCTAAGCAGGGGGGCTCCCCCATGCAGCCCCCCACCCCCGCGGGGAGCTGTCTAAGCAGGGGGCTCCCCCATGCAGCCCCCCCACCCCCGCGGGGAGCTGTCTAAACAGGGGGGCTCCCCCTTCACAGAGCCCCCCCCCCCGCGCGGATGGGGGGGGGGCTAAGGGGCGCCCCCCCCGCTCTCACCAGCGCTCCCGCAGCGCGGCTCGTCCTCCGGCGGCGGCTGCCGCTTGCTGCTCCGCGGCCCCGGCCCCTGCTCCTCGCCCTGGGCCGCGGTGGGCACCGCCGGCGGCGACATCTCGTCAGCTTTAATGACCATGGCCGGCCCCGCCGCTGCCTGTCCCGGACTCCGTGCCCTGCCGCTGCCGCTGGAAGGACAGAGCCAGTCACAGCCCCACGTGGTGCGCACTCACCTCGGCCACCCCGACCTCTGACACGCTGCCGACTACGGCGCCGCGGCAGGGACAAACCTCCCCGCCTTCCGAAACGCCTTAAAGGGCCAGGCGCCTGCCCAGCTAAATCAGTGTAGGTAGTTTGAGGTGAGCAGCTGACACACAGGGGCAACACCTGTCTGTCTGTTCTTCTATCTGTAGCCCAAGGTCCAGTGTGTTTCAGCTAGCTACCAGGATATCTATCTATCAAAAGCGACGAGGAGTCCTGTGGCACCTTATAGACTGACTGAAGTGTTGGAGCATAAGCTTTCGTGGGCAAAGACCCACTTCGTCAGATGCAGATGCAGACTAACACGGCTACCCCTCTGATACTTGATATCTATCTATCTATCGAATCTAATAATTGGTCTGGCTCCGCCGCTCGGAGCTCATTCATGGACTATTTCAGCCTGAAAGGTAATTATTTGTCAGAGCCATAAACAACAGTAAATAGATGGTCAAAGGGGATAGTTTGTGCTAATTTAAGTGTCGCCATGATTCACTGCTGGCTATAATATCAAGTGGTGGTGTGTTGTTTAGAGAGATTAACACGGGGGCTGGACATCAGAAACGAATCCCAGATTACATAGGCCCAATGTTTTCAAACGTGAGGTAGCCAAATCGTTACTTAGGTGGCCAAACAATGTGGCCTGGTTTCGCAATGTGCTGAGCACCTTCTGACTTCTGAAAATCAGGCCAAGATGCCTACATGTGGATTTAGGTATCTAACTTTTTAGGTATCCAACTTCAAAAACTTTGATCTAAGTATATAAAATATATAGGATCGATCCATGGAAGTCAACAGCAAAAATGTTTTGAATTTCAATAGGAGCCAAAATTATCCCCTGGTACATGTAATGCTATATGACATTATTCAGTACATATTTTATTATATGCAAAGCTATATATGCTTAATTTGTGAGACCACAGTGTATAGGTTAGAATGACTAGGGCCAGGTTATTCTCAGTAAAGGTCATTTGACTCTGGAATTTGCCAGCTCCCTTGGTCTGAAACAGCCTGTTTGCTGACCTTCATCCCATATGCTACAAGGTCATCTTTGTAGTCAGGCTTTTTTGGAGGAGCTGGGTTGAACTGCAAAGATTTCATTTCTGTTTGTGTCTTGGGAGATGTTCATTATCAATCATTAATCTCTATATTTATATCTATATTATTTTTAATAGCAGCCTATCTCTTTTTCTGAGCGTTTATTACAAAAGAGCTAGATTTTGATCCCTTCTCTCCGAGTTAGTAGCACCGTGACTTCATGAATAATAGCCCCATTTCCTTCAGTAGGGCCGCTCAGGAAGTAAGGTATTTTTCAACATGAAGGGTGACAGAATCTGGGCTGAAAGTAGGTACTCCCAGCAAACTATCATGGCGTCCACTGCTTCTTGCAAATTCTACCCCACAAAAAGTCCTCAGCTTTATGCTTGTCTACACATAGACATTATTTCGGTTGTTCTAACAGTGTGTTGTCCCCAAGATATAAGGTACATCCGTGTCAACCAAGTTTAAACCAATGTCAGTGGCCACACACGAACATGCTTTAACTAAATCAATGGAGTGTGAACACCTTTAGTAATACCATTGCAATTCAGAGTGTCGATCTTTATGAAAGAGTCTAATCAAGCATGTGGCCTGAAGTGAGTTGCGGACAAGAGAAGGGAAGGATTTTTTCAGTGCACACCAGTACTTGGATTGTAAGATCTTTGGGGCAGGGACTGTTTGTTTCTTCTGTGTTTTTACAGCACCCGGCACTGAGAGGCCTTAGTTCATGACTGGGGCTCCTAGATGCTAAGGTACTACAAATAATGATCATGATTTATGACAGCTCGTAGGCGCTGATAATACAGATAATAAATGCAGGAATGATAATATAAGTTAAACATAGTATGTTGGGCAATTTGCTTGATGTTGATGGGTAGCACAGCAACACTTCCTACTTCATCCAGATTACTGCCATCCAAAACCAGGCAGCATGTGCACACCAAAGACAAAACAATCTAGCCTTCCTGCAGTAGGAACAACACGTCTCAAAGCCCTGCATTTGTCATATTAGAGAAGGAGACTGGCACGCCCAAGGTGTGGCCACTGTCTGTGCTCAGGGTGCAAGCCTGATTCCCCTCTCCCAAGAAGTCAGTATGAGAACTGGAACTCAGAATGGCTAGGGGTATATTGACTGCATACTGACCAGCAAGGCGGTGGGCCCAAACAGCCTCACCTGTTCATTGTGTAAAGCCTTGAGGGAGGAGCGGAAGGAGGAAAAGCCCTTAGTAGGGCTGTGAATAGAGGCTTGGATAGTGATTGGGCCTGGAGTGGGACCTTTCGTTCTCCGTAACTAGTTTGGGTCTCCTTTTTTGGGCTCTGTAGAACAGTCTGCCTGGGCAGAGGCTGCGGGAAAGGCCAAGCTGTGGGCCACAGTAGGAAGCAGCCCAAGGATACAAAACAAACAGACCTAATCTACTTCATACAGAGTCGCTGGGCGGGAATCTGGGGAAGGGGGTTCCCCTACCAGCTCACCTAGGATGTCAGCATGAAGACTGCAGAGATAAGGACTTGAAGGCCCCCAAAATCTAAATTTGGGTGGAAGTTCTGGAGGGAGGTTGCCTGACTGCTGGTGCATTGGACTTGGTTTATCCCAGAAGAGGTAACTAAAGGAGACCTGGCTGAAAGGCTGAGTCATCGGAAGAGGCAGACTATTGCAGGATTGGAGCAGCGGTTGGCCGGAAACTGGTTACATTGTCTCCCCTGCACGGTTCAAGCATGCTTACATTTTTAAAGGCAATGGGATCCCTCCTGGGGCACACAGAATGTAAAAGTCCAGTGTAACCCACTGTGACTGGACTTGCTCATTTCCTGGTCTGTAGGTGTTCTAAATCCATTGCCGGTGCCGGATAAAGGGAGTTGGCCCTTCAGATCAAGTTGTAGAGATTCGTGCTTCATCTCTGGGGCTCCCCCACTCAGTCCCTGACTCTCATCAAAGTGACAGGTGGCGGGCACCTCACAGGATGTGTCCTCACTCTGCTGTCCTTAAAAGCAGTTGAGGCACACAGATCCCTCGCTTCCTCTGCAAGAGCTTTTCTGCCGCATTTATGCTGCTATTTCATTTCAGGGCAGGTGCCCCTGAGTTTCTTTCCCGCATGGGCAGGCCTGTAGAAGGAAAAGGCTAACCCATGCAGATTTGAGTCCTTTATTAAGAAAAAGGCATATTACAGTGACATCTACGGTACAAGTTCCTATCGGGGATTGTGGGTATGAAGAGAATACATCTTGTAAAGCACAGTGAACAGCAATATCGTCATACCCCTCTTTGCTGTAAGTGTGACTGTCCTGTAATAAACTGAGCTTTTATACAGAATAGCAAACCTCTGGCTTCTGTCCCGCTGTAATGGCTTCCCATAGCAAGCCACATAAGCTGCTCACTTGACTATGCAATTTTGGCGCAGGACCTCTCACCCAGAGTGTGATTTCAATAAATGCCCACTTGCACCCACTGACAATCTGCTGCAATTAGCCTTTCCTCATGCAAGTAGCTCCATTACCTTCAGTCTTGACTTCAATGGGAACACTTGAGGCTACGTCTACACTACGAGTTTTCTCAGCAAAAAATATGCTAATGAGGGACTTATTTGTATGAGTCGTGATCTCATTTGCATATTGTCTGCCAATCTGTTTTTGCACTAAGGTTTTTGCGCAAAAACAAGCAGTGTGGACGTTTTCTTTTTGCTCAAAAACCCCTTTTTCCACAAGATCCTTATGCCCCAAGATCCATGGCTCAATGCTGCTTTGGTTTGGTTATCATTGTGATAGTAATAAAAGGAAAGTGCATTTTTTTAAAAAAATATTGTATCCATTACATGTAATAAAGAAAAGAAGAGGAGAAGCCTTCAGCTACACCCCTTGGTGTTGTGAATGTTCAAAGTGCATTTGGATGTAGATTTCGCTTTTCTTCTAGGTGACCGCTTGGAAGTTGGGCATCCCAAACATTTCTCAGGAGTGGATTAAGGTTGGACGTATTCGATCAAGTGATTTGTGTCTCCTAAAGCTCCAGGGAAATGTCATGATTGATTTTTTTTCTGTGTCTGCTTCTGAGTTTGGTTACCCCTTCCCACTAGGAATGTGGTTCTGGGGGCCGAGGCTTGTATGGATTGGTGCGGGGTACCCGCCTCTGCTTTGGTGGCATGTCTCCAGGCAGCATAGCAGAGCTCTGGGATGCTCTTTGCAGTTAGTGTCTTGCCAGTGTCAGCCAAAAAGGCAGCTCATGCAGAGAGGGAACAAAAGAACAAACTTGGCAATTGGGAGCAAAGGTTGAAAAGGGCAGGTTCTGACTAGTGCAGCAAAGCGGTGCTTTTATCTTCATGCTTTTATACAGTACAGGAGGTCTATGAGATCTTCAATGGACCTTTAGAAATACAGGTACTTTCTGATGTAAGTGCGTAGGAAAAAGCATGTCTGGGACTCCTCTCGATTACCCAGCCTGGGTCCCACCCGTGAAAGTGAAATCGCAATATGCCAATATTATCTAGATGTTATCCAGCGTTAGTGAAGCAACCTGTGAATCTAAGGACATCCTCCCTGCCTTCCTCCCCGTGGGACTTGGCAAGCAGGGTTCATGGCAATGCAAGAACAGACATGCACTAAGGAGACAGCGTCGTTATTATAGTGAGGTTTGTTGGCATAGCCTGCTCTGGCTCAAATAAGAAGCACAGTCTAGGGTTGTCAATAACAGGATTCTGAGTCAGGAGAGTCCTCCTGGTTTCTGATATGATTGCATCGCTGAACCACCTTGGGCAAAGCCCTCAGGGTCTTTGTGCCTCCTCTGCCAACCAGGACACGATAGCAAAACAGATGCTGCATCACATTTTGGTTTTCTCTAGTAACTCTCTTTGGCTCTCCCAAAACCTCAAAGATACATGTATGCCATGCACACCTGCTGCACCATCATTTGGCTTCATTTTTAACGTGAGCCATTTCTAGGGTTGCCAGATGGTTTAACCAAAAATACTGAAAAATACCCCCTTCCCCCCTCCAAATCACTGGGGAAAAAATTCTGTTGAGAAAAAAAAGGGGGAGACCAAAGTAGTTGAGCAAAAAAAAAAAAAAAAAAGAAGGACCTGAGAGTTATTAAGCTAAAAAAGTTAAAAAAAAAAAAAAAAAAAAACCAGCGTGGCCCCTTTAAGAAAAGCCTTTGAGGTTTTTTGGCCAGCAGCCGTCCAGACAGCGGAACCAGGTAAGTACCCAGGATTTTCACCTTCTGGCCGGGAAAAAATCAGAAAGTACCCGACATTTTAGGTGTCTGGTATTTTCTGAATTTTTTACCAGACGGGAGGCAAAAATACCGGACTGTCGGGGTCAATACCGGACCCCTGGCAACCCTATGCACATTTCTAATAAGCCAGTGGTTCTAAGACTGAGAGTCAAGACCCCAAAGTGGGCCGTGAGCCCGTTTAGCGGGGTTGCCAGGGCTGGCTTAGACTTGCTGGGATCCGGGCTGAACTTGAAGCATGAGGGCTTCAGCCCAGGGTGGTGGGGTTTAGGTTATAGGCCCCTGCCTGGCACTGACGCCCTTGGACTTCAGTTTTGGCTTCTCCACATAACTTCATGAAACTTGGGCTTTGATCCCCCACCTCCACCCCTGGGATGACGTCATAATTTTTGTTGTCAGAAGGGTGGCGCTTTAATACTTATGGGTGCTGTACACTAGTAGTCTATAGAAGAAGAAACCTTGAGCATAACTAGTTGCTGACACTTGATTTCCGTTCATGTCAGCTAAACTCTCTGCCATATGGGGATTCAGGCCAGCTCTACTTTTACCCTGCCACTGGGGTTATGTCTAGACTACACGGCTCCGTCGACGGAGCCATGTAGATGAGTTTACTAGACATAGGAAAATGAAGCGGCGATTTAAATAATCGCCGCTTCATTTACATCAAACTGGCCATTGCACTGTGCCGATCAGCTGTTTGCCGGCACAGCGGGGCAGTCTGGACACGCTGCAGTCGACAAGGGAAGCCTTTGTCGACTCCGTTATGCCTCGTAAAATGAAGTTTACCGGAGCGGTTGACAAAGGCTTCCCTTGTCAACCGCGGCGTGTCCAGACTGCCTCACTGTGCCGCCAAACAGCTGATTGGCACAGCGTGGCAGCCAGTTTGATGTAAATGAAGTGGCGATTATTTAAATCGCCGCTTCATTTTCCTATGTGTAGTTAACTCATCAACATGTCTCCGTCGATGGAGCCATGTAGTCTAGACATACCCCCAGTGGCTGGAACTTCTTTGGGGCCTTGTGGATGGGGGATGTTGAACAAGCTCATACGCTAGCCATACCCCTTTCTGGACAACATTGCCGCCCCCCCTCCCGCCCTTTATTTTAGCAGTGCTGGCCCCAAAATCATAAAGGAAGTTGTTGCTGGTTGTGGACTTTCTTCCAGGGCTACTGAAGTAGATCAACCTAGAGTGATACCGGTCCATCCTCAGAACAAGCAGGTGAGCAAAAGGGCACTTTATTACCATTTCCTGTGTGCTGAGGGCATAGCTCCTCACTCTGAACATGTTTTTATTCCGATTAGCCCTCTAGCACCAGTGCAGCTATGGGCAAGTCCTCTGAGTTCTTTTCTGTCTCCCACAAGTTGCAGTCTGGGCTGCAGCTGTCATGAGAGGCAGAAGGAGCACAGCTTGGTTTTTCTGGCCCTAGACTCTGTGCATGCCGGGGCATGACTCTGGTAAAGCGAGCAGATTGGAGGGGAGGGTGAAACCCGGAATCCATCGGGGTCAGTAGCCTAACTTAATGGAGTGAGGATTTCACTGTTGATCTGTGTCACTGAGTGACCTCGCACAGTCCTTTTCAGAGTCACTATTCTGAGTATGCAGACTTACAATCACACTTTTAAACTGGATGGGAGAGGGGACTGTTAGAAACCAGCAGCACTTACAATAGATCTACCAAATGCACTGGGCTTATGCAAATCTAGCGGTATCACTTGACCAGTTCAGAGAATATGGCTTTTTAAATATTGATACCAGTGAGGAAAATTTCCCTCTCAACTTGCCTATGCAAAGAACCGAGATGTTTTCAGTGAATCAGTGATCGAAGGAACCATCTGTATTTTGGTTCAGTCAGTATGGCTGGCTTCCAGACGTGTTTTGGGACAATATGAGCAAGCAATGTAACTACCCCCTCTCTCTGCCCAACTCAGCTACTAGGTTACAGTTCAGCCGGTGTATCCTAGGGTATGAAATATCTCATTGGCAGAGAGCATTAGGAATTAAAAATTGACAAACAAAGCCAAACCTTTTAGGCCGCTATACAGTTCCAGAACAAAAAACTACAGTTGAAAAGGGAATGGATTGTCACATGACTGTGAGGCTGTATATAGGAAGTTCCCAGCACATGTATATACAAGACATCCATTTAACAACAAAGTATTATTGCTATGCGTCCATTTCCAATCTAGCTGTGAAGCTTTACATGTCAACATTAAACATATTATTCCAAAGCATGTAGATTTCAATTCTTACATTCCCTGATATGTGCCTGTACATATAGAGATATACAGTATAGATATAAGCTGTGTTTTATTCTTTCTGGCTCACAGGGAGCCCGTGAAAGTGCTGGATAAATGCACTGTACAAATCTCCTTTTTAAATATATATCTTACATTCTAATAGTTAATTTACACTCTGACACTAGAGAATCCATAAACACGCGCACCCATCCACAGCAGTTAGAAAATGTGTGTGTTTCATTAGGTGTGTGTAGCCTTTGGACTTTGTGTCTACCATTACATTTCAGATTAAAAAGTAGGACCACTGACTTTTGTTTTTGATCATCTATATATAAATACAAAGATTAAAAAAACCCATAGATTATTTTCAACACATCTGCTTCGATCATAGTAGTTTCTCTTTAAAACTAAATAGATATTCATATAGAGCCTCGTCACAAAAACACAGCAATGAATAAAAAGGCCAATAACAAAGTTTAGGGGCTAATCCTGAAAGCTCTTTTAGGAAAGAATTCCCACATAAAGAGCTGCAGGGGTTGGCCCTTACAACTAGCTTCAATCGACATTATTAATAAAATGTCCTAATTTGGGGCTAGATTGCAATATCCTTAATCATGGCAGGTGCGATTTTACCCACCTGAGTTGGTGTTACAATCTAGCCCTTGGTTTTTAACATGGATGAAACCCTTTGTGATGTTAGTGGGAGTTTTGCCAGAGGCATGAGTGAATGAACACCGAGTAGGGACTTCTGGAGTTAGCACATAGGAATAGAAAGTGCTCTATTTAAATCCTCTGTCTTGTCTATGGCTCATCAATAACACTGGCTTTGCTCCTGTTCCTCATTTGCACTAATGCAAATCAGAAGTCATGCCATTGACATCAACAGGGTTACAATTAGAGGTATTAGAGATTAACCGGTTAACCGATAAACTGATGCTTATCGGTTAATGTTATCGGTTACAGTTGGGAGCCACTTCCCTGGGAGTGGAGCCAGCAGTCCCTGCCAGCCCGGCTCCCGGGAAAGCTTTGCTGCAGGCTCTGCAGTATAAAGCTGTATAATCTTTGTACTGCAGAGCCTGCAATGCTTATAACTGTGTAACCGCTAAGATTTTCAGCAGTTACATGGTTACCGTTTTAACCGACTTTTTACATCCCTAGTTACAATGGTGCAAGCAAGGCCTAATATTGCATGCATTTTGTATGTATGTTGTTTTTTGGCTGATCAAATTGATTCCCTCCCCCCACCTCTTTAATCTCTGATCAGGATTTTGCAAGGTTGCAGTGATACCTGCTGGTGAGGCATACCACCACGTGGCTTCAGAGTATGAGTAGTTTGCATGTAGGGCTAGAGGGAAGATGTGGGTAAGAGGCCAGGCAGGGGAAGAACGGTTGAAGAGAGATGGAAATTAAATAAAATTAAATAATAAGCCCATTATTGGTGAAGCAGGAAGGATCCTACAGCTTGGACAGAGTTGTTCCATTTACATACCAGCCACTGATTGATAGGCAATTATTTACAAAAGAGAACTATTGTACACCTCTCTTTTGCATACTGAAGTCTGCTACAGTCTCTGCACCATGATTTTATATTAAACATTGAACTGAGTCTGCCTATTAGGAGTGTCCTGAAATGAAAAGAGAAGTTGTGCAAATCCCAACGAAAATAAAACCCCTGTGAAAACAGTGCACAGTGAATTTATCAGCCCCCCTGGTATTAACCATCCCGTTTCCCCCCTCCTTTCCCAAACATGGGGAAAGAAATGTTCTCAGCAGAACCTCGGTGAACCTGAGAGAAATAACCATTTACAGAGGCGAGGTTCAAATCGTAATCAAGTCGAAGGGATGCTGCACTTCCACAGGCATAACTTGCAAAGGGCAAGGCAAATTGCTTATTGCTTTCACCGCTCTTCTTCAGACTGTGTCAGCAAAGCACAGTAGTGAGCTAAGCTCACTGCATCATGAAAATCTGATGACCTTGTTTTGCCAGCAGAGGGCCTTCTCTTTTTGGTCATTCTGAATAGAAACCGACCACAGAGCCTCGTACCATAACGTTATAGGAAAACTGGACCTCCTTAAGCAGCTGTTCCGTTGAGCGTGCATATTCTTCTGTTGGTAATAACTGGGATGTCTGGTATAAATGCTGCTGATTTTTCTACCGACCCCTTTGTCTGGGTTTCTGTGGCAGTTTTAGCCACAAGTGGATAAAAAGCTTTACAAACAAGAGAATTGTAAAATGGGCACGAGCAAAGCCACAGTCGCACAAGCAAGCGTGCTCAGAGGAGACACCATTGTTGGAGCCAAATCCTCAGCTAGTGTAAAGTGGTGTAGTTCCACTGACTTCAGTGAAGGTGCATTGGATTACCTCAGCAGTGGATGAGGTCTGAAATTCTTAATGAAAGCTGCTTGTGTGATTTTTTTCCCTTTTTAATTCAAACTAATTAATCAGGTACAATTTTCAGTGGAGTAATTCATCTGTATTCGCATCTCAAGCTTTGTCTACACTTATCCGGAAATTCATGTTGCAGAGATCAATCTCCCGGGGTTTGATTTAGCGGATCTAGTAAGGATCCACTAAATCGACTGCTGATTGTGCTCCCATCAACTCTGGTACTCCACTGGGTTGTGAGGAGTAAGGGGAGTTGATGGGGGAGTTTCTCCAGTCAATCCCCCACAGTGGGGACACCACAGTAATTTGAACTAAGATACGTCGTCTTCAGCTACGCTATATTCACATAGCTTGAGTTGCATAACTTAGGTCGATTGTGCCCCTGTGTAGACCTGGCCTTAGTAATGTGGGAATCACTTAAAGTGGGATCATAGAAGTACTTAGATACCTTAGTCCTGGGATTGGTTCCACTACAATCCACAATCCCACCCCTAAATCCTGTAGGTGTCTGGAATTACTCAATGCCTAAGTTTTTTCAGGGGAAGGTAAAGTCCCTGACTCTATCCCTAGGTGCCTGTGTTTCTGCAGAACCCTCTCGACAGCCAGGTGTCTATCTCCCATCTAAGCCCCAGCGTGATCTGGAAGGTAGGGAAGAGAGGTGTTTCCCCTCCTTTGGAACCTGCAGAGCCTGAGCTGGGAGACTAACCATTGAGCACTACTACCCTCCCCACTGAACTAAAGAGCCATTTCCACTCTCTGGCCCAAGGTCTGTATTTACTTACTGCAGAGCTGTCATTCAGTCAAAGAGGGGGGGGGGGGATAACTCTGTAGCTCAATGGGGAGGACAGTAAACCTCATTTTTTGAAGAATAAGGGATCTTGTGAAAAAGGTTTTTTTTTTTTCTGACCAATGGCCCTGTCTGCATGGGGCTTTTTAGCAGCAAAACCTCTCCGGCAAGAAGGATGGGCAGAAGATATGCAAATGAGAGCATGTTTTGCATATCTTCTGCCAGAAAAAATCAGCAATGTAGACATAACCCCAGTGCTTACAGCTCCCACCTGGGAAGCAGGATCCCCACCTCCCCACTTCAACCCATCTTTTATTATGGACCCACAGTGGAACAGCGTCCACAGGAGGGAGCCCACATCAGAAATCCTCTGAGAGGTGGGACCCGGTCTCCCTGCTCTGGCAGAGAGGTGGGACTTGAACTTGGGTCTCCCACACCTCAGGTGAGCGTTGCTCTAACCGTTGGGTGTGTGTGTGAAAGTAATGAGGTAGGAGGTGGCACCCACTTTTGTGAGAGATGGGTCGGGGCTTAGGACACACCCCTCAGCAGCACCTCCCGCTGGCTAGTTTACGCAATCCCCCGCCTAGTAGGCTGGCTTTTGTGGATCTCCCGCCTTGGCCTCTCTCTCTCCCCTTCATTGCATAGGGAGCTGAGGAGCCAAAATCGGCTTTATGGAGCAGGGTGTTTTCCCTGGATTTTTTAGGTGCTTATAAGTTAGGTGCAGTGATGGTGGAGTTCTTCCGTGGATCCCACCCTGCCCTGCTCCCTGTCAGGGTGAGCATCCGCCTGCCCTCTGACACATCCCGCTACAGAGCTCCTTTCACTAGCGGCTTGGTTAGTGCAAGCAATAGGATGAGCTAATCACCCTGGATTATTTCCTCCTGCCTCACACCCCTCATTAAGCATCACTTTATTCCTTTGCCAAGTGTAAACTCCCTGCCTGGGTTGTCACTCAGTTCACAGCTCGCTGACACCTCCAGGTACTAAGCAGGCACAGAGCCGGGATTAGACATACAGGGGAAGCGACTTTGAAGAGGAGGCAAGATTCAAACAGGAGGCCCTCTGCGTGCCAGCGAGTTCAGCTGTCAGGAGAAATAAATGGCCCTGGTAGCTTTGCTGGCAGAAGACAGAGCGATGCCCCGTAGAGTGGTTACGGCGAGCTCTGGCTGCACAGTGAGCAGCCGTGGAGCGGAATCTAACCCGACAGTCTATTACTGCCATGTGGGAAGTCAATAGACGGAGTCTAACGCGCTCCTTCTCAAAAGCAGAAGGCAGCGGGCAATCTGGCAAAGGGCCCTGCCAGCGACTTGATGGCTGTACCGCTCCTGCCTGCTTGCCGCGATTGCAGTTGGAGATGTGGTAGCAGCACGGGCTGGCAGCGCCACGCTACCTTTTGTCTAGCAACCGTGGCAACACAGAAGAGTGAAGACGTAGTGCAATGGGCTTTGGCCCAGGTGATCAGTGCAGGCACATGCCCCGCGTTCCTAACATGCTTGTACAGCCTGCTCTACTGCTCTTTTTAGCTGCGCAGGCAGGATGAAAGCTGGCAGTGCTATTCCAGCTCATGCTGCAGTCACTCGCCTCTCTGACTGCAGTATAGACGCACGCTAAGGAGGTACAGTTCTGTATCTTTGCCCTATATCCGTCTGTTTCTTCCTTTGGAAGTGGTCAGACAAGGAGGGACAGATCTTCAAAGGTGCCAAAAGGCAGATACGGGACTTTGTGTGATATTGAAAAGCAGGCATCTGTCATGGAAATCAATAGGAGTCAGGTGCTTAGCAGGCTTAGGCACTTTTAAAATTCACAGGAGGGCCCTATTTACATCATCAGAAACTAAATATCTTAGTAAATCTGGCCCTTATGGCTTGATTGATAATCCAGGCCTGTGTAGATCTGTACAGATGACGCCATGGCATTTCATACTGAATTCAAAACGGTGTTTAAAGAACGTCGGCCAAGAACACATAGGCCCTATAGGGCAAAGGAAAGGAGGATAATAGATTTAAAGGAAAAGATTATCTCTTTCAAAGAAAAGGTACAAAAAATGCAACTTTCTCCCTCCAGAGTATAAATCTTACTTTCTGCATTTTCCTTTTGTAATTCAAATAGTTGGGCTAGTGATTGTTACCTAGACTCTCATCAAAGTCTTTTAATATAATATATAAATATTGCACTTCAAAAATAGATACATTTATATGCATGAACATTACATGGGTGACCTAAAATTATTAGTGAATAGGCTTGGTCAGTTAGGACCGATTTTCTAAGAGATTCTAAACTAGCTTTGGAAAAATGGTGTCTGTGTTATTTTCCCACAGGCACCTATAATCTCATGCAGATTAAGCAGCTAGCTGGACACATGGGATGAAATCCTGGCCCAAATGAGGTCAATTGCAAAATTTCCATTGATTTTAATGGGTCTGGTATTTTAGCCCTGGTTACTAGATATTCACACGTGTATACACACACAGATGTGCCGGGAGTGGGGGGCGGAGACAAGTGCCCCATTTTGTTGTATTGTGTTTGCAAATGTGTCCCTAAATATCAAAACAGCAAGCGACTGGTTTGCTGTTTGTAACATTTAACCTAGGCATGTATTTGTACACTGGTAAGACATAGTCAGAGCCTCTAACTTAGCCACACTTCCTGTCACCAGTAAAAAGGAGAGTGTAGGGGGCAAAAAACCTAATTGCTTAGAACAAATCACATGGTTCAAAGTATTGCTCTAAGGGTGTGTCTAGACTACAGGGTTTTGTCGACAAAAGTGGACTTTTGTCGACAAAACTATACCTGCGTCCACACTACCGCTGAGTTCTGTCGACATAACGTCATAACGACATAACTCAGCAGTTTTGTCGACGCTGGTAAACCTCATTTTACGAGGCATAACGCCTTCTGTCGACAGAGTTTCTGTCGACAGAAGGCGTTATTGCATGTAAACTGTCCTTTGCGTCCACACTACCATGTCGACAAAGCAGCTTGCTTTGTCGACAGAACTCAATGTAGTCTAGACGCTCTTTGTCGACAGAAGTTTTGTCGACAGTATCTGTCGACAAAACCTCTGTCGACAGAAGCCTGTAGTCTAGACGTATCCTTAGTTCCTGCAGAGCAGATCCTGCAAGGTGCTGACCATCTGCCAAAGTCCTGACATCAGAACTTGGCCCCCGTTTATTCTTCACAATCATTTTGCCTCCCTTTAATTGCTAAGCAGTTGCAAGAGGTTAAAGACACACCACATATTTTGGAGCTTTATACCTTCCCCTTATTCATGCCTTTTGTTTTGAAGTTGGGTAGTGTTGAACTGGTGGCGCTACTGCTTTGAAGTGGCACACCTGCAGATCGAGGATGGTGTTCAAAAGGACCAGAGATTCAGGGCATGTCTCCACTAAGAAATTATTTCAAAATAACTTATTTTGAAATAATAACTCCTGAAATAACAATTTTGAAATAGCGTGTCCACACTATGGAGGAGCCTCAAAATTAGTTCAAGGCAGGTTCCCTTAATGTGGACATGATAGCTTGACTTAGCGCCCCAGGAAGCACTGGGAGTAATTAGTCTGAATGACTCTGGGGAGTAGTTATTTCGAAATAGCAGCACCGGAGTGTCCACACTATTGCTACTTCAAAATAGCTATTTCAAAATTAGCATTATTTCTCGAGGAAAGCAGGAGTTATTATTTCAAATATGTAGGGTATGTCTACATTGCACTCCTCCTTCAAGAGAGAACACAAATACAAACAAAATTGCAAATTAAGCATGGATTTGAAATGCTTCATTTGCATAATTGCAGCCAGCCGCTTTTTCAAAATACTCTATTTTGAGATAAAACATGCTGTTTAGATGTGGTTATTTCAAGAAAAAACCCTTCTTTTGAAATAACCCTTAAACCTCATTTTTTAAGGAGTAAGGGTTATTTCGAAAGAAGGTTTTTTTTTCCAAAATAACCTCATCTAGACTGTGTTTTTTCTTTTGAAATAGGGTATTTCGAAAAAGCGGCTGGCCACAATTATGCAAATGAAGCACGGAAAATTCAAATCTGCGCTTCATTTGCAATTTCGCTCGCCTACATTTGCATTCCTCTCTTGAAAGAGGAATGCAACGTAGACATACCCGTAATGTGGATGTTCTGCTTGTTATTTCCAAAAAAGGGGAGTTATGTTGAAATAACACCCTCGTGTAGTCCAGGGCTCAGCGGGGTCCAAGGATAATGTCTGATCGGGTCAATCTGCAAATAAGAAGGCTCTAGCTCCATGTAGTGCTCCACTGTGCACTGATTAGGCCTCAGTTGGAGCATTGTGTCCAGTTCTGGGCACCACATTTCAAGAAAGATGTGGAGAAATTGGAGAGGGTCCAGAGAAGAGCAACAAAAATGGTTAAAGGTCTAGAAAACAGGAGCTATGAGGGAAGACTGAAAGAATTGGGCTTGTTTAGTTTGGAAAAGAGAAGACTGAGGTTACAAGGAGGAGGAAGAAAAACAGTTCTCCTTGACCTCTGAGGATAGGACAAGAAGCAGTGGGCTTAAACTGCAGCGAGGGAGGTTTAAGTTGGACATTAGGAAAAACTTCCTGTCAGGGTGGTTAAACACTGGAATAAATGGCCTAGAGAGGTTGTGGAGTCTCCATCATTGGAGATATTTAAGAGCAGGCTGGACAGACATCTATTGGATGATTTGGGAACCACTGATCTAGACAGTGCCCGGTCCTGCCAGGAGGGCAGGGGACTGGACTTGATGATCTCTCGAGGTCCCTTCCAGTTCTAGGACTCGATGATTCTAAGTGGGCATAGAAAGTCCACAGGGCACAGCAGGAGCTTTTGCGGGTCTGGGGTTGTTGAAGCAAAAGCGCCAGAGGGACCATGGAAGATGACAGTAATTTCTGGAAAGACCAAGAGAAAAAAAACCCAGATGATTTCACTTCTTCAACAAAGGGCATTTTTAAACACTTTGGTCAGGGCCAGATTTATGCCATATGCGCCACTAGGAACAGCATCTTTAATGGCCCCCTTTCCGCCACCGACAGCTGACCTTGGTGTTGCACACAGTTTTAGAGAGGTAAGGTGCCGCTAAAATGCCGGTGCCCTTAGTCAAGTAGCTGCCATGCCTGATTGGAAATCCAGCCCTGTCTTTGGTTCTTATTATCTCTTGTTGCTTTTTTTACCCTTCTGTGCATTTTCGTAGCCCAACAAACCAACCAACCAAAAGTAGCTTGTAAATAAACAGAAAACCTAAATCACAATAGCAACAGATGCTCCAGTGCATGTGTTATTGAACAACTTCTCAGGTAGGACTCTACTTGCAGCTTTGCGCCTCCTGGTGGACACAAAACGGCTCAACTACCCAACACCGTCTGGTGCATGTTAGGGTGCGTCTACACTGCACACTAAAATCAAAACAAGATACGCAATTTGCGCTATGCAAATTGCATATTTTATTTCAATTTTATTTCGAAATAGCCTATTTCGAAATTTGGTGCATCTACATGGTGCCAAATTTTGAAATAAAGTGCTATTTCAAGCATCCCTTATCCCTCGTGCGATGAGGTTTACAGGGATGGTGAGATAGCATGTCCGTTATTTCGAAATAGCGGATGCTTTCCTTGCAATAGCATTGCAGTGTAGATGTACCCTTGGTGTG
The DNA here is from genome assembly GCF_052426305.1 of Pelodiscus sinensis. Lineage (NCBI taxonomy): Eukaryota > Metazoa > Chordata > Testudines > Trionychidae > Pelodiscus > Pelodiscus sinensis. Next base: position 16,486,819 of record NC_143072.1, on the reverse strand, counting down.
CTTCAGCCATCATATACATAGGAACTCTTCAGGGGTGTGACCCAAATCCCACTGAATCAATGGAATTGCTCTCATTAACTCTAATGAGCTTGGGAGGGGTTAATGGTGTAGTTAGGGCACTAAGCTGGCACTTCCATACCTCCCTGGGCTGTTGTGAGGCTACAGTCCAGTAGCAACATGCATGGTACGGAGGACCATGCAAGAACCTGTTCAGAAAGATGGGTCTCAAGCCCCAAAGAAGACAGATTTGTGGTTTCCTTGTAACTTCCCTTCATTAGGACAGCAGAAACAAGTGGCTGGCTCCGCTACAAACCATTTGCGATGTATGAAATCTCATTCTCAAGCAGCTCCTTGCTAATTTGGTTACTTAGTCTTCTGAACAGGACTTCAGAGGAGAACTACTGCAACTTGTCTTAAAAACAACATCCTAGTGTCTATATAGCAGTAGTAACAGACAGTGAAGTCTGCCGCGGTTGTGGAGTAACTAGGGCACATTTAGAAAACCTGCTATGCAAAATAAAAGTATTGGCCAAGGTTATCAAGAATGACTAGTGATGTTGGGAGCCCACCTAGAGATAACTTAAAGGGGCCTGATTTTCAGATCCGGTTCAAAAAAAAAAATCTGACCCTTTAAGATGGTTCATGCTGGGCATCCCAAAAATGGTGGTGCCCAAAATCAATGGTCATATTTCAAAATCTTGTCCATTAATTTTTGCATAATTCTTAAAAAGGAGGAATTGTGGTGAAAATATGAATGTCAGTGTTGTGGAGTGATTATTTCAGAGTTGATTGGCTTGGCCATGCTGTTTCTGCAGATGACTTAAAATCTCTCAGGCCACGTCTGTACTTACATGCCAGAAATGGATCTTCTTTTAGACCTGCTAAATTGAACACTGAGGCACCCCCTGTCGACACTGGCACTCCTCGCAGTCATGAGAAGTAAGGGAAGCCAATGAGAGTGTTTGGTCCCATTGACCTCCCCCTGTGGAGATGGCACCAAGCTTGGCTTAAGAGATGTCAACTCCAGCTACGTTATTTACATAACTGGAGTTGCGTACCGTAAGCCGACTTTCTGGGTCTAGTATAGATCTGGCCTAAGATAAACTTGACCGATTGTCATTCAGCTGCTTACATTCTCCAGAACCCGGACTACATTATGTTAGACATTTTGGGCCAAATTCAGCCCCAACTCCAGCAATGTCATGAAGTTAGAACAAAGGATGCGTTTGGCTCATCCTGCCAATTGCCACGTTCACCATTAGTGACCGGCTTTATGTGCAATTCTTCAATTTACTCCCCCCTCCACCACTTAGTGCCAATGAAAATAAGAGCAGTTTTACTTAGAAGGAACATTAACAATAACAGTAAGAGTTTTTAGTCTCAGAAATCTAAATTTTTACGACAGGGAAGCTCTAGACAATTGTTAATAGCCGTTCCCTCCACGCTCAAACCTTCTTGTCATGTTCCACAGCAGGGATCGTTTCCTCCTGCAGTCCACTCCAGAACAACATTCAAAATGCCCTCAGCAAGGTTGCCTTCCCACTCTCCTGCCCCACCGCCCCTTGAGATACGGCAGCCATTCCATGATCACCCTGGAATCCTAGACGAGTCAGATTGTTTCTATCTCCTTGAAGGAATCACACTTTCTTCTCCAGGACTTTACTTCTTGATGGGTTGACTGCGACAAAATCTTTGTAGGCCCCCGTCTCCCTTTTGGTATAGCCAAATTCATTTTCTGCCTTTAGCAACCACACACTTCCTTTTTCTTTGTTTTTACTCCACACCTTTTGAATTCCTGGGGCTGGATCCATGGTGTTTGCCTTGCTCACCCTTCGAGGACTTGGGTTTGGCTGAAGGCTTAGTGCTTGTACCTTCGTCTTGCTCTTGGGATTGAAGACGGGAGGGCTTCGGTAGACTGTAGCTTGCAGCAGCACTGTCATTCAGACCGGCCCCTGCTTTGCTAAGGGCTTGGGGTTTGGGCTCAGATTTCTGGCGATGGGGAATGTGGTGCCTTTTAGTGTACAAAAAAAGTGCTGGATCGGGCATGGGGTCTGCCTCTTCACAGCTGCTCATCCTCTCCCTCTGGAAGGAGTCCTTGGTGGCCCCCTTGCTATAGGAGCAGTCGGTCACCAGCCTCCGAATGTGAGACTTGTGGACACGTTTTTTGGGCCTCGCCTCGCTGAAAGACTGTGTGGGGAACGGTTTGTCCGGAAGCCCACCGGAGGGGGGCTTGCCCCCCTGCCGGGACACATGCAGTTTCTGTTTGGTGGCATGCAGCTGGAAGGAGAGATAAGCAGCGGCCTCCGTCTGCTTCTGCAGCTCCGTGTTCAGAATAGTCACCCGGTGGCTCCTTCTTTTCAGCTCCTCCAGGAACTTCCTCTCCTTGTTCCTGAGGCTGCATCTCAGCGCGGCCACCAGGCTCTCCTTATGCGTGAGCTCTTTCCTCAGCACCAGATTATCCTTCTCCTTTTCCTGCAGCTGGGCTTCCATGATCTGGCACTTCTTCTCCAGTTCCCGGTCGATGTCATCTAGGGAGAAGAGGACAAGAGTCAGTGCTCACAATGACGCTAGCAGGCTGCAGTGAAATGAACTAGAAGGGAGGGGAAGGACTGGACAGGGTGGCTTAGGGCCTATATGGAGCCTTTCAACTCTTCGTGTAGGTTGCATCCAAAGTGAGGGACCCAATAATTATGCAGGAAATTGAAAATGCGGAGTCCCATTTCCCTAGTGCAATGGTGGGCAATCTAGGCTAGTGAAAAGACTACACAAGTGGCCCTTCTTCCTCTGAGTGGCACACCTAGAATGGGTGGGGCAGGCCCAACGAACCGCAGCAGCGCTCCGATTGGCTGCAGAGGCAGTGCACCGTCAATGTGGTGAGTCGTCAGCATGCACCTGGCTTCCCTGGCCCTTGCTTTATGAGCAGGGTCCTACCACCATCACGGTCTGTTATGGCCAATTTCATGGCCGAAGGACTTGAAAATGGGTAAATGTCACGGTTTCAGCGGTTGAAACCTGACAGTTCACAGGGTTGTGACTGTAGGGTCCCGACCCAAAAGGAGAATGGGGGGCGGGTCACAAACATATTGAGGGGGGGTCATGGGATTGCCACCCTCACTTCTGTGCTGCCCTCAGAGCTAGACTCTGAAGGCAGCAAGTGCAGAACTTCCTGCAGCCATGGGAGGTTCCAAGAGGTGGGTCCGATCTCCCCTGTGTGGCTGGGCTCCTCACTGCTAGTTCTGCCTAGCTTGGGAGGGGACAAGATTTGCTCTCTCTGCACAGCTGCAGGAAGCTCTGCACCCCCTTCCCCACACTCAGCTGCAGGAACCTCAGGCTGCTGCCTCGTCCCACACAGTAGGGCAGGCACTCAGAGGTGGGTCTGTTCTGGTCTCCTCCTCCCACCACCAGAGTGTTTTGCAGGGGCAGGACAAGTCCTGTCCCTAGGTCTGACTGGGCAGTGGAGGAAGCCCCCTTTGAGGGGGCGCTCTTAAGAACAAGGAGATGCCAGTTTCACAGGGAAGAACTTATTGCACAGTCAGTGACACATTTTCCACAGCTGTGAAAGTGGTAGGGCCCTATTTCTGTGCACGGCCCTCTAGTAATATTGGTAGGAAAAAAGTGACATGGATGCAAACCATCCGAATCTAGCAACCCTGCGCATCTAGGGCCACACCTAGAACCCCCATGGGCCGCGTGCCTAGTGCAAATGACTCTTTTATACCTTGTGTCATGATTTGCCATGTAAACAATTTTCAATGCTAGAAGTAAGGGGGTGCTAAAATTGTGTGGTGCATAGATACCTCTGGCACTAAAGGGGCTCATCTAGATTATGCTAGAGTGTCGAAAGGGGATATGCAAATTCCCTTTTTCCGATCTCACTTTCGAAAGCAGAGCTTTTGAAAGTGAAAGTAATTTAGACGTGGCTTTTTTGGCAAACCTCCCCCTCCCCCGCCCCGTCGAAAAGCTGCGTAAACCTCATTTTTGAGGAAAAGCGGCTTTTCGACAAAGGGGGGGAGGGGTTTGCCGAAAAAGCCGCACCTAAACTACTTTCACTTTTGAAAGCTCCGCTTTCAAAAGTGAGATCGGAAGAAGATATGCAAATTCCTGTGGAATTTGCATATCCTCTTACGATACTCTAGCATAGTCTAGATGAGCCCAAGTACAGCAACATATCCCTGGAAAGGAGGACTATGTCTCTGACCCCTAATTTAAACATAAGCCTGATCCAAACACAGTAGCTACGTCTACACTACGAGTTTTCTCGGCAAAAAATATGCTAATGAGGGACTCATTTGTATGAGTCGTTATCTCATTTGCATATTTTCTGCAGATCCTTTTTTTTGCTAGTTTTTTTTCCCCCCGAAAGATTGATAAACCTCCTTTTTTGGGGCATAAAGATCTTGTGGGAAAAGGGGCTTTTGTGCAAAAAGAAAACGTCCATACTGCTTGTTTTTGCACAAAAACCCTAGCGAAAAAAACGGATCGGCAAAAAATATGCAAATGTGATCGCGACTCATGCAAATGAATCCCTCATTAGCATTTTTTTTTGCCAAGAAAACTCATAGTGTAGACATAGCCAGTATCTGGTTTCCATTTCGCCTGTTCTCCCTTAAACGTATCCTATTCCCAAGTGAAACCAGAGCCTTCAGTCTGAAGGCAGCATCTTAGGAAGCAAGCCTGCTTGAGATGCTGAATAGAATGATCATTTATGAACAGAAGATATTATGCTTTGGTGGGACAAGTTTATCCTGCCCTTGTGTGTTCACAGCGCTGACCTCGGAGCTGAGCCCTGCAGCAGCGTTCATGGGTCGGAGAAGAGGAGGAAAAAAAATCCTGTAAGACAATCAGCTAAACTTATTAGCAGGTGTTATTGACCTCTTTCCGGATCCTCCACCACCTGATTAGAGAGAATGCAGAGTGTTAATCCAGGATTACAGAGGAGCTAGGAGTATGGTTGACTGAGAACCTAAAGAGGAAAAAAAACCCCACACATTTAAAACAACTCAGGCTGTGCAGAAATGCTGGGCATGTGTTTGCTTTGAGACTGGACCTACTGTACCCAGAGAGAGCTGGAGAAACTGCTCCCCATGTCACTACCAACCTCCATGTTTCAAGGCACAAGCCGGCTGCTAAGACTGCCTCTCTGGCCAGGTTATTGGCCATTACTGAGATTCCTGCACCTTCTTTTGAAGCGCCTGGTTCTGGGTACCATCAGAAACAAAGCACCTTAGCTAGCTGGACCACTGGTCTGATCCTCTATGGAAACTCCCATGGTTCTATTAGCCTGTTACTGGCAGGGTCTTTGGTAGCAGTTGCTCTAGGGCTTTTGGTTTGATTAGGTTTTGCATTCATGGTTATTTTCCACTGTCTATGAAGGAACTGAAGATTGCACTCTATCCTTATTAACCGGACCGGGATTTTCAAAAGAGCCTAAGGGAGCTAGAAACTTAACCCTAAATCTCTTTGGTTCCTCTGAAAATCCCAGTCTTGATGAACTCAGTTGCTTGCTTTTGACACACACACAGCCCCTCATCAAACAGAGGGGCTCAGTCTTTGTTCTGTTTTGTTTTCAGATTAGAGGGCTGAGGCGCATGACCTATGAGGAGAGGCTGAGGGATTTGGGCTTGTTTAGTCCGCAGAAGAGAAGAGTGAGGGGGGATTTGATAGCAGCCTTCAACTTCCTGAAGGGAGGTTCCAAAGAGGCTGGAGAGAGGCTATTCTCAGTAGTGGCAGATGACAGAACGAGGAGCAAAATGGTCTCAAGTTGCAATGAGAGAGGTCTAGGGTAGATATGAGGAAAAATGATTTCCCTACAAGGGTGGTAAAGCACTGGGATGGGTTCCCTCTGGAGGTGGTGGAATCTCCATCTCTAGAAGTTTTAAAGTCCCAGCTTGACCAAGCCCTGGCTGGGATGATTTAGTTGGTGTTGGTCCTGCTTTGGGCAGGGAGTTGGACTAGCTGACCTCTCGAGGTCTCTTCCAACCCTAATCTTCCTTGATTCTATGATCATCCTAGCAACAGACCAGACTGGCTCTCCATTCTCTGATGCTCATTTTAGGCCAGCGTGTCCAGTGAAGTTGCGAACGTGGCACAGTGCAGCCTTTGACGCCAAAGACGAGGCAGTCAGACTGACACCCAGGAAGGCGAATAAAAAGGGCAGGATATTAAAGAAAAGAGAGAGAGAGAGATCTGTGTCATCAAACACCCTAATCACCAGCGCACAGCAGTTGCTTAAAAATATTAATGGTGTCAGGCCGGAGACGTGTTCGCAATCTCTCGCAGAGGTAATGACATAATCTTCCTTTGTCTCAACTCGCCTTCAGTTACATTAACGAGGGAGGGGGGAGGGGAAAGAACGATGGAGTGTAAACACAGAGCGAGAGCCAGTTTCTGCTCCTCAGGGTTGGATGGGTGTGATGGAAGGCAGAAATTAACCCATTCTCTGCAGATTCACAGCCCAGGTATTTTAAAGTTCTCCCAGTACCATCTGCCCTTCTGGGTAGTGACTATTTGCCGTGGAAGAGGTTAGCAATGATGAATGTTTAAGAGTGGGATGCTGTCATCTCCCCCCTAACCTTTATTCTCCCTTCCAATCAAGGCCCGGAGGCAAAGCCCTAAGACCCAGCAGCTGAGACCCAGGGCATGGGTTGGCAGCAGAGCCCCCAGCACACAGGGCCAGCAGCCGGGACTCCAGGACCAGAGCCAGCAGCAGAGTTTCCAGCGCACAGGGCAGCAGCGGGGAGCAGAGCCCCTGAAGCGCAGGATGGCGGCTGGGTCCCTGGATGCAGGTCTGGCAGCAGAACCCCAGACCTTGGGTGCTAGGTCAGGGACCTGGGGGTGCTGCAACATCCCATCCCCATAATTCCCGTGCCTATGGCCGTCGCTGGTAATTCGGTAGCAGCACTAGGATTTTTTTTTCACGGTAGTTCTAGTCACAACATGATGGGCCCCGTATCATTTTTCAAAGCATAAGCAGCAGAAGGGATAATCCGTTCTGGGGCTGATCCGAGTGAACGCTGTCAGGAGAATTTTCTGCACATGGGCAGTTTGACATGGGCTCTGGAGGTTTTTCGCTGGCACTTTGCAAGTTGCAGGGAAGTACGGGGCAGAGCCCAGGTCTCTCCTTTCTCACCTCCACCCTCAGACAGCCTTCCAGCAACCCTCCCCGCCCGATTACTGTCCTAGTCCCCAAAGCAGATGCTGCTCTGAGATTCAGATCCAAAATGGGACTCCTAAATCCCTTTCACATCCACATGGACTGGCCGCCTGCCAGTGAATGTGCCACACCTAAGTCAGCTCCTTCAAGGATTCAAGCCAAATTGATGTACCAGCAGGGCGCGGCTTGTTCTCTAGAGCCTGCAGAGAAAAGAAAGTGCAGCCTCAAACCTGCCCCCCTCCTGCAGAGAGCGGCAACAGCCAGGAACACCATTTCCGAAACCGGAGTGGGGCAAGGGGAGGGTTCCGGCAGGGTTGTGATATAAGGCGGGCCCTGCCTACGCTGACTTTTGCAGCTTGCAGGATGCAGAAGGAATCAATTCCCATCCTCTGCTTCCCTGGACTGAGGATCAAGCTCCATAAATGGGGCTGTTCCCGGAAAGGCATTCGAGTCGACTTTCACAGCCCTCCCTCTGCTGCATGACCTTGGACCAGGCTCGCTGTTTGTCTGGCTTGTTTCTTTAGACCCGGGCTGGGCTAGATGCGGCCGAGGGGCCAGATCCATCCTGCTTAACACTGTGATCCAGATGGCATCTGGCTGCCTTCTGTTTAGGTCCTGCTGCCCAGGCCACCAAATTTCCAGACGGTGCCTCAGGGAGCAGGATCCTATCTAAATGGCTCATGGCTCCCAGACACGGTGCTACCCTGGCAGGGGCTGGAGCCATGAGCCCTTTAAATAGCAGCAATTTAAAGGGCTCACAGCTCATGGTCCCGCCGCTACCGTAATGCCTGGCAGCGGGGTTCGGAGCTCCGGCCCCTGCCGGGATAGTGCCATGAGCAGGAGCCCTTTAAATAGCTGCAGCAATGCCAGGTGGCTGCCAGACCATGCAGTAGTGTCAAGGCCGGGAGCCACAAGCCCTTTGTTGTGTTTTTAATTTAAAGCCTCCGGCCCCAGACGAGAACTTGGGGGTGGGGAGGGAGGAGGCTCTGGGGGGGAGGCTGGTCCTCAGCCCCGCCCCTTCTGCCCCAGGCCCCGCCCCTTCCGGGGGTCAGGGGAAATGGAGCATCAGAGTGTGACTATAATACAAATCATAGTTAGGATCCAGCACCTAGGACAAGGGGTGTGAGAAATGGGTCTGTGGGGGTTAACAGTACAACGCTGGCTGGAACAGCCTCTAGGCCTGGTCTGAGGAAGGCTGTGCTTACATATCAGGGCCCCCATGGGAGCCGTGTGCAGGTGTGGAGGCAATCAATAGGAAAGCCCATGGCAGGGGTGAGAAAGGCAGCAGGAGCTTCCTGGGGAGGAAAATGGCAAGAGGAGTCCAATAAACTGATGACCCCATCTAGGAGCCAAGGGGTTTTCTCACTTCCTCCAAACACGTCTCAGGCTAGCTCTGGTGGGCCAGAAGCAATACATGCTGGGAGGTGGTGGTGGGATGGGGAAGAGTCCATTGCGATACTAGGCTACCAGGAAGGATCTGCCCAGGAGAGGGGGGTGAACACAGTTTTGGTGGGTCTGGAGCCCCCACTGAGCCTTCACATTGGGAGAGTAGCTAGAGATTATGGTGACCTGGGTCAGTGGCTGGCAGAACGGCAAACTGCTTCACCTTGCTATGCCCCTTTGTAAGAGGGCGACAGCACCCACGTGTCTTTAATCCTCCTCTGCATCCTCCTGACCCCGGCTTCACCCTGCCATGGCCGTCTGCTATTCATCATGCCGGCTTTGCTCAGTGAAATCCCTTGGGCTGCTGCCCAGCTTTCCTCTGGGAGCAGGCTCAGCCCCTGCTTTCTAGACCAGCCCGCCCGGGGGTAGCTCTGAGCTCCCTTGGAGCCACTGAACAGCTGAAGCAGTTGTTCTCCCTGCAGGGCCGTGCTTAAGAATAATGGGGCCCTACACAGTGCTGTTAAACTGGTACCCCTGTGCCCATCGGCAGCCCGGAGGGGAGGGATGACAATTTTTGGGAGCTGGGATTTTATAATCTTCACCAACATACCCATGAAATAGTTTTAAAGTACATTTTAAAATCAGGTCCTGTCGACTAACACAGTCAATTCAGAAACTGACAGTCTGTAACTGGGGTTGGCAAATGCCTGTTAGACGCCTTCATTACCACTTGAATGGCTCTTATAGGCTACATCTACACTGTAGGCTTCTTGCACAAGAAGCTTCTTGCAGAAGAGATCGCAAAAATTTCTTGTGCAAGAGCGAGTTCACACTACAAAAGTGCATCGCAAAAGTGATGTGCTTTAGCGCAAGAGAGCGTCCAGACTGCATGGACGCTCTCTCGCAAGAAAGCTCTGATTGCCATCAACACGATGACCACCCGGACACCTGTGCTTGTTTCAATAGGCTGTTTTTGTGCCAAACAACCCTGTTTCCTGTCCACACACACCTTTTTGTGCAAGAGCTCAAAGGAATACCTATACCGCAAAAACCCCTTCTGTTCTGTTGAGTCACTGTAAATTTACTTGTGCAAAAACGCACTTGACATGTGGACACTCTGATGGTTTTTGTGCAAAAACCCTGTAGTGTAGACGTAGCCTAGGTGTTTTGCTAATAGGTCTGGCAGGCCTTTAAACTTTTAAATTAACTAGGTCCTCTTGGGGGGAAGCAGAGCCACAAAGCAGGCATAGAAAGAGGCAGGCAGGTGGCCATTAAGACCCAGTGGTGCCCCAAATTTTCAGATGCCCTACACAGCTGCATATTCTGCATATGACTAATCACAGCTCTGCCCCTGCCTGTATTATGCACCATGCATAACCAGGGTACCACCATATTTCCCCGGAGGCACAGGATTTGGGAATCAAAACAGGATGGTCCCACAAAGCCCAGGCTCTTGGCATGCATGCCCTACCCTCCTTCACTCCCACTCCCACTCCTGCATAGTATTTTGTATTAAGGATGATGAGAACAGACAAGGAGCAACATTCCCACCTGGGCTGGTCCTAACCAATTAGCAGCCTCGGGCGACCACCCAGCTCGCCCGTAGGGTTTCCAGATGGTTTAAAAAAAATACCGGACAAAAATTTGTCAAGCAAAACAACAACAGCAACTAAAGGGTCAGGGAGTAACCAGGGAAACCTGGGGGGAGGATTCGGGAGGTTGGGCCGAAATGTGGTTGTGGCCCATCCTGAAGACCGGCTCTGTCAGCAGCCCCGGGCGACCGCCCGGCTTGCGCACTCATAAGACCGGCTCTGATTCCCACCACACAAACCCACAACAGGACTTTCGCTTGCCCGTAGTCGGCAAAGTGCAGAGATTTACTCAACAAGCCCATTTTCATTGGGACTCTATCCCCAAGCAGCCTGTCCCGTCAAGGCCCAATTGCTGCTACCGTGCGCTCCAACCAGAGGAGGGAAGAACCTGCCCTGAAACCACTAGATCCTTCCTCATGCTTCTGTGGCGTGCTGTGTGTTCTGCATGGAGTCAGCATTTCTCTCTGTGGCCGTTGGCTCACTGCACAGTCACTCTGGGGAACAGCATGCAGCCTGTTTGCCTACTTTCGGTTCCCGTCAGAAGCCGACTGCCAGAGCCGAAGTGCTGACAGGACTTTTTACCACAGAGATGCTTCGCGGCAGCTCCCACCCTGATACTCCCTGCCCTTGTTCTGATGATTGACAGCCTCGCTGCCTGACCGTCTCCGAGTCATGTCAGAAACTGCCTAAAAACCAGGCGTTAATGTGGAAGTCTGGGAAGCGTGTGGCCTAGCAGACTCAGCACGCCTCGGTCCCAGGCTGACAGCACACAATAGGATAAACAGATCTGGCCCCTTTTGTGCCTATGGCCTCATCCCCTTTTCTTCTTTGAATTTCATTTCCACCCCCATAGGACAGTGACAGGGAACATACTGAAAACTGGTCAAACTAAGTTATTCTTGGTCCTGCCTGCAGAGTAGAGGACGCTGTTGGAAAGTGTGCGATTTGGCTCTTTAGCACATCAGTCAGTTTGCAAAGAGCCAGCTTACAGCAAGGTGGGCTGAATTTTTGCCTTAGGGAGCAGCCTGCCTTCTCACTCTGCTTTTCATGTTTGTGTGCAAACTTTCTGGATTTTAAGAAATAAAGTAGCATTACGAGGCAGCCTTCCAGCAAGAGCATCTTACGTTTGTATCTAATTGCTCTGTTCGTATTCCATGATTATAACATAACACTTACTCAGCCTGCTCACAGAGGTGTTGTGAAGAGGCTTCGTTAGTTTACATCTGTACAGCAATTTGGATAACACTTTACATTTCTCTTTCTGCCTCATGACCTCAGGAGGTTTAAAACATCAATGAACGATGCCTCACAGCTCCCCACCAAGGCAGGGAAATTATCGCTACTTTACAGATGAGGAAGCCAAGGGACAGAGATTGCCGAAGGTTACCAGGAAGTTTCATAGAATCATAGAAGTTTGTGATGGGCAAATCTCCACCCTCAGCTCTGGTAGGGTAAGGCCGTGTCTAGACTTGCGGGAGTTTGACACCGTGGTGATTGAGCTTCCGGTGTTTGATTTAGTGGGTCTAGTAAAGACCCACTAAATTGAACACTGAGGGCGCTGTCGCGAGGAGTAAGGGATGTCAACCTCCTGCTGTGGAGATGGTGCCAAGCTGGGTTTACGGTCTGTCATCTCCAGCTACGTTATTTATGTAGCTATAATTGCGTCCCTAATTCACCCTTCCCATGTAGTACAGAGCTGGCCTAACGTAGTCCTTGACTGAAAAGCCCCACTGTTCTAATCTTGGGCCTCTCTGGAACAGGGTTTGGGGATTACAGGGTGGGTTAGAACATCCAGCTTTATGTTTGTTAACATCAATGTTTTCACTTGGGGCAGATGATCATTTTGCAGGGCCCAGGGCAGCCCAATTTCGTGGGGCCCCCCCTTTGCCACGGCGCATGCGCGGGGCTTCTTGAAGTGCGGGGCCCAAGACGGCCGCCCCGCTTGCCCTGCCCTATATCCGCCCCTGTTTTCACTTGTATTTTGACCAGGGTTTGAATGAAGGTTCTCCATCAGGGAAAGGTGAGTGTATTAACTCCTCGAGCACCAGCCAGCCATGGACAGAATCATCACATGACTGTTTTCTTTACAGTCTTTTTACTAGTTCCCTGACAGAGGCAGCATTAAGGAAGACTGGCTAATTAGCAGTTGCCTGCTCTATCGTGTATTCCCAGTGGGAGCGATGAAACAGGCACAGCTTGAACGCCCACTAATAATAGCAACAATCGTTATCTTGAGCTCCATTCCTTAAGCAATGCTGGTGCTGAAAGCCAGGTAGAGACTGAGGACTGGTTTCATCTCTCTGAGGGGTCGGGAGTGCAGTCGTCACTTCTTTCCCTCCAGAGGCAGCTGCGAGGGTCTTTTTGTGGGGAGGTTGCTGCTCTGTATATCCCCTGCCAATAATGTTCCCTCTGATCTTTTCCGCCCATGTGCGGATTTTTTTCCATCCATGTGTGGAATAATTTGTATGTGCACTGAGGCATGTGCAGATGTGCACCACTGGTAGAAACACATGCTGCAATCTGTGGGCACTCTGCTAACCAACTGGGCGGCATTTGAATCTCTCCTGAGTGGCTGCACAAGCGCACATCTTACAGGGAACACTGCCTGCCACAGGTGGCTCCCTGGGAAGTGTGCTACATCAGTGCATCTCCTCCATGCTCAGCTCCTGCCCACTCCCTGTCTGGTTTGCCCATTCTGTAGGTTGTTCTGACTCTCTCCAAGCCTTGGTGAGGGAGGGGGGGTGATAGGGTATGCAGCCTGTGCAACCGTGCCTTTCCCCACCTCTAAGCAAACTTTCTGCCATAGGGCCTGCTTTCAAATCACCGAGCAACCAAGAGAATGCATTTGGCCAACTCTTATAAAAAGAGCAACTATCTGCCACTTAAAAGCAGCCACTTCTGGGGTGGAACTCAGCAGCACTTGTACATGGAGCAATTTCAGACCCTATGCAAGCACACAACAGTACGCAGGGGTGTTTTGTAGCCTCAAAAGGCCCAATCTTCACTGTTCGGTCTGTTGCAAAATGCCATGCCCAGGCTGAGGCAAAGTCACAATTTCAGAAAGCTCGAAAGGAAACAGAAAAGAAACAAGACGCCGCTTGCCAGACCTTCACCCTCGTTCCCTAACTGCAAACTCGGCAGCAGCACAATGTACGATCCTGAGACGGAGGCGAGCAGCCACACACAACTGTTCCCGACCTGACACAGAAAAACAGCCTGGCAGGAGTTTTCGGTAGGCCGGGTAATAACTCATTACAGAGCCCGCTGACTCAGCTCTATTGCAGCTGGTCTTTGCAGAGCTGAAATGGCCCCAGTCAGGGAGATTTGACTTTGCTTCCTTGGAAAGGCGAACTTGCTACCACAGGTACTTGGGAACAGGAGACAGGACCTGTGAGGAGTGATCTGTCATGGTGGGTCCTTTGCATCTGCCTCCTCTGGTCAAGCCTCCTGGTGCACTGCCAGGCATCAGGGAAGGATTGGCCAAGTCTCTGCCATCTCTAGCCACCCTGGCGCAGAATGGCTAGTTTGGGGTTTCTACCACTTGTTTACAAGGGTCAGTTGTTGATCTATTTAGTGGCATAGCCACATGTAAGCCTGAGTGGACCACTTATCATCCAGGCCCGCTCACCCCATCCCAGCTTTGTTCCTGCCCCAGCGCCTGCCCTGCTCAGCCAGTCTGGTGCGGCTGTCAGGGAGCAGAGCCAGGGCATGGGGACTTGTAAGCCCCTGACCCCCCCACCCCAGCTGGAGCATGGCAAGCCCCACTGCCTCCGACCTCACTCTCCAGAGGGAGTGCTGGGTAGATTGAGGCAAGGCCCCAACCACACTCCCTGGCTGGAGTGCCGGGTGGGGGGGGGATAGTGCAGGAGGGGGTGCCCTTTTTCACTCCCTATTTTTCCAGGACCTCTGGCCAGAGTGAAAGTCAATTGCCTCTTTGCTGGAAAATCTCAGAGGGGTTGGCATGTGAGGGTATGTCTACACTACCTTCCTATTTCGAAATAGGAGGGTAATGTAGGCATACCGCAATTGCAAATGAAGCCCGGGATTTGAATTTCCCGGGCTTCATTTGCATAAGCGGGGCGCCGCCATTCATAGAATCACAGAATCATAGAATAATAGGACTGGAAGGGACCTCGAGAGGTCATCGAGTCCAGCCCCCCGCCTTCAAGGCAGGATCAAGCTCCATCTACACCATCCCTGACAGATGTCTATCTAACCTGTTCTTAAATATCTCCAGAGAGGGAGATTCCACCACCTCCCTTGGCAATTTATTCCAATATTTGACCACCCTGACAGTTAGGAATTTTTTCCTAATGTCCAATCTAAACCTCCCCTGCTGCACTTTAAGCCCATTACTCCTTGTCCTGTCCTCAGAAACCAAGAGGAACAAATTTTCTCCTTCCTCCTTGTGAAATGCTAGTTCGAACTAGCGGGGTAATGTAGGCATACCGCAATTGCAAATGAAGCCCGGGATTTGAATTTCCCGGGCTTCATTTGCATAAGCGGGGTGCCACCATTGTTAAATCCCCGCTCGTTCGAACCCCGTGCCGCGCGGCTACACACGGCACGAACTAGGTAGTTTGAACTAGGCTTCCTAGTTCGAACTACCGTTACTCCTCATTCCACGAGGAGTAACGGTAGTTCGAACTAGAAAGCCTAGTTCGAACTACCTAGTTCGTGCCGTGTGTAGCCGCGCGGCACGGGGTTCGAACGAGCGGGGATTTAAAAATGGTGGCACCCCGCTTATGCAAATGAAGCCCGGGAAATTCAAATCCCGGGCTTCATTTGCAATTGCGGTATGCCTACATTACCCCGCTAGTTCGAACTAGCGGGGTAGTGTAGACATACCCTGAATGTGTATTTACAAAAACGAGGAGTCCTGTGGCACCTTAGAGACAAACAGATTTATTAGGTCATGAGCCTTGAGGAGACCTCGCCCCTGCCTGGCACTGGCTGGCTGAGAAGTGGGGCAGGACACACCTCCCCCAACAGCTGCAGCAAGAACAGCGTACCTCAGCCCCAACCTTCAGAGCCGCTGTGGCCTGGCAGCCAGAGGGCTGGGCTACGGCCCGACGGTTGGGAACTGCTGGTCTACCTACACAGCTTTTAGTGACATGCCTCTATGTAAATCCATGGTACGTCCATATCTTGTATACTGCATACAGATGTGGTTGCCTCATCTAAAAAATATATATTGGCATTGGAAAAGGTTCAAAAAAGGGCAATGAAAAAGTTAGGGTTTGCAACAGGTGCCATATAAAGAAAAATTAAAAAGACTGAGACTTTTCAGCTTAGAAAGAAGGAGACGAAAGGGAGATATGATCGAGGTCTATAAAATCATGACAGGGATGGAGAAAGTGAACGAGGAAAAGTTATTTACTTGTTCCCATAAGATAAGAACTAGGGTTCACCAAATGAAATTAATACGTAGCAGGTTTAAAATAAACAAAAAGAAGTATTTCTTCACACAAAACACAGTCAATCTGTGGAACTCCTTGCCAGAGGATGTTGTGAAGACCAGGACTTTATCAAGGTTCAAAAAAGAGCTAGATACAATCCTGGAGGGTAAGTGCATCAGTACTTATCAGCCAGGGTGGGTAGGAATGGCGTCCCTAACCTCTGTTTGTCACAGGCTGGAAAAAGAAGCCAGGAGAGGGATCACTTGATGATCCCCTGTTTGGTTCACTCCCTCTGGGGCACCTGGCATTGGCCACTATTGGCAGACAGGATACTGGGCTGGCTGGATTTTTGATCAGACCCAGTATGGCCATTCTTATGTTTGTATGCTTTTATGCCTAAGTCAGCACACCCAATGTGAACACTATGCTACAAAAATCTTTCACCCCCTTTGGGTGAGAGAGAGAGTCATACCTGGAAGGACCCACACTCTACAGACAAGAGAGACGAAAAGGTGGGAGAGAGGAAGTGGGCAGCTCTTTGGGGCAGGCACCATGTATTTGTTCTGTGGTTGTCCCGTGCCTGGTATGATGAGGGCCGAGTCCATGTCTGGAGCTCCTAGATGCTACCACAATACAAACAACAGGACTTGATAATTAATAAGAAGTTTAATTATCTCCCTTTTGTTGCTGGGGAACTGAGACACAGGGAGGCCTCAGGCTAGTTTCTATCCTGCACCTCTTTGGGCGCACGGCCCAGCAAGCCCAGCCCAAGAGGAGGGAAGGCAAACGTGCCCTAGGTTCCAGCAGGATGTTGTGCAGCTTGGACTAGCTGTACTGCCGAGGACTCCAGTGACTCCCTCTCCCTGGCAAGCAGGCTCCATAACAACATAAAAGGAATGGAAAGAAATCCGGGGCAACTTACCCCTGGGATAAAGCCCCAGTGTCCTCCCTCCTTCCCCGTCCTGCTTCTTAGTTGCTCACTGTCCATCACCCCCAGCCAATTTCATTGCAAACCCCCCAAAGCAGCCGCTTTCTTGGGAAACTGGCTGGTTGTCAGAGGGCTACCTCTCAGTCCATGCTAGTAAACACGCACGGGCTTGTTTAAATGGCTTATAATCAATATCTGCCTTTTACGATCTGCTTTTGCGGCATCCTCTCCGAACTGTCTGCTGTGGAGAAAAATGCTTTCTAATGAGCTATGAAGGGAAGCAATTGCATCTGGCAATTACTACATAAATGGCATTGGCAGAGCAATGGCTTGATGGCATCTTCGTTTCGGCTGTGGGCCCATAAATGGAGCGAGCAGGATCTTGCGGCTCATATGCAATTGGAAGGCTGGGTGCTAAGAAGAGCGCTGTGGGTGGGACGCATGGAAATGCAGTGCCCCATGCGAGCACCCTGGGTCAGTCAGCCACCCCAGTGCACCGACCAGGCAGCAAAAGGGATCTAACGAGGTACATTTGCATCCAAGAATCTTGTGGAGGCAGCAAGCCCCATGGGATTGCTCTTGTCTGCCTCTCCTCAAGTATTTGAGCGCTAAGGAGTTGTTCAGGTGGGATAGGAGAGCTGCGGCTGGGTTCCCTTCCAAGGAGGACATGTGCTTAGCCTGGGTTGCTTTGGCAGTCAAATGCCATCAAGGGATGGGAGCGGCTGGCTCGGTTTAGCAGTTTTGTTCCTCCCACCAGGAGATTGAAACTTGGGAGAAGGCATCAGGGGAGGAAAAGGGCTGGGTTCACAACTTCAAGGTGCAACAGTCCTGGTGAAGATGAAAAGCCTTTACATTCTGCCCTTAAGAGGCACCACGAGCATTAGTATACTGGGATCGCAAAGCAGAGGGTGGGGCTAGCATCCAACCCTCTGAATCCCCATGCAGCAAACTTGGGGACATTTAGATCTGGAGCCAAAGTTGGAGACATTCAGTTATGCCCACACTGCAGGGTTTTTGCACAAGAAGCTTTTCGTGGAAGAGATCTTCCGCAAAAACTTCTTGCGCAAAAGCGCATCCACACCGCAAAAGTGCATCACAAAAGCGATGTGCTTTCAAGAAAGAGAGCATCCACGCTGCATGGACGCTCTTGTGCAGGAAAGCTCTGATGGCCATTCACAGAAAGGCTACCAGAGCACCTGTGCTTTTTCTGATAGGCTCTTTTTGTGCAAGAAACCCCTGTTGAGCGTCCACACACATACACATTTTTGCTCAAGAACTCTTGCTCAAAAAGGAGTTATTAAGGATAGAAAATAAGACCCGGAATATCTTACTGCCCCTGTATAATACTATGGTACGCCCACATCTTGAATACTGTGTACAGATGTGGTCTCCTCACCTCAGAAAAGATATTTTGGCCTTGGAAAGGGTTCAGAAAAGGGCAACTAAAATGATTAGGGCTTTGGAACGGGTCCCATATGAGGAGAGGTTAAAGCGACTGGGACTTTTCAGTTTAGAAAAGAGGAGACTGAGGGGGGATATGATAGAGGTCTATAAAATCATGAGTGGTGTGGAGAGGGCAGATAAAGAAAAGTTATTTATTAGTTCCCTAAATAGAAGAACTAGAGGACACCAAATGAAATTAATGGGTAGCAGGTTTAAAACTAATAAAAGAAAGTTCTTCTTCACACAGCATGTAGTCAACCTGTGGAACTCCTGGCCAGAGGAGGCTGTGAAGGCTAGGACTATAACAGAGTTTAAAGAGAAGCTAGATAATTTCATGGAGGTTAGGTCCATAAAAGGCTATTAGCCAGGGGATAAAATGGTGTCCTTGGCCTCTGTTTGTCAGAGGCTGGAGAAGGATGGCAGGAGACAAATCGCTTGATCATTGTCTTCAGTCCACCCTCTCTGGGGCACCTGGTGCTGGCCACTGTCAGCAGACAGGATACTGGGCTAGAAGGACCTTTGGTCTGACCCAGTACGGCCGTTCTTATGTTCTTATGTTCTTATGTTCTTATTCCTCGTAGAAGAGGTAAGCCCTCTGTTCTCCCATTTTACTGTAAATTTTCTTGTGCAAAAACGTGCTTGAGGTGTGGCTGCTCCATGGGTTTTTGCGCAAAACACCTGGACTGTGTCTACACTGGCCACTTATTCTGGAAAATCAGTCGCTTTTCCAGAATAACTTGCCAGCTGTCTACACTGGCCCCTTGAATTTCCGGAAAAGCAATGACGATCTACTGTAAAATCATCAGTGCTTTTCCGGAAAAACTATGCTGTTCCCGTTTGGGCAAAAGTCCTTTTCCGGTAAACTGTTCCGAAAAAGGACCAGTGTAGACAGTACAGATTTCTTTTCTGCAAAAAAGCCCCGATCGCGAAAATGACAATCGGGGCTTTTTTGCGGGAAAGCGCGTCTACATTGGCACATACGCTTTTCCGGAAAAAGTGCTTTTCCGGAAAAGCATCCTGCCAATGTAGACGCGCTTTTTCCAGAAATACTTATAACGGAAAACTGTTCCATTTTAAGCATTTCCGGAAAATCATGCCAGTGTAGACACAGCCCTGTAGTGTAGACATAGCTTTAGATCTGGAGCCAAACTGGGATCCAGCTCCAACTAGTGGCACTGCCTGATCTCCATGGATACGGAGTCCCTCCACTGAGGAGGGCCCTCGGCGCCTTGCAGAAGCCTGTCTATCATATGTGCCTTCCTAATGTGTAGCCGTCTATGCTGTTTTCCAGAGGTGCTGAGCAAACACAACACGAACTGAAGTCAGTCCCCCTCTTTCAGGAATCGCCCTGAGCTCTCTCGTCTGTTAGCCACAGCTAGCGTCCGCTGGACTTCTATTTTAGTTTTGTAGGCTCCCGTTTGCTGGGAACTGCAGACTGCTTCAAAGCCCCGTATTGCAGCAGCTTTGGTTTTTCTCACAGCAGCAAGCACCCAAGAGAGGTGGGAACTGCCAAGCACCATCAAGCAGTATTAAGTGCCACTGGTGACTATAACTGAATCTACATCCACACTAGGTTTAGACCAGTGATGGGCAGCTATGACCCATCGGGGCTTTAGGTTTGGCCCCACGAGACATTTTCTTTACTGTTGTCTATGCGCAGGGCGGCCAGATTCTGTGGGTTTCCATCTGTGTGGTTTTTTTCCCTACCGGTATTGTTAAAGTGACATGCACGTAAAGCCAGGGCACGTGACATGAGGTGGGTACTGACTGCACACAACATTGACCGTGGGAGCCAGGCGCTCCCTCTGCAGCCAATCAAAATGCTGCTACGGTTCCATCAGCATAGCCCACAAGCAATGTTCCCACTAATCTTTTCCATCCAGGGGTGGAATAAATTTTGATGTGTACCAAGGCAGGTGCATCACTAATAGAAACAAAACCTAGCGGTGGGCACTCTGCTAATCAGCTGGGTGACATCGGAATCCTTCCTGAGCGGCCGCACAAGTGCACAGCTTCCAGGGAACACTGCAAGTACGCAAGCACAGTTAGAAAAATGACTGTATCCCAGAAGACCGTCTTAGTTATGACAATCTTGCGGCCTGCTGAGATGAAGCCCATTCTCTAGGCTAGCTTTTCTATCGCTAGCCCTGCCCTTTTCAGAACAAAGAGTAGCAATACAGCGCTTTGCAGCTGGGGACCTCAAAGCATTCCCCAAGGAGGGTCCGAGTTTCATTATCCTCATTTCATAGCTAGGGAAATGCAGCTTGGGGAGATGAAATGATTTGCCCCTGGTCACCCAGCGGGTCAAAACAGGGAGCAGAACCCCGCTCTCAGGACTCCCAGCCCTGTGCTCCATTCACAGGAAAAAGCGTGGCTTTGCAGGGCCGTTACTGCTGCCAGGCGTGGGGGATTTTGTGGGTGATGCAGTTTCGCTCGGTGAGCTAGGGCATGGGGAGAGCTTTGCAGGCCTTGGATCAGCCAGTCACATCGCCCGGATGGTCCCACCGCATTCCATTCACCTTATAATTCCTGCTCCAGTCTACACCCCGCGCCCCACCCTACGCTGGCACCTCGCCTTGGGCCGGAAGGCAGGGCGAGCGCCGCTCCACCACGCCATGGCTGGCTGCAGGTGATAAAGATCTGTGCACTTCCCCATTCCAGGTCCATGTTTCCCAGCGCCCCCACCTTCCCTTCCTTTCACACCTTCCTTCCCTCCCCATGTCCGATATACCTGCCCAGACTCACACCCTGGACCACCGAACTGACTCCCAGGTAGGATTTAGCCCACTGTGCTTCCTCTCAGCGAGCCAGTGTGGCAGGGCAAAAATGCTCCATCTCAGCCCATCACCCTCCTCCCTCGGGTCCAGGCAGGTGTGATGCTCGGCGTGGCTGAGTAGGGGCTACCCAGCTAATTAGCTTTGCCTTGCTGCTCAGCCCCACACAACACTGTGGGATTCATTGGACAGAGCCAATGGAAACAGCGCCGAGAAGTGAGAACGGCAGGTTTCTTTGGGGCGTGTTCATGTTACTTAGCGCCCCTGGCTCTGGAGATGGGAAGGGCTCTGGAGATGACCCGAGCCAGCCATGGCATGAATGGGGGAGGCACAAAGTTTGCGCCTGGCTCCAAAGCCCATGCCAAGACATCTCTAAGGTCAGGCCTCATGGGTGGCGGGTGAAGGTAGGGCTGGGGGACACAAGCCCCTAGCTCCTCCCCTTTTACCAAGGCTCCGCCCCCATGAGAGCCAAGCTTCCCCTGCCTGGCGCACGGCCTCAGCCTCTCCAGCCCCAGAGCACAGGAAGGGCACAGGGGCAGCAACACTCCATCCCCAGTACGCCTACAGTGGAGTCTGGGTGGGGCCAGGCTGGTGGTTTAGGAAGGCAAAGTCTTCCCCTGCCTATTATACCCTCTGTCCCTGCCAACCCTGCACTAGGGGCAAAGTGAAACTAAGATGCGCAACTCCAGCTACATCAACAGCATAGCTGGAGCCGACGTACCTTCATTGGACGCACCCCGGCATCCCCACTGCGGGCGTCGACGGGCGAAACGCTCTCATCGACTCCCCTTACTCCTTACCTTGCTAGACCCACTAACTTGGCCCCCGGGAGACCCATCTCCATAGCGCTGATCTCCCGGTAAGTGAAGACAAGGCTTATCTAACATGTTCCAGTTTCACCGTCCCAGGGATAAAAGGAGTTATACTGCGCTCATGGTGCCCCCTGCTGGGCTGATGGTGTCTGAGACCTAAGTAGATTCCCTCTGGTTGAGGCTATGTCTACACTGCGCCCACACCTCAAGCCTGTTTTTGTGCAAGAAAATGTACAGTGAATCGGCAGAACAGAGGGGTTTTTGCAGTACAGGTATTCCTCTTTCTACAAGGAATAAGCCTTTTTGTGCAAGAGCTCTTGTGCAAAAAGGTGTGCATGGATGGGTAACAGGGTTTTTTGGCACAAAAACAGCCTATCAAAAGAAGCACAGGTGCCCTGGTAGCCATGCTGTTAATGGCTATCAGAGCTTTCTTGCGAGAAAGCGTCCATGCAGTCTGGACGCTCTCTTGTACAAAAGCGCATTGCTTCTGCGATGCGCTTTTGTAGCGCGGACGTGCTCTTGTGCAAGACGTTTTTGCGGAAGATCTCTTCCGCAAAAAGCTTCTTGCGCAAGAAGCCTGCAGTGTAGATGTAGCCTGAATGGAGACAGGAGTCAGAAAGGGAGAGGAAAGGAGGACAAAAAGACAAGGACAAATCTATATTGGAAGTCTTCCCTTATAGTGGAATGCAAATATCTGAAACCAGACCCTTGCCAAACTTTATACTGTATTAAAATACAGCAATGATAGGAATCTGTGTGTGCTTCTAATGGGCATAAGGCCTGCCCTTCTTTCTTATCTTGTTTTTATCTTATCTAGCTTTTGCCTGTCTGGGCTGCCTGCCTGCCTGTTTGTCATACATGCCCTTGGTCTGCCTGCCTGTCACTCTTCCAGTCTTGTATTTCCTGATGCTGAAATACAAAGGGCTGCCTGATGCTTTATGCAGGGCAGACAGAAAAATCCAAGAAAGAGATCTGTTCCGAGTGCTCAGGGGAGACCTGTGGAGCTGAGAGTTTGGTGATGGTCTCTGTGACCCATAGAGTCATTGGCCTCTTTGCTGACCCCCCCAGCAAGGGGTCCAGCTTGGGATCACCGGAGTGGTGGTGTGTAGTGGATCTGAATTGGACCAAGACCCAACAATCTCATTTCGCACAGACCACTCAACAGCTACCCGACTGACTTTCTAGGGCATATACAGCCCGGCAACCCACAGCCTGTAGTTCCTTACCACCTCTCCCCTATTCCAACCCCAATCAGCCTGGAAGAGATTGTGGTGCACAATCCCAGGGCACCGAGAGGGTAGATAAGGAGGTGGAAACATTGTGTGTGTGGGAGAATAGCTGCATTCATTCCATCTGCGCCAGCATAAAAAGGCTACCACAAAAGAACAATGTCAAGAGGAGGAGAGGAATGAAGAGCTACTTGCAGATCATAAGACAACAGATTTAATCAAACCCAACACGTTACAGTGCCTGGCTGCTCCTCTGTGCCACACGCATTCCCAGATTTTCTCTGCATCTTTTGACAGGCCACCCTCCCACTGCCCAAAATCAGAAAGTAAATTTCTAGAATGGGCGAGTCAGTTCTAAACAAATTATTCCCTTGGCAATCAGGCAGAAGAAATGATTTGGTCTCCCATCTTTCAAGAGAGCTTGGGTCCAATTCTCAGCATCTCTGCCTTTCTGGAGAGACGTTTACCATAGCTTTTTGTCACTATTCACTCAAGGAAGGCAAATATGGATTTTACTCGGGGGTACACCGACCTATAGCCCTGGTCTCCACTAGGGCTTTATTTTGAAATATCCACACTTAGGTCAAATGAGTAAGCGGAGCGTCCACACTACCAACCCTGTTATTTTGGAATAAAGGGCTGTGTGACGGGCCGCCAGCGACCCGCACGGGTGACGACCTGGACCACTGGGCAGCGGGGAGTGGAGGCGCGGACCAAGCCCCTCCCCCCAGCCGCGGCGCAGGCAAATAAGGACAGTGGGGCCAGACCCAGCCTCCGCGCCTGCTGGACCTGGACTCTGGAACCTGGGTAGGCTCCGGGGATCGGTATGGGTGCTTGAAGGACCCCGGAAAGGGAGGAAGGAGCCTGGGGCAGAGCCCTTTTGACGTCTCTGGGTAGATGGGTTACGGAGGGAATTACCCCTGTCTACCGCGTTGGGGCGTGAGTGAGCCCCTGTGCTTAGGGCCCCGGGCTAGGACCCGGAGAGAGGGTGGGACCAGGTCCCCCTCCCCCATTCCCCAGGAGTATTCAATCACGGTTAGCAGCAGCGCGCGCGGGAAACAGGGAAGGGTGACGGCCGGACAGTAGGGCCAGCCCAGATAGAGGTCCAGGGAAGGACCAGACTGTGGGCGCAGGCCCCACCCCGCAGAGACGGGTGACAGTTGCAGGGTCTGCTGAACCCCGCTCTCCGGCCTGGCTGGGAGGAGGTGATCGCACCCAACTGACGGGGCTTGCGACCGGGGACCCGAGACGGGACCCCGTTAAAAAAGGGCAAAGGGGTTCGCCGAGCCTCCCTCCCCTTCCGGGAGGGGGTGATCGCACCCTGAACTGTCCACAGGCTGTTTATTTTGAAATCGGTACTCCTGCTTTCCTCGAGGAATAATTTCAAAATATTTTGAAATAGCCGTAGTGTGGTGCCACTATTTCAAAATAACTACTTCTCAGAGTCACTCAAACTAACTTCTCCCCAGAGGGCTTCCTGGGGCTCCACGTCAAGGTAGTGCATCCACATTAATGAAGCCTGCCTCGGACTAATTTTGAGGCTTCCCTGTAGTAAGGACATGCTAGTTCGATTTTGTTATTTTGGGAGTTATTAAAGTGATTTTAGTTATTTCGAAGTAGTTTCCTAGTGTAGACATGTCCGTAGAGCAGCGTTTCCCAATTGGTGCTCCGCGGAACAAATTGCGCAGCGGGTCTTTTTTTTTTGGTCGACAGATTTTACCCTGGCAATCCTAGGGGTTCCTTGAAATTCTTTCAAGCTGAAAAGGGTTCCGTGGCCAAATAAAATTGGGAAACACTGACAGAGAGATCAAGGGCTCAATCCTGGACTAGTGAAATCAGCTGAAGGTTGAGCATCGAATTCCAGGAGGAATTCTAAGGCTAGAATTTTCAAAAAAGCTCAGCACGCATGGAACCCATAGTGCTGCCAAAGTCTTTTGAAAATCGGGGGGGGGGGAGGAAGTTGCACAGTTAAGTGGTGGCTGCTAGACACTTTGGAATATCTGGCTCTTAGCTGCTCATGTGGGAGATGATCTCAGATGAAAATCTGCCTTCAGTACTGGGCACTTGAAAATCCGGCCCTGAGCTCTTTCGAGAATTTGCGCCCACACAACTTGGCCCATCTAGCATAGTCAGTCAGTAGGGCTATGTCTACATAGCAGTGCTATTTCGGGATACTGGAGGTATCCCAAAATAGCTATTTCACATCTTTTGAGAGTGCCCATTTTTTTCAAAATATAACGGGCTCGATGTCCCTGTAAACCTCACTCCACGAGGAGTCAGGAACGTTTCGGAATAGTGATTTATCTAATATATAAAGGAGAATGCCTGTAAGATTGTGTGCTAATAATTTGGACACTATAAGAGCTACCGCAACCAAACTTGGTGTGGGATAACCTTTCATCCAGGAGAAGGTTTTAAGGTACTTTTGGACCCAATCGGGCCCGAGCTCAAGCTGCAAAAATCAAAGAGTAACCTGCTGCACTGCAGGGGCCATCTGGTTCGGGCACCCGCCTTGCCTCCTGCGGTACCTGCAGCCCCGGGTGCGAGCTTGGGTGCCCCTCCTGCGTGTAACCTCCCCTCCACCCGGGGTTGCACCCTGTCCCTGGGGATGACATGGACTTATATTTTAATCCCTATAGAAAACAGTGCAACTTTTCTACCATTCAAAAAAAGATAATGAACTACTGTTCATCTACATTTTGTTCCTCTGGTTTCCCGAGCAACGCTGGGTAACTCCAGCTAGTTTTGAAATAAGTGCTGTGTAGACAGCACCAAATTTCGAAACAAACTATTTTGAGCTATGGGTGCAGTGTAGACGCACCTTAGTAGACCTAAAACTGGGAACAGAAAACCTTCCTAAGGCCCAGTCTACTATTCTGATCCCAGGAAAGCGCTTCCTATTTTAAGAGGGTTTATTAAGACTGAAATGTCCTTTAGCAATAATCGTGTGACAGAATTACTTTAGGTGTATCATCCCTGTTCTGATCCATAGACACTGTGACTCATAGACCCCTCCTTAGACACCTCAGAGCCCTCCTCACTAAGGCCACGTCTAGACTACAGAGAAGACGGATGCTGCGGCGGTGGATCTTCAGTGTTTAATTTAGCAGGTCTAGTAAAGACCTGCTAAATCGAATACCGAGGGCGCCCCTGTTGATGCTGGAACTCTTACTCCTCACAAGTTTTTTACATAGCTGGAACTACATACCTTAAGCTGACCTTCAGCTATAGTGTAAATCTGGCATGTGGCTTCATTAGTCAGGTAAGCCTCTATTATTCGGCTTCCTCATCTTTGCTGCTCTTGGACACAAAGCCCTTGATAATGTCTGCCTTCCAATGGAGACCTGGAAAGGTTCTTATCAGAACCCTGGGGTGAAGGACAATGCCATTCCAACTCCACCTGCCTGAATGATTTGCTGCACATGCCGCGGTTTGGAATGGTAATTGTGTGAATGTTGAGCCAATAAAACTGCAACCCTCAGGGGAACAGGATGGCCTAAGGGAATGGGAGTGGCCTATGACACCCTCTCTGGGTGTCAGTTTAGCTTCAGCTGTGGTGGGTAGTAACCAGTGTTTCTTGTAAGCTCAGTGCTTGTGTGACTGCTCAGGAAAAATTCAAATGTTACCTGTCTGAACAGCAGAGTGCCCACTGCCACGTTTTTTGTTTCTCCTGGTGGTGCACATTCACATATGCCTCGGTACATAAAATTATTCCACACATGGATGGAAAAGATTAGAGGGAATGTTGCTAATGACTGGAGCTGGCTGACATTTTTCACACAACAGGATTTGGGGCTTTTTTTGGTCAACAAATGGACCTATTTGAAAAAATGGTCTTGACACTGTCTGGTTTTCCAAAACACTTTTCATTTTTTGATATTTTGATCAGAATCGTTTGTGATCAGTGTGATTTTCAGGAAAAGATTTGGTATTTGAGCAGTTGGGTGTGATACGGGAGCTCTGCCAGTATTCCTTTGCAAGGAGGACAGGTATAAAATAGCTTAAAATGTTCACTGAAAATGTTTCAAAAATGGATTTGTTTTGAACAAAAATAGAAACAACCCTGACATTTGGAAATGGTTAGCAAAATCAAATTTCTGGTTTTTTGACCAGTTCTAATCAGGACTGAAAGTTACTGATGTCCGATGAGTGGTTGGTGGCCTGCAGGTGTCTGTTACAAAATCACCTCCCCCCAGCCAAAAGCAGTTAGCTGTCTCAGCAGTGAAATCAAATGAACAGATGACTAGATAAATCATACATACCTGCAACATTTTGAGGATTTGGATCTACATCCCTGAGACAATAGCACTAAAAAGGGGGTGTGGAACCTTTTTTTCTGCCAGGGACCACTGACCCACAGAAGAATCAATCAGGAGTCGCACACAAGTGAGAAGCAAAAAATCCCAAACCAAACCAAACAACTGCTCTTACTGATCTGGCTCCCAATAAGCAAAACAGATCAAAACAAAACAGCCCAAACAAACAAAGAAAAAATAACCCAACCAACCAACCGGACTCCCAACAAACCAAACCTCACTCATCTGCCTCCCAACAAGCTTGGGGCTTTCCCACCCTGCGATGGGCAAGCAGTGCTATTGCTCTAGTCCCACGGGGACACCAAAGCTTGGAGTTTCTCCTGGCGGCAGGGCAGTGGGGCACTGAGGTTTGGGGCCTCTCCTAGCAGCGGGTGAGCCAGCCCTTGTGATGCTGCCCCCATGGGGGAGCGGAAGCTCAGCGACTTGCTGCGGGGCTGGCTCGTGAGTGCCGGCTTGCTCCCTATGGGGGGAAGCCCTCGGCCTTATGGGGGAAGCCCTCAGTCTTGTGGGAGGCCAGAGCCGAGAAAGCTGGGGGCCAGATTTGGACCACAGGCTATCAGTTCCCCACCCGTGCTCTAAAAATACAGGCTTCAACATTGGCAACTCCTGGCAGCAACCAGGAGGTGCACTGCCCCCCTGCCAAACATTTGATTGCTTCAAGGGGTGCTCCCTCATGCCCCCTCCCAATTCCTCTGGGTGGCCCTCCTTGCACTCTCCCCCACCCCCAATTGCAGGCAGCAGCTGTAGTGAATTGAAAAATTCCACCCTTAGTGGGTAGCAGTAACGGATCCTTTGTTCTCTCTGTAGACCAGCCGCTACAGAGAAACACTTGATACTCACAAAGCTGGTGTTTTACACACCAGCCCTTATCATCAGCCCCTGTAGGTTGGGGCTGAATCCTGCTGTGGGGCAGGGTACAGATGCTTGAAGTGTTCCTCCCTATGGCAGCTTTGGGCTCACCTGTCAAATCCCAAACCACATGAAAAAGCTTTTGAGCTTACCTTGCTGGTGAATTTCCAGTTCCTTTGTCTCAAGGTCATGGGTTAGATCTAGAAGACAAATCAAACAGAACATGTATCATTTGGGCAAACACTGCTCTTTGCCTATATTCATCCTCATGTTAATGCTTTAAAAAGTGGGTTGCTGGATAGCTTGTCATTTATTATGTCCCTTGCTGGCATCTCTTAGACTGAGCCCAAATCATCATGACAAATGTTTCTGTCTTGGAGAATTCAGTGACATGCTGAGGTGGAAATAGATATTTCTTGCTCTAGGAAGAATATTAGTACAGGTTGAACTTTTCTAGTCTGACGCTCTTTGATCTGGCAACATCTGTGGCCCATCACAATTTGAGGCTGCCAGGTGTCCACTTATCATGGGAGTGGCCAAGTTCCGTGGTCCCATAAAGTTTGTTTACAGCCACCAGTTCTGGTGCTCAGTGTTCTGTGCTGTTCTTTAGCTCTAATTTACCCCTAACTTTCTTCTAAGAGCCCAGTCAGCAGCGGAAGTGTTGGTAATGCTGAATATTGGTCTTCTGTGGTTCAGCTAATTCTCTGGTGCGGCACCAGTCAGGTCCCCAGGGTGCCTGGCTAGCAGGGCCAGCCTGAGCCATTTTGGCACCCTGGGAGCACAGCGCATGCACGAGCCCATCTCTGGGGTGCAGGCCTGCCTCCCTTAAGGCTGTGTCTACACTGGGCCACTTATTCCGGAAAAGCAGCCGCTTTTCCAGAATAACTTGCCAGCTGTCTACACTGGCTGCTTGCTTTTCCGGAAAAGCAATGACGATCTACTTTAAAATTGTCAGTGTTTTTCCGGAAAAACTATGCTGCTCCCATTTGGGCAAAAGTCCTTTTCCGGAAAAACTATTCCGGAAAAGGGCCAGTGTAGACAGCCCAGTAGTCTTTTCCGCAAAAAAGCCCCGATCGTGAAAATGACGATCGGGGCTTTTTTCCGGAAAAGCGCGTCTACATTGGCACGGACGCTTTTCCGGAAAAAGTGCTTTTCTGGAAAAGCATCCTGCCAATGTAGACGCGCTTTTTCTGGAAATACTTATAACAGAAAACTGTTCCGTTTTAAGCATTTCTGGAAAAGGGTGCCAGTGTAGACGTAGCCTTAGGGTGCACGGGCCCGCCCCTGGGGCGCACAGCGCATGCGCTGCCTGGTCCGGCTACGGCCCGCCTCCGGAGCACATGGCACATGTGCTGCCCAGCTTGGCCCGGCCACCGCTGCTGGCGCGCAGCTCGGGGCAGGCCGCGTCTGGCCATGTAGGGTCCCCGTGGCCGTGGGGGGAAGAGCACTGCTGGGGGGGGGGACCGGCGCTGCGGGGGCCGGGCATGTGGCATCTGATGGCAGCTATAAGGGATGCTGTGCGCCCCTTACAGCTGCCATCAGGCGCCCCCCATCGGTTGGCGCCCTGGGCAGCTGCCCAGCTTGCCCACCCCTTAGTCCAGCCCTGCAGGCTAGAGAGGTTCAACCTGTATATTATCAAGCATGTCGCTTTTTCATTCTGAATGACATGTCTCTCCCCATGTGTAACCAACATCATAATTACAGATGCTGCCCCATCAGGGCAGCAATAAAGCAACCTGTTATTGCTTAATGTGGCAATGCCTCCTTTTAAAACACAGTCGCTGGAGCATCCAGTAGAATCATTTCTGGTGCTTATTTAAGCCAGGACAAAGAGCAGCGCAGTGAAGTGAAAACAGAACAGAGTGTAAGCTGCCCAGTGCAGTGTCTCAGAAGTTACTCTGACGGAATCTTTCTGTCCGTCTGCCTCTCGCTTTGCGTATCCTGCAAGGAGAGCACTTGTACTCAGGGCTGTGATAAGGACGTTGTCAGCACTCTTCTGACAGCTTTTAAAACCTGTCGCACAAGGTATCTCGGATAGTGTCTGTGGCAGCTGCATGAGAGGTGAGCATCACAGTTCTCAGACAGCGGGCGTCTAGTGTGGTGATGCAATGCTTGTAGGTGAGTAGCCGTATGAACAGGAGTCTTGTGAGCAAGACACCAGACGTCATTCTTCCGCTCTACTCTGCACTGATTAGGCCTCAGCTGGAGTATTGTGTCCAGTTCTGGGCACCACATTTCAAGAAAGATGTGGCGACATTGGAGAACGTCCAGAGAAGAGCAACCAAAATGATTAAAGGTCTAGAAAACATGAGCTATGAGGGAAGACTGAAAGAACTGGGCTTGTTTAGTCTGGAAAAGAGAAGACTGAGAGGGGACATGATAGCGGTTTTCAAGTACCTAAGAGGGTGCTCTAAGGTAGAGAGAGCAAAATGATTCTCCTTTGCCTCTGAGGATAGAACAAGAAGCAATGGGCTTAAACTGCAGCGAGGGAGGTTTAGGTTGGACATTAGGAAAGACTTTTAAAGGGAAGCCGCCCCACCACCATGTTTCTGAGCGGTGTGCAGGAGGGACAAAGCAAGCAGGGAGCCTGTGGCTCCCCACAGCATCTGCAGGCTGGATCTGGTGGCTTGGTGGGCCAGATCCAGCCCACAGGCCAGATTTTTCCCAGGCCTGCCATAGAGACTGACAAATCGGGATCTACTGGTAGATCTTGGAGCCTCTGACAGGGGGTCCTGACTGGTTTGGCCAAGAGGCTGTCAAGTGCCAGCACTTCAGCTGTCCCTCCCCCCACTGCTGTGTACTTCCTGCCCTTTGCCTTAGAGCTGCCCCTCCCCCTGGGAGCCTCCTGCCTTCTGTGCAGGGCAGGGGAGGGGGAGTGCTGATGTCAGGGTGCCCCCTCCCACTCTGTATCCTCTCTCCACAGAGCAGAGAGGGGGCACAGCAGGACTTGGGCTGGAGTTTGCTGGCTGCTTTAGGGAGTGGTCCAGGGCAGGGGTGAGCTCGCCTTAGCCCCACTGCACCACCACCCAGGAGCCACCAGCAGTGCCTAGCTGGAGCCCACAGCCCAAACTCCTCCCCCAGTCATGACCCCCCTCCTGCACGCCAAGCCCCTGCCCTGGCCCCGAGCACCCCTGCATCCAAACATTGTCCCAGAGCCTGCACCTAGAACCCCCTCCTGCACCCTAACTGCCTGCCCCAAGAGCAGCTCAGAGCCCCTCTCACACTCCAGATCCCTTCATCCAAAACCAGAGCCTGCACCCCAACCCTCTGCCCCAGCCTGGTGAAAGTGAGGGAAGATGGGCAAGAGAGGGAGGATGGTGTGAGCAGGGGCGAGCCTTGGAGAAGGGGTGGGAAGGAGGAGGGGCAAGGGAATTTATATTTGAGGTAGCTCTTGAATTGCACCTCAGTTCAAACAGTGACCTCGTGCTCAAAAAGATTGGAGACCCCTGTATTAGATCATGAGCTTCATCAGATGAGTTTAAACTAGCTGGCTGTGTCTAGACTGGCCAGTTTTTCCAGAAAATCAGCCACTTTTCCGGAAAAACTTGCCAGCTATCTACACTGGCCGCTTAAATTTCCTCAAAAGCACTGACTTCCTACTGTAAGAAATCAGTGCTTCTTGCGGAAATACTATGCTGCTCCCGTTCAGGCAAAAGTCCCTTTTGCGCAAAACTTTTGCACAAAAGGGCCAGTGTAGACAGCTCAGATTTGTTTTGCGCAAAAAAGCCCCGATCGCGAAAATGGCGATCGGGGCTTTTTTGCGCAAAAGCGCATCTAGATTTGCCACAGACGCTTTTCCGCGGAAAAGCGTCCATGCCAATCTAGACTCTCTTTTCTGCAAATGCTTTTAACGGAAAACTTTTCCGTTAAAAGCATTTCCGGAAAATCATGTCAGTCTAGACATAGCTGCAGAGTTTAAGGAGTAAGAGACCCTGATCCCTCAAGGTATTTAGGCACCTAATGCCTTTAACTGGTAGTTGGACTCAACTCCTACCCACTATTGGAATGGCAAGTGAAAGAGAAGATGAGCAGCGGATTAGACTGGATTGGGCTGTGGCGGCGCAGGTCTGACCTGATCTCTGAAATACAGAGCTCTCTCCTGCTTGTATGGTTGAATGAAACTCTCCTCACAAAGCAGCTGCTGGCTGGTTTGCCTCTGGACTCCTCCGCTTGGCTCTAGACACAACGGGCCTCTCCTCGATCCATGCTCCTGATTTATCTTTCATCCCATAAAGAAACATCAGTCTAGCGACCGTCCGGCCTGCTTGTTATGTTTGTGTGACCAAACCCCCGCGAGTGAGTCTAGGGGAGCCATCTTGTGATCGCAAAAGGCTACCGGCAGCATTTGCATATTCAGAGCTGAATGATGACGCCCAGGGCCGCCTGCTGCCGACATTATGGTAACGGTCTACCCGTTACCTGTGGAGCTGAGCCAGGCTTGCCTCCATGCCAAGGGGAGCAGGATCAGGCCTATGGTGTGAGGCTGATGTGAGGAAACTCAAGGGGTGAATAAAAGCCACTGAGAGTTTGTTTCACTGCATTTTTAAATGACTGGGCACATGGGCCTTGTATTAAACCCACTTCTCTCTGCTGGGGAATAATGGGGCTGGTACCAACTCCAGCGCAGTCTAATGAAGTTAGTGTGTGAGCCCAGTGTGTGCGTGTGTGTGTGTGCATGTGAATTTGAGTGCCATGAAGGAGGGTCATTCTGTGGGGAGGACAGGGCAGCCGCTGGGTTCAACCCCTTTGGTTTGCTACAGGTTGCTGAAGTAGAAGTGGAGTCTGCTACATACAAAGCTGGCTAGGAAGCTGCCAGTGATCCCTGCAAGCTGAGCACTTAGGCAGCCCCCAGGAGAGATTCAAATGCCGCCCAGCTGATTAGCAAAGCGCCAACAACTGTGTTTTGACTGGTGGTGCACATCCACACATGACTTGGTGCATGGGACAAAATTTATTCTACGCAGGGAATGAAAAACAATTAGAGTGAACTGTGGTCCTGTCTTGTAGCACGAGGAAGCTCTTGGGGGCAGGTCCATATGGATTTTGTGTTGGCACAGCACACATTATCAGTGCTTAACAAATACAAATACTGTTACTATTGATTTATATTGCAGTAGCACCTAGGAGTCCCACACCCAGACCAGGACCCCTTGTGCTGTACAAACACAGAAAAATGCAGCCTCTGCCCCAGAGAGCTTACAATCTAAGTCATTAATACCACAGCCTAAGAATTAAGCATCATAACAATGTACAAAATTAGCAAATACTAAATTTTTCCATATAGCTCTAGTGATCCCCCTAAAACAACCTGGACATTCCAACGCTGCAAATAGACTGTGTTTTGGTTAGCCCAAACAGAAAATTTTATATGACAAATGAATCTCAGGGTTGGGGTTGGGGTTGGGGGGGGGAGGAGAAAAAGATCTACAAGAAATGTGCACTAGCCAGGGTAATAGTTTGGCCTGCCCTACCATGTCATGCACTCACTGGCTTGTGTGGAACCTGCAGGTGTACACCGAAAGGTGAATGCAGTGTCCCTCGTGCATGTTAATGTAGTCTTGTTTGAAATGGTGTGTTCAATAGGGAGCTTGCGGAGCACGCCAGCAGGATCCACGGGGACTACCTAGTGTGCAACGGCAGGGGTTAATTCTAGTGTGCACGAGCATGTGCACTAACACATCATGCACACAAGTCCTCAGTCTGAGGGGAGAGACCCACTGTACGTTCACTCTAACATATTAAGTCTTGTTGGTATTCATGGTGATGCTACTCTGCTGTGAGCATGTCAGTCACCCCCAGAAATACGTCTTTACTGCTCCATGGGGAGTTTTATTCCTTGCTTCTTGTTCCCACACACACAGCTGTCACCAGCAGGATTAACCGTTTTGCTAATTTTTCAAAGACGAGAGACTCATAGGATTTTGCTTTGTTACCCCAGTGCAAATCCAGAAATATGCCACTTAGATCAACAATGCAAGTGAGAGCAGAATCTGGCTGTTGTCTTGCTGGCTGTCAGCCTTTCCATCCCTCTCACCAGCCCAGCGTACAATCTGAGCAGCAGGACGTGTTCAGGAATGGTGAGTTCTGTCTATCGCAGGAATTGCATCTTTTGCCCTTTCCTTGTTCTAGCCATTGGCTGTTGTCTGCCAGCAGTGTGCTGTCTCTCTCGCTGTTACTCAGGCTGTGTCTACACTGTGGCTTTTTTGCGGAAGAGGTATGCAAATGGTGCGCTCGTTTGCATATCTTCTTCCGATTCTTTTTGCAGAAGAGGTTTTGCCACTAAAAAGCCCCATGTAGATGGGGCCCTTTGTTGGGGAAAAAAAAGCCTTTTTCGCAAGATCCCATAAACCTCAATTTTTGAGGAATAAGGGATCCTGTGAAAAAGGGTTTTTTTCTGACAAATGGCCCCGTCTACACTGCGCTTTTTAGCAGAAAAACCTTTTCTGCAAAAAGAATTGGAAGAAGATATGCAAATGAGCGCACCATTTCCATATCCTCGTCTGCAAAAAAGCCAGTGTAGACATAGGACTGTTTTGTAAAGGTGTTCCCTAAGGCTATTGTATTTCTGGGACTCACAGATTAGAATCATAGGGCTAGAAGAGACCTCAGGAGGTCATCGAGTCCAGCCTCCTAATTAGGCTTTTCCAAATGGGAGCTTTTAGGCTACGTCTACATTGGCATGATCTTGCGCAAATGCTCTTTAACGCAAGAGTTCTTGTGTTAAAATATTTGCGCAAGAGAGCGTCTACACTGGCATGTGCCTTTGCGCAAGAGCATCCGTGCCAGTGTAGAAGCTCTCTTGCGCAAGAAAGCTCCGATGGCCATTTTAACCACAGGGCTTTCTTGCGAAAGGAATTCATGTTGCCTGTCTACACTGGCCTCTTGCACAAGAACAGTTGTGCAAGAGGGCTTATTCCTGAGTGGGAGCATCATAGTTCTTGCGCAAGAAGCACTGCTTTCATACATTAGAACATCAGTGTTCTTGCGCAAGAACTCGCGGCCAGTGTAGACAGGCAGAAAGTTTTTGCGCAAAAGCGGCCACTTTTGCGCAAGATCGCGCCAATGTAGACACAGCCCTTAGGTGCCCTGTGAAGGGGTGGTTGCCCCACACTTAAGTATAAATGGTTAAAACAGCCCTGGGAGAGTGCTGTTTCCAGAAGCCAATCAGGAGAGGGTTTGTGGCAGCCAATCAGAGCCCAGCAGGGCTGTATAAAAAAGGGTGGCTGACCACTGTTTCTCTAGCTCTGAAGGGGGAAGGACCTAGCTACCCTGGACAGGGCAGTGCTGGGGGGGGGGGGGGGGGGAAGAAGGGTGAGCTAGGGGAGCTCAGCCTGAATAAAACCCAGGCTGATGTCCAGCACCAGGGGCCCAGGGAAATACTAGGGCTGCAGAGGAGCAGCCAGGGCAGGAGAAGGCAGAAGGTCTGTATGCCCTTGCCAATGATGAGTGGCCATGTTAGACTGCAGTTTGCTGCTGAGGCAAGGGCTAAATGACTGAGGCAGTGGGTCACTGAGGCTGAGTGGGTGTAGGAGATTGGGTCCCCTTGGAGGGGAGCACCCCAGAGTGTGGGGTGCTGCTGTGGGTCAGTAACCTAAGGGAAGGGCGCCGTGCTCTGGGAGGGACACAGGCCCAGACAAGTGGTGCAGAATGGATACAAGGGTAACAGCAGGCGAGACACTGCCAGGAGAGGGCACTGCAGGGTGGGATTGAACGAATTCCTGGAGTGACCAGCAGGAGGCGCCGTGGTGGAGAATCACAGACTTGCTACCTGCCCTCACAATGGGGCCCTGATTTCGACGGGGCACTCTAAGTGCTACTGCAATAAAAATCATTGCACAATAAAAGCAGAGGGGAGAATTTCACCCTCAAGTGCCTCTGCTATAGACAGGCTGCAGACAGCTGGGGAGTTCTCCGGTGCACCACCCGTGTCAGGCTGCTGCCCCCCCGCAAGTCCCAGTGGGAGTGGGTGTCTCATCAGCGCATGCTGAGATGGAGGTTCTGGATTGTACTGCAGCTCATACCGGAAACAGGGCCCAGGCATCGTTTTGTCAGGCCTCGTAAAACGTCGTAACACAGATCCCCTCCCGCATACAGAATTTGCAGCCTGGCTGGAGCCTCCCATGACCTCTGTGCACAGTAAAGTGTACCCTTCCCTCCCTCCCGCCCCACGGGGGGGCCTGGCCATAAATGAGAACAGCCAACAGCTGCTCTGACTTATGCATGGGGCTGCACTCAGCACAGGCTGCAGCCAGTGTGTTTAAAAAAAAAAAACCCACTTCAAGTCTCATTCCCGTGCCCACCTGGACTGAGCTTTCAGTGCCGCATCTCTTGAAAGCCTGGAGCCAGCTCCTACGCGCCTCTGTCTCTGTAGGCAGGATGTTCTTTTCTTAGGCGGTGCCCCTGACTCCCAATAGTCTGCCTCTTATAATGCCTTGAGCAAGTGTATACGGATACTTTCCAAATAATGTACCTGCTGCACTGTAATAGCCTATCTCCCGACTGAGCTATTAAAAATTAACCAGGGATGCTTGGGTGATTCCCACTGTCTTTCTGGTCATGAAAGAGACCCTTAAAATTCTCTCTACTAGGTCTCTGTCCTGAGCTTAGTACTTGTTAAAAGTGTCTGCGTGTTGTTTGCGGACCAGGAACTCAAAGAACCCCCTGCGATTCTCCTCCACATGGGCCCCAGTGTTCCCTCTAATTTTTTCCATCCAGGTGTGGAATACATTTTGTTATGTGCACCAAAGCGTGTGCAGATGTGCACCACCAATAGCTGTCGGCACTGTGGGTGCTCTGCTCATCAGCTGGGCGACATTTGAATCTCTCCTGGGTGCCCACGCAAGTGCTCCGTTTACAGCAGGGGTGGGCAAAAGGGCCTCTGCGGGCTGGATCAGGCCTGACAAGCGAGTTGATCTGGCCTGCAGAGGCCCTGCCACTCCCCCACCCCCATGCCCTGATTGGCCGGGGGTGGAAGGGGCGTGCATGAAGTCTCCCGCCCTGCGAGGGGTGTGGTGCTTCTAAGCACCGAATACTCCTTGCAGGGTGAGGGCAGTGTGGGAGGAGACTCTGCGCACTCTCCCGTCCCCAGACCAATCAGGGTTTGGGGGCGGGGAGAGCACGCGAAGTCTCCTCCCGCCCTGCACGCGGTTGACTGTAAACGTGGCGCTTCCCTTGCAGGGCAGGGCAGGGAGCAAGAGACTTCACGTGCTTCCCCTCCCCAGGCCCGGATTGACCTGGGGGCAGCAGAGGGAGCACACGAAGTCTCTTCCCACTGCCAGGACCACGGGTACCTAGAGGAAACTGCCAGCTGTTCAGAACAGCTGGTGGTTCTCTGCAGGGGGGCAAAGTCTTTGTGTGCTGCCACACCCGCAGGCCAATCAGAGTCTGTGGGCGGGGAAACATGCAAATATCCTGGCCCCGCCCCTTCCGCCTGATGCCCTGCCCCTTTTAGGGCGGCCTGGGGCCATTTCAAACATTTCTGAAGTGGCCCCTGGTCAAAAATTATTGCCCACCCCTGGTTTACAGGGAACACTAATGGGTCCCAATCAACACACCAGAACTTTACTACTAACGCTGCTTTTGCGTCTCCTTCGCCCCTGAGCTGTTCGTGCGGGTGGGATAGCCTCTCCGGAGAGAATTACTCACACCCTGTGGCAGCAGCAGCGCCACACACTAGATAGGATGCGTGTGTGTGTGTGTGTGGGGGGGGGTGCATTGTCTTTGCTCATTTGATATTATGTGAATGCTGCAGGGTCATGAGGGAGACACGCGAGCCAAACATTCAAAAGTGGCCACTGATTTGGGATGCTCAGTCCCAGAAAGGCATTTAGAAAGTGCCGTGACAATCCCAGGCATTCAGGGCTTATTACTGGGATGCCCCCGAAGCAAATCCCCCCATCCAAATGCCTCTCAACCTTGGGGGCGTGTCAGACCCGCTGACAGGAGGGAGGCAGCAGCAGTAGTCAGAACCCAGGGCACTTTAGAATTGCCGTCAGAGTGGTTGGAGACACGCCCCAGAGCCCCCAGCAATGCGAGGGGTGTCGCACAGTCTGGGTGACGCTGAGGGCTGGCTGCCCCAGCCCTGCCCCGTCCATGAGCATGGAGCTGCCCCCCCCCACACACACATTGTCCAGGGGCCCAGCAATTCTATTGGCCCCTGTGATGGGGAGTCTGCCCCGCCCTGGCCCTTTAAGGGTAAAACCCAGCCCTGGGAGAGGGCCGAACACAAAGCCCGCAGCTGAGGCTGATATTGCCAATTAGGGCCCAGCTGGGGGCTGTATAAATAAGGGCTCTTGTGCTAACTGGAGAGTAGGAAGTCTCTGAGTGGGAAGGAACCTGGGGGCTTCCTGGGCCAGGTAGGCAGGGCTCTGGCCTGGGTAGGCTACAAGGCCTGAAGCAAGACCTGATGGTACCAGGGGGGCAGCCAGGATAGAAAAGGGCAGAAATCCATACTCCCTTGCCAATGATGAGTGGTCAGGCTGCAGTTTGCCCCTGAGGCAGAGGCTAGATGAAGCCTGGCAGTGGGTCACTGAGGCAAGGTGGGTACAGGGGTATTGGGGGGGTTCTCTGGGATGGGAGGACCCCAGAGTACAGGGACACAGGACTGCTAATACTCCTCCCCATCCTTCCCCCGAAAGGGGGTTAGAGA
Organism: Pelodiscus sinensis; assembly: GCF_052426305.1. Lineage (NCBI taxonomy): Eukaryota > Metazoa > Chordata > Testudines > Trionychidae > Pelodiscus > Pelodiscus sinensis. The sequence continues at coordinate 16,448,293 of NC_143072.1, read as the reverse complement.
CAACTAGAGTGGGTGCTGCCGGAGGGCAGCGCCCTGAAGAGGATGCCGTGGTCTAGGAGCGATGTGGGTCTGGCCCTGAAGAACAGAGGGAGGCCACGGGGAGACACCAGCCAGCGGGAGGTGCCCTGTGGGCTAATGAGCTAATTCCCAGTACTACCGGCAGGAGGCACTGTGGTGGTGAGTCTGCCCCGGGACAGCTCCCCTTAGGGGATATGGAATTAGAACCTGGCTCCAGGCCGCCGTTACCACAGAGGAAATGTGAGGCACTATGGGGTAGAGCAGGGTGGTTTCCCCGTTTCTGAGAAGGGGAAGTAAGAAAGAGACTGGGTGCCTTGTCAGAGATAACACAGGATGTCTGTGAACCTAGGCAGAGAAATGAACCTAGGCAGGGCCAGCCCACAACATTTTGGCACCTGAGGTGGGGAGATCAAATGATACCCCCTCCGCAGACACAATTTTCTACACTCTGGGTCCTAGTGGTGCCCCCTCACAGTCTGGCACGTGGGGTTGGCTGCCTCAGTTCACCTCATGGTAGGGCCAGCTGTGAACCTAAGTCTCTCAAGCCACAAGACTATCCTTCTCTTCTGCCGGGTTTCTATTTCTGTAACAGAGCGGCATGTGCCCAGCCTTTGAGGCTGGCACAGCCTGTATGTGGGGTGAAATCGGGAACCACAATCTGAGCCAAATGATGCTCAGCTCATGTCTAGGTCACTTTAGTCTCGCCCAACAACTTCTGTGTCTAAAGGGAACTGGGCAGAAAGAAAACTCCTCTCTGAAAGGTGCTTTGGAGAAAGGAAGGCTCTCCAGAAGCATTGTGTTTAAAGGGGCCCTTTGTCCCATGATTTCTCCTGCTCCTTGAAAAAGCACCATCTATGATGATTAAAGCACAAGGGGCTTAGGTCCATCAAAACTTTGAGGAGCACCAAATAGATTCTAACTCCTAGATATAGCTAATGGATTTGGGGTTTCCTTCCACTTCTTTAGTCCTTGTTCTTCCTTCCAAATGTAGTTGCCCCACTAACACAACCCCACCCCAGCGGACAAGCAACTGACAGCATGTCCTATTGATCTGCCTCTTGCTAACTTCTGTGTTGGGGCCTCTTGCTGCCTCACGTCCGGCAGCCGAAATCCCAGGCACCCCGCCTTAATTTGCCACTGCACTTGCCTGTCGTGCAGCTCCTTAAAGTGCGGTGGCATCACAGCATAGCCGAGAGAAGCCTTAAGTGCACTGACCACACAATGTCCAAGACTTGGCGAGCCGTGTACTTACTTGCATGACAGCTGCTAGTCTTGCTGCCCAGGTGCCGAGTCCTAAAACTCGTTCGACTAGGGACGCAGCTCTGCTGTAGAATGGAGAATCTGTGGGGCATGGTTGAAAGGCCAAGTATTCTGCCCTGCTTCAGATTCCCTGTAGCTTCTAACAGCAAGGGGGGGGGGGGTCTACTGCTCTGAGCACAAGAGGCATCAGCTGCTCAGTCTGGCACTCCCTCCATCTGCAGCCTTGGTAAAGTCACTTAACCTCCCTGCCTTTTCTCCCGTTATAAGAGGAGGTCTGACGCTATCTGTGTCAGAGGGCTGCTGGGAAATTTGTCTGCAGAGTGTTTTGAAGCCTGAAAAAGCCTGGCCTGAGAGCGAAGCGTTACCACCAAGAAAAGCAAATCCAGAGAATCAAGTGTAGCTTATTGTGACTCTCCTGGGTCTTGTCAAGCTGCTTGCAGGGAATAAGAGATGCGCAAGGGCTGTGCTTACTGCTTTCGCACCACAGCTCTGCCTTCAGTCTCTGAGCAATCAGGACAGCTCCAGAGGTGGTTCCTTAGGGAGGCCGGGCTGCTAGGCTAACAGCAAAGAGACAGTATTGCAAGATGGAGAATGAAAAACACCCGTGGGTGCTGGCTGCCTTTGAACAAAGATCAGTTTTAACTTCTAGGAGAAACATGCTGTATATGAGTGTGTCTCAACATGTATGTGCACTTGTGTGTGTCTGCACATATATGTTCATGCACGAGTGTTTGGGTGTGCATGGACGCCTATGTGCACACAAATGGTTTTGCTTTGGTGCTTGTGCAGGGGTGTAGGTGTGTGTCTGTGCATGTATAGGCTTGTGCATATTTGTGTGTAGAGCCCTGCAGCCCTTTATGCAAATCTGTAGCCACAAGAATGAGCTGCAGATGTTTGCACTGATGTCTGTGGAGGCGGATACCTGTGGATATAAAGCAGCTATCTGCAAATTTGCAGGGTTCTAGATCCCATGGCTGCAAAAATGAGGTGCAAGTACCCAGATCCACATGCGCAGATGTGAACACTCGCTGATATAAAGCGGATGTGCGCGGAATTGCAGTGCTCTGTTTGTGCGTGCTGTTCCAGAAGCTCTGGGGATGGTAAGTGCCAGTAGATGGCACTCCAGAACATGCTGCATCATGTCTGGCCTTTTGCAGGTACAATGAAACCAGTTGCTGTTGTGGGAGTTCTTTACATCAGTCTTAACACACTCAGAATGACCAGTCCCCACATCAGACCCCTCCTCCCCCACTTTTCTCCCAATCATCTGATTGGCTTGACAATGAGATTTTTAAAACTCCTGTATATTCTGCTTTTTTTTTTTTAACACTTTGCTTTCCAGTCTGGGAGGCTATAGAGTCTTCAAGCTTTTCTCCACAACTGCCTTTTTCAATGAAAGCTGAGAAACGTCAATATCACAAGATGCACAATGGAAAACTTTGCATGAATTTTTCCATGTGTACCTTCATGCCTGTCTTGCGCCCAGTGCAGCACATGTTCATTTGCTGCGTTTCTGAGGCTTCCCCAATCTACTTTCCCATATCAATTTGATGGCAACCCTCTGCCCTATCCACAGAGGGCTGGCGGTCCTTCCCTCTAGAGTCCATCAATGCCTTTCTGAGCATTGGGCAGACAGGCTGAGTTCTCTGAGGATGCACCTCAAGCAGTGATGCAAAATCAGGTCTAATTTGACTTGTTCGTAGCCAAAATGCCACAATTCATTGACTGCCCCTCCCTCACCAACTGCCAGGAAAAGCATTCATATCTGGCTGTGTTTGTGCATGCTTGTGTGTGCATGTGTCAAAATAATTGCTTTCACTTTATTGCAACACGTCAGGGGATTTCAGAACTGTCAGTCTCTTGAACTTTCATTCCCCAGGAAATTCTGACCCTCTTAAAATTCAGGGCAAAAGGAAACTTTGAAATGTCAAAATTGCCCTGTGACGGACCCAGCGGGGTCCGCACTAGCCGCGGAGGAGGGGCTCCCCCCCAACCAGGGAGGCGGCGGCCACGGGCGGCGGTGGGGCCAACTCTGGACCGCCGGAACCCAGACGCCGGGCAGCGCGGGGGAGCGCGCTCCGAGGGAGGTGGGGGCGGACCCAAGCCGTGGAGCAGCGTCCGGCCAGGGTGCTGCGGTCCGCCCAGAGGGGCGGAACCTTGGGCATGCCTCCAGGGAAGCCCGGTGGGGGAGCCGCCGGGGGGACGGGGCTAACCCCCCTGACGTCACTTCCCGGGAACTTTACATGCGGCAGCCGGATGCCGAGACAGGGGGGAGCAAGGAAGCGTCCACCCTGGCGTCCAGAGGTGCCAAGCCCCCGGGCCCCCGCACCGCCAAGAAAGAGAGCGCCTACAGCTGGAGGGCCACGCTGGGACAGACCCGACGCCTCCGACGGGGTGAGTGACTGGGGACGCGCCTGGCCGAGGGAACCGGCGGGCGGGGAGTGGAAGGAGCCCGGGGCTGGGCCTTTCTGGCGCCCGTGGGCAGACGAGTTGAGGGTGCCGGCCCCGTCTGCTGTGGAGAGCAGCTTATAGTCACCGCACTCCACTTAGGGCACCGGGCTGGGACCCGGAGGAGAGGGTGGGCCCGGGTCCCCCACGCACCCCAACCCCGAAGTAACCCCCTCCTGTCAGGAGCCCCCCCGAACCACACGCGACGAGGGCATTATGAGGACAGGGTCGCAACCCAGCCCTACGAACGCCTTCCCCGTCAGGGGCGAGACAAGGGGCAGAAGCCCCAAGGCCCGTGGTCGGGTCGGACCTCCCCCGCCCCCGCCCCCGCCCAGTCCACTGGGAGAGGGGAGCGGCGTGGCAACGGGTCCGCTGAGTCCCCCCTGCCGCTTAGGGCAGAGGGGTGATTGCACCCAGCCTTCGTACCATGCACAGACCCCGCTAGGGACGCACCGAACAGGCTTAAGGCGGAGGGTTCGCGGAGCCCCCCCACTGCTCCCCGAGAAAAGGGGGTAGGAGAGCGGTGCTCGCACCATCACCCCGCTACATGCCCGATGAATGGAAACACCAAGTTTCAACAAGCTCTGGTGTGGAGTTGCCTTGACTTTAGTGGGTCTACGCAGAAGCATAAAGTTATGCGTGTGTTTGTGTTCGCAGGATCAGAACCTAAGAGTCATTGCCCTAGGGCTAAACTAGAATGACACTGTCAGCTAGATAGGCATGGATTTTATAGGGTCTGCTCAAACCAGGACAAAACCAAGTGCTTGGGAATGAGACCACAGGGAAAAGTCAATCCGAGGCAGTTACAATTACTGCAGAACCAACGTGCAACTTCTCACTTCAGCGAATCACCATTTCAAACTAACCCCGACCATTCATTCTCATACAAAGGACCTTTCAGGGATGATGGCATATGAGCTACAAAAATGACGGCTCGACCTGAAAAATCCCATTTCTTTCCCTCTTCCTAGCCTTGGGCTACTAACATGATTTCACTAGAGCGGATGGGGGTTGGGAGGTTTTATATCTATTAATAGTTCGCTTTTAACCCACCATCCTTTACAAATTGTCTTTCAAGTTAACTGTCATGCTACTGCCAAACCTACAGCAGCTGGAAGAGCTAAAGGCGGGAGGGGGACATCAACTTTTGGGGAAAACCCCCCCCTGAATTATGAACTTAAATGGTTAATCTTTGTCCTAGATATTGCTGTTAATCTGCTTTCCTAGTGGCGCTAATCTCCCCACGAGCACACAGCATTAGACACTGCTGCACTTCAGAAACTAATCATTTGGCTTGATTTTTTTTTCCTCCCAAGGCCTTTGCTTTTTGTCTTTAAAAATAAATCTGTAGCGACTGTATCCGTAATGGAGAGCATACTGTAATTTCTGGAAACCATTCAGCACTCTGCTCCCATTGGAAATCGATAGCAACTGCTTGATTGTTCTACAGCTAAAATGGGATATCAGGGATATTTCAAATGAAGTTTAAAACTGCAGTCGAGTCTCCGGTGGCTGTATTTTAACACAGGTTACAGCTCTCCCTGGCATGGGGCCAATTTAGGTCTCAAAGTTTGATCCTACACTGAAACCAATAAGACTATTCATAAGACTTGCCAAATCTGGCTACATATACATACCGTAATGTTTGAGAGAGAGAACCAGGAAAAGCAGTGTCCTGCGTAAGGGTATGTCTACACTTGCACCCTCTTTTGAGAGAGGGATGCAAAGGCAGCTGAGTGACATTGCAAATGAAGGGCGGATTTGAATTTCCCATGCTTCATTTGCATATTCACGTTATGGCGCTATTTCAAGAAAAGAAACGCTGTCTAGACGCGGTTATTTCGAAAGAAAACTCTTCTTCTGAAATAACTGGTAAACCTCGTTGTAGGAGGAATAAGGGTTATTTTGGAAGAAGGGTTTCCTTTTGAAATAACTGCGTCTAGACAGTGTTTCTTTTTGCGAAACAGCGCTATTTCAAAATAGCACCATAACGTGAATATGCAAATGAAGCGGGGGAAATTCAAATTCATGCTCATTTGAAATGTCGCTCAGCTGCATTTGCATCCCTCTCTTGAAAGAGGGTGCAAGGATAGACATACCCTAAGTGAGTAAGGGCTTGTCTATGTGTAGGGATGACTGATGTGAGTAAAGGCTGGAAGTCAGATCTTAGCTCTGCCGGTGTTTCTTTTGAGATTGTCCCTCTGGGTCTGCCCTGTCTCGTGATACAGCTTTTTCTCTCCAGGGGAAATGACTGATGACCTGGGATGAGGCAAGGGAGGGCGCTGGGCCTCATGTGGAATTCAGCAAGGAGCCAACTTGCATTTGCAAGACAGTAGCGGGGCAGGCGAGTGGGATGCATAAGCGATGTGCCTGACACAATATCCGTGGGAAGCGGAGCTGGCAGCACCGCTCAGACTGTCAGGCCTTTCCTCCTCCTCCTCCCTGCAGCAAAATGAGTGCTCCATGCAGGGCTGGCACCAGCTGCAGAGGAACCTGGATTGCCTTGTTGGGTTTGTTTTTTTTGAATACGTGACCTCAATTTTCTTTAAAACACCCTCCCCCTCTCCCTGCAGCACTGAATTCCTCCAGGTCTTGGAAATGCATTTTATCTGCTGGGAAGAGATCACAGGCACGGCAGAGAGAGGCAAATTCGGAGCACTGAGCTCCTTCCTCTCCCTGGACCAAATCCCTGCATCTTGAATCAGTCTGTGCCCTGGCAAAACTAACGTGGGCTCCAAGCCAAGGCTGACGGGCGCGTCCTCAGTGCTCCCTCTGCAGGGTACAAGTATCTTGTGTTGACTTCACTGGCAGTTTCTTGCGGGGCCGTCCTTAGGATTTAGAGGGCTCTACACAGTGCTATAATGCTGGTGCCCCTATGCTGATGGCAGCCCAGGGCAGGGAGATTATGCAAATCACATCTCTAAAAAATCATCAGTGTTCACCAACACAAGAGTGAAATATTTTTAAAACAGAATTTAAACCCCGTAGACTCCAGGTTGGGCCTCTCTGATCTGGCACCCTCGGGACCTGACTGGTCCCAGATGAGGGATTTTGCTGGACCAGAGGAGGCCATTTCTGGCCTCCCTGCTGCTGCCCTCCCCCATTGGGCTTCCCAGCTCCACAGCCCAGCTGAGTTGTGTGCCCCCTCCACAGCCGTGCACTGACTCCTGCCCTCCCCCCACTTCCCAGCTGAGTCACACACTCGGCTTCCTGGCTCCCACCCCCAAGCCCTGCTGGGCTGCACATTGCTCCCCTGTGCAGCACTGGGGTTCCCCCTCCATCTCCCACAGTGCACTGGGACACTCTGATCCTGGACCATCCATGGTCCTGCTAGACCATGGATGTTGCTGGACCAGGGAGATCCGGTTTATAGAAGTGCAACCTGTAATACTGTAAATTCAGAAACTGAGGCTGTATACCTGGGGTGGGCAAATGCCTGTTAAATGTCTTCATTACTAAGGATGTTAAGTATCGGGTAACTGACTAATCGAATAGTCGATGCATTTTTGCACTGACTATTCGATTAGTCGATAGGGTGCCTCTGCCTTTGAAGTGTAGCAACAGCCTTAGTTAGGGCTGTTGCTACACTTCAAAGGTGAAAGCACTGAAGCCTGGGGTCAGCTGGGGACTCCCCCACTTACCCAGGGCTCCACGTGGTGTTTGAAAGTGGCAGCGCAGCATAGAGCCCGGGGTCAGCTGGGGAGTCCCCAGCTGATCCTGGGCTCCATGTGGCGCTGCCACTTTGAAATGCTGCGAGAAGCCTGATGCTGGGCTCCCCGTGGCATTCAAAGCAGAAGAGCTGCACGGAGAGGCTGACCTGGGCTCTGTGATGTTGCTGCTTTGAAGTACCCCCTCTTCCCCCCTCACTGCCTCTATCTGATAGAGGCAACAAGGGGGGGGGTGGTGACTAGTCGACTATTCTGTTGACCATCCAATAAGCATTTGCTTATCAGATAGTTGACTCGTCCTTCACACCCCTGTTCTTTACCACTTGAATGGCTTTTTCACAGGTTCAATGTTCTGCTAATCGCTCTGGCAGGGCTTGTCACTTTTAAGTTAACTAGATCCTCTCTGGAGGAAGCAGAGCCACAAAACAGGGATAGAAAGAGGCAGGTGGGCATTAAAACCCAGGGTGCCCCATATTTTCAGGTGCCCCTTCACAGCTGTGCATGCTGTATAAGCACATCCCTGGTTTCTTGTTGCTCATGGAAGAAAAGGGCCATGGCCTACTTCCTGTCATTATAACTAAGCTAAACTGAAGGCCCTCAAATGTCTCAACAGCCTAAATGTCTCAACAGCCTTCCCCATTGACGGCTCTCCTTTAATTTGGATTCCTTCACTTCATTCAAAAGAGGACGGCTTATAAACCACATCCTGACCAGCCTGTGGACCTGCGTGCTCAAGCAAAGGAAGAAATCTGATCTAGGAGGGAGCCGAGCTAGAATAGAAACTTGAACTCATAATATTCTCTCGTGTGTTGTCGTGGCTGGAGTAAAGTGCCTTTACAATACAAAGTGGCCACAGTGCTACATGCAATTGTGTCGCCCAGCTAGTTCAGGACGCTTAGGTTGGTTCCCACCATGGCTGAGTCATGAGCAGCCTTTTGCTCCTTAGTGCTGATCTTTCCCGACAGTTTGAATTTGAACAGGAGTGAGTCACTGTCTGTTTTCAGCTCCCTGGGTGCAAGCAGCCACTGGGAAGGCAGCTGTTTATACACGGCCATTTCTCAAGACACTCCGGATTGTCAAAAGAGGATCCATCCAACATGGAACCCAACCTCTGCCCCAGGGGCAGATGAGGATTTTGTGGGGCCCAGGGCAGCACAATTTCGTGGGGACCCCCCTTTGACATGGCGCATGCGTGGTGGCATCACGGTGCATGCGCGGGGCTTCTTGAAGCGCGGGGCCCGGGGCAGCCGCCCCGCTCACCCTACCTTCTATCTGCCACTGCTCTGCCCGTCAGTAGTGTCTCATTGTCAAGGAAGAGAATTTGGCCTGCTTTTGTTTTATTGCACACATCTTGTGGAATGGTTAAGACAGGCCTGGGCAAAGTATGGCCCATGGGCCACATCTGGCCCGCCAAGCCACCAGATCGGGCCCGTGTATGCTGCAGGAAGCCCCAGGCAGCCTCCTTGCTTGCCTCGCCCCACTGGTACACTGCTCAGAAACACGGCTGCTAGGTGGGTTCTCTTTAAAATCTGTGAGCCCAGAGGAGCAGGGGAGGGGGAAGGCTTGAGGTGCTGCTCCCACTCCCAACACAATCCAATTGGTTGGTTTTTGGCCAGAAAAAGCACCATGCCCCCTCCCCCTGGGCCTCATAATTATTCACAGAGCACATGGCTACAGGCTGCTTCAGGAACTTCTGGGCTTCTGGCTGGTAAGTCTTCTGTCCAGAGCCTGCCTCTGACACCCCAGCCCTCCCTTCCCCATGCCTCTGCCCACCACTCCTGCCCTCTTCTCCACATACCCAAATCATCTGTCCCCTCCTGCACCCATATCCCTCCCAGATCCAGCATCCCAATCTCCTGCCTTAGCTCACAACCAAAACCCCTGCACCTCAATCTCCTATACCCCAATTCCCTGTCCTAGGTCCCTGGGAAGTGCGGTGCCCCAGGTCACAACCGCCTCCTTCACTCAAACTTCCTTCCAGACTCCACACTCCCTCCTCACTCCAATTCCTTACCCCAGCTCTCTTCTTCGCCTAATCTTTATCCCAGACCCCTGCACCTCCTCCATTAATAATATGGAAGAGTGCGGCCCACAACTACTTTCCAAATTCTTGGAGTGGTCCACCACCTGCACGTTAGCATAGGAGCCCTTTAGCATGGGTAACCCACTTAGCCACTGGGTGTGGTTCACTGTCCCATTCAGTGGCACTTTGACCACTTACAGAGAGACTCATGAGTTTCCTCTACAGCCTAGCTGAGCGCCAGCTGGCTTTTCGTCGGTGCTGTAGAGGCTCATGCACTAAGCCCCAGAGGTCCCAGGTTCGGTTTTGCCTGTCGGTGTTATGTGTGCACTGGCATAAATGATCTTCTTTCAGCTTTCCCTACTGCCAGGGCCTAGTCCCTCAAGCGGCCGCCTCAGGACCTCCTGCTCAAATTCCAGACCTACGCTTCTGGCGCAAGCGTTCCCTTACGCAGCCCTCTCTGCCCAGAGGAGTAGCGGAGCCTATGAATTCCTGCCAAAAGATTTAACTTGATCCTCCATGGACCGCAGAGTGATCGAAAAACAGTCTGAACAAATCCATTTCTAGTTCTGATGCGTTGATGCGGCACAAATGGGGGGGAAAAAAGAGGTGGGAAGGAGGCCAAGATTTTCTAATCAACACGAGTCATTTCAATAAATGAATCACTGAGGCCATGAAGAGCATGTATCTTCCTGTAAAACCTGATACTGGAAATGTTGGGGTGAGGGGAACTCCTCAATTGACCTGCAGAGTGTGGTTTGCCTGAGATGGCTTATTGGCCTGCAGTATTTATTCAGTGAAGATTCTCTCCCTTCCCCCAATAATATCATCTGTACCAGAGAACAGGAATCTTTTGGGGGCTGGGGATCACTGACCCATGGAAAAAGTCAGTCAGGGGCTGTAAGGGAGAGGCAAAAACCAAAGAACCACCCCAAGCCTTTCACTGAGGTGGCCCCCAACTGAGAAGCAGAAAGATGTTTCCCACATTCCCCTCGCATCCCAGAGCCGACAGAGGCCCAGGCTAGTAGATTTGGCGTGTTCCAGCCCTGCGGTGGGGTGGTGGTGCAGCTGGAGCACTAGTGCTGGCTCCCCAATGCTGGAGGGGGAGCCCTGAGCCTCAAGGGCTGGATCCAGACAAGCTGGGGGCTGCATCCCCCCCCGGGCCTTAGGTGCCCCCTGAACCTACATAATGACAGAAAGCGAAGTACGATTTCAGCTGAAGTTGCTGGCCAAGAGCTCCAAGGATTGGAATTCTTCTGGTTTGTGTTTTCTTTCTCTTCCTCCACCCCCACTGGAAGGATTACTCCATTTGGTAAACTGCCACCCAGGAATCTCACACTAGGGCTATGTCTACACTCGCGGCTTCTTGCACGAGAACATCTTGCGCAAGTGTTCTTGTACAAGAAAATGTCCTCACTGTCATGTGCGAGCTGTGCTTTTGCGCAAGAGCGCCCATGGTAGTGTGGACGCTTTCTTGCGCCAAGAAAGCTCTGATGGCCATTTTAGCCATAGGGCTTTCTTGCGCAAGAAATCCCTGCTGAGTGTCCACACTGCCCTCTTACCATGCTGTACTGTAAATTTACTTGCGCAAGAGCAGGCGGGCAGTGTGGACGCTCTGCAGATTCTTGCACAAGAACGGCCGTACTTGTGCAAGAAGCCGCGAGTGTAGACATAGCCTGAGAGTTGTGAATGCGATTAACCCCTTGGGATTGACCGCCAGTCCAATATTCAGCAGGCTTTACAGGCCATTAGCTCGCTACTTAAAACTTTACTCCCAAGCCGGAAATCATGATGCCTTCTGAATTTATAGTCTTTTCTTTCCCTAGTTTTCCTGGTGACAGGTGAACAGAGGCTCCTGGAATCCATGGGTGTGCCAGGATGCTTTGGGTGCTGCTGGAAATGTGGGTGAGCCGGATTTAATCATCTTGTGGGCCACATGAGATGGCCTATTGGCAAATGGTGGGGTGATTGTTACACAGGCAAAACTCAGATGGTGGTTACATGGGAAAGGTGCTTGATTGATGGAAGGGATAGCTCAGTGGTTTGAGCATGGACCTACTAAACACAGGGTTGTAAATTCAATCCTTGAAGGGGCCATTTAGGTATCTGAGGTAAATCTGTCAGGGACGGCATGAGGGCAGCAGACCAGACTCAATGACCTGTCAAGGTCCCTTCTTGGTCTCTCTCTATATTCATGTATAGGCCTCAGGGAAGGCATTAGAAGAAGCAGGCTGTTCCTGGTTCTGCAGCACATTGGGCGGACTATACAAAGAGGCCCTGCTGATCTCCAATGTGTTACCTTGCAGGAGGAGGCAGTGAACTGGTTTTAAGGTTTTTTCCTGATGAATCGCTATTGGTAACCCTGTTGCAATGTGTTGCCCATTTCAGAAGGCAAAGCTCAGGTGTGAGGCTCATCAGACATCACAAGCAGGTAGGCAAACTGATTGCGAGCAGGAATTAGTGCAGCTGTTACTCCTGGGAGTGACCCATGTCTAGAATTCCTTGGGAATCAGAGGAGCTAGAATAAAGGCAAAAAACTAGCTATTCTGAAGGGTAATGCTGGGAAAAGAGAGAATTTGCTAACGTGGCAAAAAGTTGCTTTTAGAACAGACATGATGCCATATGGTTCTCCCCAGGGCAAGCTTCATACTGGAAGATTAAGGACATCATTGAACTATTACTTCAGGTTCAGCCCTGACTGAGCATGATTAAAAACTGCTGCTGTCGGATGCCATATCAGTGGCCTATGTGCCATAAGATGCTCTTTCTCAGGCAGGTTCCCAGTGGCCTGCTATCCTCAGTAGAACCCTGCAAATCCACAGATATCTGTGGCTCATTTTCGTGGATACAGATGCAGATATAAAATGTATCCTCGCAGGGCTCTAAAACTAGCATGATCAATTGTCCTTCTTGGAAACCATCAAAGAAATTGAGGATTAAATGCAGCATGGGCCCACCCAGGATAAAGGTGAACAACAGTGTTGTTTGGGATCTCACATTGTTTCTGCCTCTGCTAGACTTAATTTACACCAGTTTTTTTGTATGCATTAATGATTCCCACATTTAGGTGTTGGACACAGGGTTGACGACTGGCACCAGTGGTATAAAAGTCATATGGCTAGTGCCTAGCTAGCAAAACTCCACCTAGCTATATGGAAGTCAGTGGAGCACTACTGATTTACCTCAGCTGATCATCTGGCTGTACATGGGACTCTCCTTAGAAAGGGTTGGGAAGAAATGATCTAAAAAGTCCAATTATGTCATGGAATCACTGTTGATGGGCCTTTCCACATCTGATATATGCACAAGAAATCTATTTCCTCTCATGACTGGAAGCTCTGCATTGGAGTCTAGTTAAAAAAAGGAGAGCAAAAAAAATTTGATCGCTGCAGACTTAATCTTTGTTTCCTTGGAGTCAGAGAGAGAAAGTAGCTGGAAGACAATGAGCAATTAGTCATTGCTGAATTATTGATGGAGAAGTACTGTGCAAGTTAGAACACATTTCAGCAATGGGAGGGAGTTAAATGAATTGTTTGTCTTCAGCTGAAAACTTCATCTTGAAAGGCTTTATGAAGAGCAAATATCAACCCTGGCATTCCCATCTGACATGGGTAAGGGCAGGGTTTTAAAGGGACCCTCGCTTTCCCCGAGGTTCACAGAATGATCGTGTGGCTCTCCAGTTAACACATGCTAAAGGTAGGGTCCAGCCACCTTAGCTGCATGTCTAAAATTTGCAGAGCTGGAAGTAACCTTCCCAGAGCTTTGGCTCTGCACAGGAGAGGTGCAGCCAAAGAACTTGTCTTCAGACATGAGCCCTGTGGGATTCCTACACGTTGCAAGTGTGTAAGGCCCCCGGGTGACCTCTGACACCCCCTATTCTCGGGATGCTTCAGGTGTCCTGTAACTTTGCAGAATCTGACTTTTAGTAATTCTTTAGCTTCTGCGTGTTTGGAAATCATGCTGCATTCATGAATCGTAGGCACTGGAGATGGCATGAGTTGTGTCTTGTTAGATAGAACCTAGGAAATCTAATCAACAATCAAGGGCCCCATCCCAATCTAGCCCAGTGGTTCCCAAACTTTTCGGCATCACACCCCCTTTTTGATTTTTGAGAAATCCTCACGCCCCCCTATAGCAGCAAAACTTGTTGAGCCCCCCCCCCCTCCCAAAAAAAGAAAAAGAAGGAACTGACCAGGGCTGAAAAACAAAAATAGCAGAAAAACGTAGGGGGGAGAATTGAGGGGGGGGAGGGCTGGGCCGCCTCGCACCCCCCTCCTGGAATTTCTTCACACACCCCAGTTTGGGAACCTATGATCTAGCCCATTCCCTTGTCAGATGTGGATTGTCCCTGCAGTCTATTGAAGTGAGGATTTGAGATCTTTAACGTTTTGTTTCCTATTCTATAGCTCAAACAGATCGTCTAGCCTAGAGCGGAAATCCTTGGTATGAATCTTTGCCTTGTGTCATGCAAGGAATTCAGACTAGATCTAATGATGCGTAGTACTATATACAAGCTAAGCACTTACTGCTTTCCCAACATTATTGCACTTTGTAAATGCTTGAGCCAGAATTCAGAAGCGAGCCATTGCTTTGTCACTTGCACAATTGTCCCCTTACACAAAATTTCCCAGGCAACAAAATCTCCAAACCTTGTGGAAATGGTGGGAGGTTGCTCTGGAGCAGGAAAAAAGCTGCAGCTTGTACTGTGGTGCCTTGTTTAAAAATTCATGCTGAGGAAAAAATTTTCAGATGAGCACGGGGGAGAACCCAATATATTTATGCTGCCACCCAGTATCTTAGTCAGAAAGCAGCCAAACACGAGGGCTGCTGATGCTGCATGTTACTGTTCTGTTTTGAACAAAGCGAGGGTCAGGGAATTGATTTCATATTTCCTCACAGCAAAAAGAAGGAGGGGAAAAAAAGGAGGCCCACATTTCCTGTAGCCCTGAAGGAGACTTTTGCTATGATCTCATCCCAATTGTTATCAATGAAGCCCAATCTTTTTCCTGTCCTTAGGGATGCCAGAGAGAAAATGAACTATGTTTACATCTTAATCAATAAACAAGAGGCAAAATACCTCTGAAGGCACAGAGCAATGGAGGAAGCAGCAAGATCATCTCTCGTGCTTTTTGTTTTCTCTAAAGCTACGTCTAGACTGCAAGCCTCTTTCGAAAGAGGCTTTTTCGAAAGATACTTTCGAATAAACCTCTTTCGAAAAAGAGCGTCTAGACTGCAAGCCATACTTTCGAAAAAGCAAGCCAGGCAGTCTGGATGCTCTCTTTCATAAAAGCCCTGTTTGCATTCAAGAACGCCTTTTTTCGAAAGAACACTTTTGAAAAAAGGCGTTCTTCCTCGTGAAATGAGGAGTACCACTGTTGAAAGAAAAGCCGCATTCTTTCGATTTAATTTCGAAAGAACATGGCTGTAGTCTAGACGCATGTGAAGCTTTTTAAAAAAAAAGGCTACTTTTTTCGAAACAACCCTGCAGTCTAGACACAGCCTAAGGGTGTGTCTGCACAGCACAGTTATTCCAAAATAACAATGCGAGCGTCTACACAGCAATTCCATTATTTTGAAATAATTTTGAAATAACGGACGGCTTATTTTGAATCTGTAAACCTCATTGCACGAGGAATAATGCTTATTCTGAGAGAGCTATTTGGGAATAGCAATAGTGTGGGTGCTCCACTGCTGCTATTTCGAAGTAGCTCCTCCCCAGAGCCATTCAAAGTAATGACTCCCCAGTGCTTCCTGGGGCGCTAATTCGAGGTCGCGCATCCACATTAGGGGAGCCTGCCTCAGACTAAATTTGAGGCTTCCCTGTAGTGTAGACGTAGCTATTTTGGAGTATTTCTTTTGGAATAGCTTATTTCAAAATAAGCATGCAGTGTAGACGTACCCTTAAGACCGGTGAATTGCTGCAATATAGCTAATCTGATCTCTCTTCAAGAGAGTTTGCCTGTCTGTGTGTCCATCTGTCTGTACTTTTGTTCAAGAACACCTCTTCTAGGGTAAAAGCTAGGACCACCAAATGTGTTATGCAGCTTCCTCTTATCATAACTTAGAGCAAGGTCAGGGTTTGGCTGTGCCAGGACAATGGGATGTACCTAGAATGGGATTGCTTCTTAGAGAACCATAAAGAGAGAGAGAAAAACCAGGCAGATGAAAGGGGCTGGCTGCGGGCACCTTCTCCCTCTCCCCCTGTCCGGGACTACCCCAGTCCTGAGCCTCCCACCCACAGGAGTCTTTTAGGGAAAGTGCGGGAGGCTGAAGCTCTCTCCACCTTGATTCATACAGGGACATTGCTGACTGTGCCCCTTCATCAGGCAGCGAGGGGAAAGTGCTCAGTTTGCAGTTTGTGGGGACTGTACTCAGTGCTATTTTTAGCACACGAGCTCCATCAGAGCCAGCGTGGGTATATGTACTCGAGCTGGTAATCTGACCTGCTGCAGTGTAGGGAATGTGTCTCTCCTTGCTGAGAGAGAATAGCAAGTGACTCCCGTATTTGGAGAGGGGCTGTATTTTGGGACCCCTCCTTGGCCAGTAAGCAGCCGCTGCAGAGCTGAAGGTGGGCCTACTCTCCATCCCCTTGGCTTCAGCCACTTGTAATTCACTGGCTCCCAGCAGGGAGTATCCAGAGCAGATGGGCGTGGCATCCTGGGCAGGTCTCATTTGCCTCTGTAGGTGGCATGGTGGGGCAAGAGCCCCTTTTCTAAACCCGTTCTGTCTCTTCAGCTTGCTTAGACAATTTAGCCTGTAGACTGCAAAGCAGTATTTCATCTTCTGTCTGTCAGCCTGTGTAATGAAAAGAGAAGCATTTCAAGAAATGCTTCCAGGCTTTCTTGGTTGGTAGAAATAGGAGCCAGCTATAGAGATTGGTAATGGATTGAAATTTCACTGCTTGTTTGTTTGTTTGTTCCTTTGTTTGTTTTTTTGGAGGTGGGTTGTAGACTTTGGATCAGGCATTATCATTGAGTAATTATAGTATCACACATTATTCTCTTTGTTCAATGGCTCCACTTGCCATGCCAGAGATCAATCTTCTGGTGTGTGATTTAGTAGGTCTAGTAAAGACCCGCTAAATCGAATATTGATGGCGCACCCAGTCAGCACTAATACTCCTCGCAGTTGTGAGGAGTAAGGGAAGCTGATGGGAGCATTTGCTCTTGTCGACTTTGCACTGTGAAGACACCGCCAGGCTGAGGGTGGCACCATGTCGACTCTAGCTACGTTATTTACATAGCTGGTGTTGCATACATTAAGCCAATCTTCCGGGTCTAATATAGACCTGGCCTATATCTTTGTGTGTCTTCTCCTCTAGAAAATTCACAAATTCCTGTTTGGTTGTCCAGGGAAATGCATTCTCCCCTTGTGTCGTTTGCCCCTTACACAGCAATAATCATACAAAGAAACCACATGGAGTAGGTCCAACTCCGAGATGACCATATTACTTAAGCGACAGAAACATGCAGGACCTAGTTATGCATATATGCTGCTCTGGTTGATTTCTAAATCCTAGAACATAGTGAGCACCACTAGAGGATTGACAATTATTTAAAGGGATAACTGCTCAATTCCTGTACACCATAGCGGGAGAGTCTCTCGTTTCAAAGTTTCATGTCTGTGGTACCTAGGCTATGGAAAGCTCTATGTAGGTGTCCTAGGCGAGGCTCGTCTTGGCCACAAAACCTTACCTGTGCAGTGCTTTTGCAGTCGAAGGATCTCTAGGTGCAGGTCATGAAGCAGTTCCATCTGCTCCTTCTTCAGGAAGGCGATGTGTCGCTGCACGCTCTGGATCTGGTGCTCCAGGGACAAAGTCTCCATCGCGACAGAATGAACAGTCCAAGCCTGGAGGGAGAAGATGGTTCATGATCAGACATGCAGCCCCGCACTGTGCTTGTGAGTCAGCCGGGGAGGTGAAAATGATTCCTGCAGCTTTTGTAAGAGACACTGAAAATGGGAGTTGAGAGACAGGGGTTCAGCTGCTCATCATATTTCCTTTCTCTGGACATGCATTGGGGCTCCTCTGAGCCCCTTTCCTAGCTAGATTTCACCAGGGCTTTTTACATAGATGACCCTTATCGCCATAGCCCCACACATATTAACAGATTGGACGGAGAAGTGTTATCAATCCCTTTGTGTATTCAGCGCAGGGAGCTGCAGGGATTAAGCTACTTCCTTAAGATCACACCTGGGCTCTTAGGGACAGCAGGCAATCCAGGAACCACATGGATGTCAACTGATGTCAGATGATGGAATTTTTTTTTTTTAGTTTACTTTTTAGAAACCAGGACATTTTAATTACACTCTCCCCCCCCCCCAATCTTATAAGAACATCAAGATTGCAAAGTCAAGTGCTAAACCACTGGGAATGGCTAGAATTGCATTGAAACGGCTGTGCAACCTTAATTCAGAACCTTTGTGCATATGCCTTATGCCACGGTCTTTAATTCCACTCCTGCGTTTTTTCTTTTTTCATTGGATCCCTTTCTCATTCAGGGCTCAACATGTTTGGTGCTCACTGAATGAGCAGGCTATTCAATATTTTGTGTTATGCCTTATTTATTGCCCATTATTCAAACTTTGCTCTGAAGACAGAATTAGGCATTTTCTCATGGGGGGAGGGGGTGGAAGGCTTTCCTCGCTATTGTATCAGTGCATCAAATGTTAATGAACTCATTTTCACAACAGTTTGAGAGACGAAGGGTGGTATTCTCTGTTTCCCAATCCCACAAACATTATGACAGGGCATTCAGGACTGACTGCCTCAGGGTCGGGGGTATCACTTTTTGAATCACATGACCACTTCTTGCACCTCCTGAATTTTCCTTGGACATCTCTTGTCCTAGTATTGCCCTGGCCTGAACTTGTTTAGTTTCTATAACAGCTGCAGATATTATATGCAGAGATGCTGCTGTGTCTTTACTGTCCCATACATTTTAATGTTATGCTTTCAAAGCAGATACTCTGGACCCAGATTCATCACTGAGGACATGTTTTCACTCCTGGGAAGATCGATGCTGCCACAATCAATCTTCCAGAGTTTGATTTAGTGGGTCTAGTAGGCTAGGTCTACACTGCAACGCTTTTTTGGGATATCGGAGTATCCGGAAATAACTATCCCGCGTCTTCACATCAAGCCCGTTATTTTGGAGTATAACGGGCTCGCTATGCTGATGTCCCTGTAAACCTCATTCCACGAGGAGTAAGGGATGTTTAGGAATAACAGGTTATTTCAAAATCTTGCGCTGTGTAGACAGCGCCAAAGAACAAAATAAGTTATTCTGAAATGAAATCGAAATAAGATATGCAGTTTGCGTAGCTCAAATGGCGTATCTTATTTTGAGTGATGGTGCAGTGTAGACACACCCGTAATGACCCGCTAAATCGAACTCAGATTGCTTCAGAGCGATAAGGACCCACTTGAAGAAAATTGTTGATGCCCATGACCCAACATAATTGAACGACAGTGTGGGCTCCGGGGTGTGGCTGAGGATGAGAGCTTTGGGTGTATGAGGGGACCCTGGCTTGGGGGTGGGGAACAGGGCTGGAACAGGAGGGGCTTACTTCAAGCAGCTCCCAGTCAGCAGTACAGTAGAGGTGCTAAGGCAGCTTCCTTCCTCTCCTGGCACCACAGACCATGCCGTGCCCAGAAGCAGCCAATAGCAGGTTCCCAGCCAATGGGAGTGCAGAGCTAGTGCTCAGGGCAGGAGCAGCGTGCAGAGCTCTTTGCGCTCTCTTCCCCACCCCACCAGGAGCTGGGCCTACTGCTGGCCGCTTCTGGGGTGCAGCGCAGTCTGCCATGCTAGGACAGTGGAAGCTGCCTTAGCGTCCCCACTGCTCACCTGATCCCCCTGCAGCAATGAGTCCCAGAGCCTGACATTCTACCACCCTGTCCTGGGTCACGACCCCTCGTTTGAAAACCGCTGTTTGAGAAGAATCATCTTTGCTGGTAATTCATACGATGGACAAGTGGTGACGTCAGCTCTGCTTCCCGGAGGCTGAGCCCCCAAGGGGGTAGGGAGTTCATCAGTACATGTTAATTTCTTCTGCCTACCTGTGCCGCTGCACCGCAGAGATAAAAGTAAACCCCAAAGAGTCTGTAATCCTGTGAAACACTATCACATGGGGATGTGACAGCCATCCTTATTCCATGCATAAACCCCAGAGGGCAGGGGAAGCAATCGATTTCTATCCGTAGCAAACCATGTTGATGGCTTGGAAGAGTTTGCCAGGAAAGCACAAAGGAGCGAGTGCATTGTTCTGTCACTTAGAAGCTATCCCCATTTCCTTTTTCCTCTACATCTCATGTCTTTTTGCTGTAACAGTTTCAACATTAAGCAAACCCTTTAGATTATGCTCACAGCCCATGGATTGTTACTCTTGTGCATTTTAGCTTCCCCGCCTCCCAATCAAATCAGTTTGATTAGTGTAATAAGCCTTGGCAAGCACCAGTTTCAATACTTTTCTGCTGCCAACACCTCTAAAAATTGGTGAGCCTTAAAATCAGGACTTCCAAAATTAGGCACTAAAGGTAAATGAATAGCAATATATATTTTATGCCGTATTTACATGTGCTACTGCTGTGATCACTCGCTGACAGATAACTCGTCTTGTTATTAATACTTTTGCGTTGAATAGCCCTTTTCCTCCAGGGATCTCACCGAATTTTACAGGTATTTATTGATGCAGCCATGCTACCCCCGAGGAGATGAGTCAGGTGGTTCTAGCTCCAGTTTACAGGTGAGGGCTCTCAGCCACAGGAGTGACTCAGCTATGGACTTGTCACATAGAATCATAGAATACCAGAACAGGAAGGGACCTCAAGAGGTCATCAAGTCCAGTCCTCTGCCCTCACAGCAAGACCAGGCACCATCTAGATCAGGGCTACTCAACATGCGGCCTGCAGCCCGTTTGTTTGCGGCCCGTGGTGTGGCTTGGGTTTACGTGGGGTTCAACACGTGGGCACCAAAAAAAAACAACTAGTCAATATAATGGTCTGTTGATATGCGCTTTACTAGTTACATTCCTGGACTGTCATTGCTCATTAAAAAGTGCTGTTCTACGGGTGGAAATCGGGTCAATATTGCATTTTATTAATATCAGCAGAATTGACTTAAATGAAGCCTCTGTGTTGTGTAGTCTCGCCTTAATCTTTGTATTCATGCCCCTCAGTGTGAAAGAAGCCATTTGCATATATATGCAACCACACTTAAGTTGCGGACCTTGGCACATACAGTGAGTATCATTGTGGCCCCCGGGGCTTCCAAAGTTGAGTAGCTCTGACCTAGATCCCTCTGCAGCCTGATCTAGATCATCCCTGACAGGTGTCTGTCTAACCTGCTCTTAAATATCTTCAGAGATAGAGATTCCACAACCTCCCTGGGCAATTTATTCCAGTGTTTAACCAGCCTGACAGTTAGGAAGTTTTTCCTAATGCCCAACCTAAATCTGCAATTTTAAGCCCATTGCTTCTTCTCCTATCATCAGAGGCCAAGGAGAACCATTTTTCTCCCTCCATGTAACACCCTTTTAGGTACTTGAAAACTGCTCTCATGTCCCCTCCCAGTCTTCTCTTTTCTAAACTAAACAAGCCCAGTTCTTTCAGCCTTCCCTCGTAGCTCCTGTTCTCTAGACCTTTAATCATTTCTATTGCTCTTCTCTGGACCCTTTCCAATTTCTTGAAATGTGGTGCCCAGAACTGGACACAATACTCCAACTGAGGCTTCAGATATGTTACCTTCTCAGTAAGAAGTACACATTGTTAAGGATTATTTTTTGATGGCGAAGACCATACCATATCTTTGGGAAAACCCAGGCATTCAGGTAGCGTGAAATAAACAGACAAAATAAGGACTTGGGAATAAAGTTAGTTTCACAGAGAATCTAGTGCAGGGGTTGACAACACCTACCCCCATCCTGCTCCTGCACCCTGCCTCCTGGCCAGACACCTACCCCCATCCTGCTCCTGCACCCTCCCTCCTGGCCAGACACCTACCCCCATCCTGCTCCTGCACCCTCCCTCCTGGCCAGACACCTACCCCCATCCTGCTCCTGCACGCTCCCTCCTGGCCAGACACCTACCCCCAACCTGCTCCTGCACCCTCCCTCCTGGCCAGACACCTACCCCCATCCTGCTCCTGCACCCTCCCTCCTGGGCAGACACCTACCCCCATCCTGCTCCTGCACGCTCCCTCCTGGCCAGACACCTACCCCCATCAGTGGGGCCACATCAGTTAGCGTTGGGGGTTTTTGAAGTGTTTTGCTTCTTACTTGTGTGGTCCCCAGCTGATTTTTTCTGTGGGTCAATGACCCCCAACCCAAAAAAGGTTCCCCATTCCTGACATAAATAAAGAAAACATTGAAACCTTTTGTGTAGGACATAATATTTTACTTTATTTAAAATGAAGTTTGAAAAACTAACATGAGACAGTTAAGCTGCTTAATCTGTTTCATAATTTAAATTAAATTTTTCTCCCTAGAGCAGGTGCTGAAAATATGGTCACCGTACCCAGCCTGCCCCTTCTCTCCCTCCCCTGGCACACAGACACATGAATAAGTTACATCTTGGCATGCCACTTCTGGAAGATTGCTGACCCCTGATCTAGTGCAGTGTTTTTCAACCTTTTTTTTATAAAGTTACCCCTTTATTAAAAAAAACAAAAACAAACGCTATCCCTTTTCAAAAAAAATTATAAGTACCCCCTTTAAATAAAGTACCCCCAGTACCTACAGTTTTCAGACACACACAATTTTTTTCCACCATTGCAACACATTTCTTTAAACAACTTAATCATAGCTGGGCGGGCGGTGAAATTTGTGGGTGTAAAAAGTACAAAAATAAGAAAGCGCTGTAAAACTTAAAAGAAAAATTCAGTTTTCTTCAGATTTCAGTCGTGTTGATGTACCCCCCAGACTTGTCTCCAGTACCCCGAGGGTACTCGTACCACTGGTTAAGAAACACTGATCTAGTGTATATTTGCCCTTTATGGGATGAGTTTGTGACACTGTGATATGACCCCAAACACCACCCCTGCCTGGAGCCCAAGGACCCAGAGATAAGGGACGTGCCATCCAAATGGATTCTAGAGTGTGTGATAGAAGCCTGGTTCTCTCTGCAGATGCCCTGCCAGCATGGTTCTCCTCTCACCACCAGCCCCTCTCCTCTCCAAGGAAAGTAGCTGGCATGCAGCAAAAGACAGATGGGGAGGGGGGAGGGTTGGGGGAGAGGCTTTCTTGTGTGACGCCTGCTGAACTTGGCTAACACAGCTGGGTTTGAACGAGGTGGGGGACCCCCCAGAGCGAAAAGCACGAGTGACTGACAGACGAGTGAAACAGCGAAGGCTCACCTGGTGTGTCAGCCACAGACACCTTCTCTGCAGTTCAGGCTCAGGGTGGACCCTGTACCTTTCAGTCCCCCGGGGTTGACACCTCCCAGAGAGACTGATGCTTAACTCTGTATGCACTGTGCAGTGTCGAGCTGATGGCTTCGGAAGAGAGGCGTGTCCTTTGTCCCAGTCCGACGCTTCTGCTGAGCTCAGTGTTTCTGCTCCTTTGAACTATCCTTTCCTTCCCCAGAGCCCTGTATGAGCTATTTAAAATGGAGCGGTGCCAAGTTTACACCAGCCGAAGCCTGGATTGTCGGATTCATTTGAAAGGAAGAGCATATACACAAAATAATGAGGACGATCAGCTTCGTGAGCCAAGCTGCCAAGAAGCGTCCGAACAGAGGAGTATTCGGGCTGGCACTTTCAGATGGCTCAGGGATGTTTGGCTTAATTTGTCCAGATGGGAAAATTCCCACTGACGTCAACAGGAGCAGCCGCTAGCCAACAACACAGAGCTTCAGAATACTTTCTTCTTCTAGCTGATGGCAGGCTTACCTTTGTCAACGAGGACTGAAATGGGGCTGGACCGAATCTCCAACACTGCCTGATGCTGTGTTCAGTAGCTTAGAGCCACATGGCACAATTAATATTCTCATCTTCTGTGTTGCTTGGGGCATCGAAGAGAAACTACTTGTAGCAGTTGAAGAATAGTAAAAACCAGCATCTCTGGCCTGGTCATTCCACTGGGTCCCTCCAGATTTGTTCTGGTAGAATGGCTCAGATTAGGTTAGAGCTGTGTATTGGGAATCTTCAAAATGCCAAAAAGAGAATTTGGATACACCTGAATGTAGCTGATCTTGGGACTTGTGGTTTTTCATTGGCTACTCAATGTGTTGCATCTCTGGGTGCTCCTTGCAGATGCAAATTAACAAGTGCTCTGGTCTCAGGCTGTTTCCACCATTGAGATTGTAGCTCCCATAAATGGTTCAGGAACACACGCTCAGGGTGTGTCTACACTGCCGAGCTTAACTTGAAATAAACTACGCAAGTTGAGCGATATCAACTGCAAATCTTATTTTGAAATAGCTTATTTTGAAGTAGGGAGCGTCTACACAGCACTTATTTAAAAATAGAGCACTCTTCCTCTGACGTCCCTTATTCCTCGTACAATTAGGGTTACAGGAGTCAAAGCAAGAAGTCCTCCAGATTGACAGTATTTTGACACTATTTTGAAATAACTATCTGCTGTGTAGACGCAGACTAAGTTATTTCGGAATAGCGCTGGTTATTTCAAAATAGTGTTGCAATGTAAACGTACGCTCAGAAAGCTTGTGAGATTTGTAAACATAGATAGATAAAAACTGATCCTCACTTACAATAAGGCTGCTTTACACCATTCTGGAAAGTATCCGTCTGTACACCTGCTGTAAGGTCCCTTTACAGAGAGACTGATGATGCAAAATAAACATTAAGCCCAAAATGTCCTTTGGCTATTTACCCCTGCATGTCTGGACAGCCCATGTAGGGGCTTCATAGTGGTTCCTGACTGTCCCAGAAGGCATGCAGTCCAAGTTTCAATCTAGTTCTTAAAGACTGGTGCATTTTTTTCCCACTAAATCTAATACAATGTGGGTATGTCTACACTAGCCCCCTAGTTCGAACTAGGGCGGCTAATGTAGCCATTCAAACTTGTTCCCAGGCGGCCCCATTTTTAAATCCCCTTAGTTCGAACTACCTGCCCGTGGCTACACACGGCAGTCAGAAGTTAATTCAAACTAAGTCTTTAGTTCGGATTAACTGTTATACCTCATTGCAGGAGGAGTAACAGTTAATCTGAACTAAGGACTTAGTTCACATTAACTTCTGATTGCCGCGTGTAGCCGCAGGCAGTCAGTTCGAACTAAGGGGATTTAAAAATGGTGCCCGCCCGGGAACATGCAAATGAAGCCCAGGATATTTAAATCCCGGGCTTCACTTGCAAGTTCGAATGCCTACATTAGCCACCCTAGTTCGAATTAGGGGGCTAGTGTAGACAAACCCCTAAGGAATTAGATATATTTTTTAAACTTCCTAATTATTCCTGTTAGTCTGTGTGGCAGCAACATAACTTCCTAGTCCTGTTCATTCATTTTCTCCAGTTAAATCCATCCCTTTTCAGAATATTTAGGCTGGAACAAAAAGATCACTGGCATTTTCATTCCATTCAAAATAGAGCAGCCAGAGACTAATAGATCATCAAACTGTGACCAAGTGGGTGAGTGGGTGAGTGGGTGGGTGGGAGGGGGGGCAAGAGGTAGCTGCCCCAGGCCCCAGCAATTCATGGCAGAAGTGGTGACCTGAGCCCAGGCCCTTTAAATTACCCCTGGAGCGCCTCACGGCACGCTCTGACAGCTGAGGAGGCTCTGGGGACTGGGGAGGGGAGCTGTGCCGCAGTCTGTACAGCATTGAGGGCTGGCTGCTCCTAGCCCCGCCCCTTCTATCCAAAGCCCCACCCCTTCCAGGAGCATGGAACCAGCACTCCCACCTCGCCCAGCAGCCTGTGGAGGCTGTTGACTCCCCTAACTGTGGCCAGTTCTTTACCGTTTTACGGTTTGTAGTATAACTTAAATGCACAAAGCTTAAAGCCTGGCACCCAGCAATTTCAGCTGAGCTGCCATTCAGCTTTTATTATCTTGCAGATGGGGGGGATATGTATGTTTGTGACCGTGGTTATGGCATCATTTTGAATGGCTTCTGTGATAATCATGCATTTGCCCATAAATTCTCAGTTTCCCAGGCCCTTCTATTGTCCAGACAGGGCGAGACTCTGCACGTACAAATCATATTGCAGCAAAAGGCAAATTTTGCTCTCATTTCTCCTGGGGTTGAGATCTAGACTAATTCCGCTGCCTCTGGATCAGAGCTGGATGAATGCAAGGGCTTTCAGGGCTACAGCCCAGGCTCTGCAAAAAGATCTCCCGGGTACTAAAAGTCCAGAGGTGTGGCACAGTGCTCAGGCAGGCTGTCTTTGTGCGATAGCCCCACATTGCTCATGGAAGTGGTTGCCAGCTGGCATGTCTCTGCAGCCCCTGACATGGCTGGGAAAGGCAAGCTCTGCATGCTGCCGTTAACCTTCCCCCCAACTCCCACTGGGCTGAAGCTGCGAGTTCTGGCTTGCAGTGATCAGGGAAGCTCCATGTACTGTTCCCGCCTGCAGGCACCACTCTGGCAGCTCCCATTGGTTGGGAATTATGGCCAATGGGAGCTGCAAGGCAGCACTTGCAGGTGAGGGCAGCACACAGAGTAGCTCCACCTCCTCCCCGCCCTGACACATGCTGGCAGCTTCCAGAAGCGGCTTGGGGCCAGGACAGCCAGGGAGTGAATGATTGTTTCCTTTGCCTTTACTGTAAAGTAGAAAGCAACCATTTTATTGAGCAATGAATATAGAATGGCCACATCACCTAACACTGAAAGATGGGGAACTATGCGAAAGTAACTGTCTGTAATTCCTGATGCTCAAGTATTTTCTTTTCCTGTTGGCTAACTGATTGATAATGCTTCACACTTCCGTAGCATCTGTCACTGAATTATCTCAAAGCTCTTGATGTTGAGGACCTCCAAGCTTTACAGACACGAACAGACCCATTGCAAACTTGTATCCCCATTTTACAGATCAGAATGTTGAGGCACAGAGAGGTTAAGGGTCTGATGTACAGAGATGCTGAACACCAGCGCTTCCTTCCTTCACCATTGCAGTAGCAAGTGTATAGCAGCTATGAAAATCAGGTACCAAGCGCTGGATCTGATGCCCAGAAAAGTCAACAGAAGGCCTGGCATGACTTATCTCTGGTCACACAGGCAATCTTTGGCAGAGCTAGGAAGAGAAGCAAGGTCTCTTACCCAAGATCCTTTGTTCCTGTATCAGTCTTGGGCCAACACTTCCCTATCACTTGAAGGTTTTTTGCTCAGACCAGGTGCCTTTCTAAAATGTTCACTTTGGTCCAACCCCTGCTACTGAGCTTGGTGCAGGAATTCCTGGGTGAAGTTCTAGAGTCTGTTCTGTAGCAGACCGGGGAGCTAGTAGCCTTCGCGGGTCCCTGAGCAAAATGTGAAGGGGGAGGGGTGGCACCGTGCTCCTGGAAGGGGCGGGGCCTCAGGATGTACCTAATTTAGTGGCCCAACCAGGGTTCTTGTTACTACTGTGAATTTTTGTGCCCTGCAAAGGGAACCAGGCAGCTTTCTAAAGGTTTCACAGCATTTATACACAGCTCTCTTGGCAGGATCGGGCGTTTAGTCATTAATCAGGCATGTCACTTTTAAATGAACAATCTTAATATCTCTAGGCCCAACCTGTCTATCTTACTTTCCTTTTAAAATAGTATATTAATGGGCCTGATCCATCAGGCAAAACTCTTTTTCCCCACGCTTGAAGCTAAAGAGATAGGCACTCAGACTGATCATTTAGGTGACTAAAGATGCTGGTTTCTACCTAGTGGAATTTTCAAAAGTACTTAATTTAGGTGCCTAACTCCTATTGAAATCAGGAGGAGCTAGGTTCCTAGGCAGCTCATGAGACTGAGTACTTACTTGAAAACACCACTGAATACAGTATTCAAATAGCACTGACAGTCAATGGAAAGTGGGTGCCTTACTCTTTTACTCTTTCTATGGAGCTGTGAAATTTTCAGCACAGTTTTAATATCTGAGCAGAAAATTGTGGCTCTTTAATGAAATATATCACACTGAAATGGGTGCACATTTCCAGACAGGGCACATGAAACTAGGTTCTCTATTGTGAAAATATGTGCAGTAGAAATATACGGTTGCCTTTTCAGGAGTTATGTAGGGAGTTACAATTGTAGCAAAATTTTGGAATAAAATCCAAGAAAAACTGATATTTCTCTTTGGCCTGGGGAAATGCTTTGCACTTCTTGGATTTCTGATTTCACCTCTGTTTTCTGGCAGGTTTCCATTTTGGTAACGTAGTCAGCACTCCGCTCTTTCCAACTAAATAACATGTCATTAGTGAAATTTACCCCTGTTTGAAGGCTTAACTCGATCTTAAGTGGTGCTTAGTTCTTGGGCTGGTGATTTCTCCCTATGAAGCAAGCGCTGGATAAGTTGCTGTCTGTTTGTTCTATGTGGAGGAAGTCAAAGGTGTCCAGTTTACAGAGTCTGATCCTGCAGCACTGGTCATTTTGATTTTTGCCATTGGTTTCAGTGGTTAGGGCCTTCATGAGTCACTTCCATCAGTGAATAAACACAACTGGACCCTCCCCATCTGAATTCTTATATTCTCTTGAACTTCATTGTATTCTGATAGCTGGGGAGTAGTTGAAATCTACACAAGCCATTTGCAGAGAGGAGATAGTCCTGGTATTCATGCACACTTGTGGGTCATGGGGAAAAATTCAAAACCCGCTGATTTAGGAACCAAAGTATAAAAATGGGCTGCAGGGATTTAGGCTCTTTTGAAAATGTTACAC
Source organism: Pelodiscus sinensis (assembly GCF_052426305.1). Classification (NCBI taxonomy): domain Eukaryota; kingdom Metazoa; phylum Chordata; order Testudines; family Trionychidae; genus Pelodiscus; species Pelodiscus sinensis. The sequence goes on along the minus strand of NC_143072.1, from coordinate 16,420,086 downwards.
CTTGCATTAGCAGCTATGTGTGGTTACTGGGATAGCGTGGCATCTCCACCGACCCATTGGATACTCTTGGGCAGGACATAGAGGGCCAGATTTTGAGAGAGATTTAGGCTCCTGAATGTGCTGCTAGGAGCGTCGTGAGGTTTTCAAAAGTGATTTCAACATGAGTTAGGAGTGTAAGTAGCTTTTGAGGATCTGGTGCTTCAGTACTTCTGAAAATCCCATGAGAGGCCTCCCTGCTCCATTAGGCATTTGAATGCCTTTCAAAATCTGGCCCTTTTATGTATCTCAATGCCCCCACCTGTAAAATGGGATTAACCCTTCCTTAGAGCATGCAATCATTGTGAAGGTTACCTGAAAGAGGCCTGGATTTGAGGTAGTTTATATTGCAGTCAATACGAGCGTGTGTGCAATGCCTCTAAAAATAAACCTGACTATTTATAATCCTAGATCAGTGTTTCTTAACCAGTGGTACGAGTACCCTTATGGGTACTTGAGAGAAGTCTGGGGGGGTACGTCAACACAACTGAAATTTGGAGAAAACTGAATTTTTCTGTTACGTTTTACAGCGCTTTCTTATTTTTGTACTTTTTATACCCAAAAATGTCATTGCCTGCCCAGCTATGATTAAGTTGCTTAAACAATTGTATTGCAATGGTAGAAAAAAAATCTGTGTGTCTGAAACCTGTAGTTACTGGGGGTACTTACACAATTTTTTTTAAAAAAAGAGGTACTTCATAAAAAAAGGTTGAGAAACACGATCCTAGAATGAAAAGGTTGGAAGAGACCTCAGGAGGTCACAGAGTACAATCCCCAGTTAAAAGCAGGACCAACCCCAACTAAATCAACCCAGCCAGGGCTTTGTCAAGATGGGACTTAAAAACCTCTAGGGATGGAGATTCCACCCCCTCCCTAGGGAACCCATCCCAGTTACCTAATTTAGGTGCCCAGGCTTCAAAATTGTGGTCAGAACATCCCACACTCCCTAGTCTACTGGCTGTTTGGCTATCGGATCTAGCTTTGTAGGAGCATCTGTAGAGGGTGATACACTTTCATGCCTCCAGATGAGGCACTTTCATAAAGCCACGTTCTTTGAAACCTGGGCTCTTTAAAAAAGTTAAATAATAGATGAAGCAGAAATTTTCTCCTCCCTTCTAGTGCATGCAGATCCAGGAACTGGGTTTCACTTTCCGTTGATCAGACTTTAAAAGAGGAGCCTTTCCCTCCACCCACCTTTTCCCAAAGAAGAAACCTGGGCCACGGGGCAGTATAGGAATGAAGACAAAGCTGGATTTTGTAGAGAGGGAAGAATCAGAACCGTTCACTTCAGGGCTGCAGGTTCATATCCAGCTCATGTAGGCAATGATTTGAAGGCTGTACCAGCTGGTGGCTGTTTAGTGAAATCAGCGTGGTCTGTCCCGCTCCCTTTGGAAGGGTTCTGTGCTGGCTGCCTCAACCCTCCTATGGGCAGAATGGTCTCCCTTATTAATTTTAGCCGCCAGCTGCGGGGCAATCTGGGAGGGTCTGGGGATAGCGGCAGGGGTCAGGCCTCTCTGAACACACTTGTGGCAGTGAATGTGTGGGGGAGACCCCTGCTGCCACATTGCGCCAGGCCCCCCCGGTTATCCCGTGGCTTGCAACTCTTGGGGAGGGAGCTCTCTGGGAAAGGGTGTAATGGGAGTGGGAGCAGGGCTGAGAAGAGGCAGGGTGGGGAGTTGCTCCATGCTCTGCCTAGGGACGGCCCTGCCCTTTGGAGTAGTAAAGCCAGATTCTCATCATACCCGCAGCTTAGAGGGAACCTTTCAGGTGAGTGAAGACAACACCCTCCCACTTTAAGAACCTCCTGCCCTGCCGGCGCAGATGGAGCGGGCCCTTAGTGTCAATATGAATGTGGCCCACAGCATCCACATATAAAATGTCAGTGTCAATATTTTGCACATTTGCATTTTCAAAGCTCAGTGCAAAAAGCTCACTCCTGAGTGGGCCTTGCTCCGCACTCCTGCTGGCAGGCTCAGCAATGGGACCAAGCTTTCAGTGGGCCTGGGGACTGCACGCCACTCTTGCCCCTGGAAATGACCCCTCCTAGGGAGAGCTGAGCAACATTGGTTGCGCTGTGCCTGGGAAGCCGGTCTGTTGCAACATGTGCTACACGCTTTCCACCAGTGTATCCACCGGGATGCCACGCTATCCTGGAGGGAGTTCGTAATGCACAGGTAAGCAGGGGACTTGTGCTAGTGAAACATGCTAGACTGAACTAAAACAGCTAAGAAAAGAAACAAACAGAATAGAGCTGTGGTTCTCAAGCTTTAGTACTGGGGACCCCTTTCACCCAGCAAGCCTCTGAGTGTGGCCCCCCCCTATAAATTAAAGACCATTTTTATAATAAACATATAGCTGCTTTGAGGTAGAGGCTGACACCTCACAACCCCTCCCCCATAATAACCTCCTGACCTCCTGAGGGGTCACGACCCCCAATTTGAGACCCCTTGGGAAAGTAGGTCAGTTCACTGTAGGCTGCTAGCAAGGTTAAAGCATTGGACTGGGTCTCAGGAGACACGGAGTCAGTTTCCAGTTCTGCCACATCCTCCCTGTGTGATCTTGGGCAAGTCACTTAATCGCTCTCATTTCCCCATCTGTCAAATGGGGAAGATATTTCCTTTCTTTCACCTTTCATTAGTCACTTGAAAATGTAAATGCTGGAGAGCAGGCACTTGCTCTTTCTGTATGTACATACAGCACCGAACACAACAGGGCCCGGATCTGTGTCTGCCCCTGGTTGCTACAGTAATACTAATGAACTGTAACAAGTGATGAAGTAATACTTCAACCAGTATTATAACAGTAGATGAAATGCTAAATGCATTTTCTAACCTGCAAATGGATGGGCTTTTGTTGTGCAGTCTGCTCGTCTGAGGCTAGGTCTACAAGAGCAAGGGGTGTGATTTTTCCCTGCTCTCCTGTACACACATTTTGCATCTGCTCGACTATAAATAGCTGTGTAGCCACACGGCAGAGCTTAGGTAGGTAGCTATACTGGGCCTCCGTTGCCACTACTCATGCTCCAGTAGCTACACAGTTTATACTCAGTGAGCTAGATAAGAACCAGTGCAAATATGTATGTGTACCTGAGCAGGGGAATCACCCCCGCTCACAGGACAGACATGCTGTAAGAAGGTGCTTAAGGGCGATCACTATCCTGAATTCCAGAATGTTGGCTTTGAAAAAGAGAATGGCTTAAAGTCTGATTATTGCAAATACACACATATGGGGGTGTGTACACACATACCAAGACAGTTATATACAGACCAAGGAACAACACAATACTAAGGCCCAGTATTTACTCTGGTAAATTATTTCATCATAAATACCAACCTAGCTAGTTTAGCCGTTAGGGGACCTACTTTAGGGAAATGCAGTTTGAAGGATCTGCCCCCTTCTCTCCCACTGCCTTGTTCTCACATAACACAAACTCCTAGCATAATTACCAACCTATGATATAGCACTTAGATTTGATCTCAGAGCATTTTATATATATTGCTTGATGGTACCTCATTTGCACTGGTACTATGAGGCTTAACACTCCCAAAAGGAATACGATTAACTTAAGGGAATCCGCAGGGTCCCAGAGGCAGTGGTAAAATCAGGATCAGAAACCAGAGGTAAAATCCTGACCCCACCCTTTAGTGCTATCAATGGCAAAACCCTCTTGACCAAAATGGGGCTAGGATTTCACCTTAAGATTCCTATTTGCTAGTCTTCTCTACTTTATACCTTACAGCCGGATACATGTGAATGAAAAACCTATCAATTATTTAACCATTCCTGCCTGGATAAGAGCCCACCACTACTGCCTTTTATTTCAATGCAGAAGTTAAGCATACAAGGTCCAACTTCTGTTTTTCATTGGCTGTCTCTGGAATTACTCTAGGTTCATGTTAGCATTGCTGGGAGCAGAAAATGAGCCACAACCCACACTATGTGGGGATCCTAATTAGGCATTCCTTTGGCATGGACCTGCACCCCCTGAATTCAATGGGGCTCTGGCATTTGCCAGGGGAAATAAGCAGTCTCATGCACTTTTGAATCCACTGATAGCAGCACCTGCAGCTCTCCGAAGGAAGAGCCATTAGCCCCTCTGCCAGGGGCCAGACAACTTCTAAAACTGCTACAAGAAGAGATCTGAGATCCAGTGATGCATAAGACCGTTTCACCTCTGTAGCTCTAAAATTCACTGCGTGGCCTCTTAAGGAGATGCTACTTCTCCTGGAAGAGCGAAAACCCTGCTAGCTCCTTAATTCCTGCAGGAAAGGGCTTCAGCTTGCAATCGCTTTAAAGCGCTCCATTCCATGACGGGCACAAGAGAATTCTCTCATTTGGGGCAGCGAGGCAAGGAAGAGGGCCCATAAAGGCTTTGAATAAAATACCCTTGGCAGGGCTCTCAGCATCACCCCAAGCCACTAAATAACTGGGATTCACCACCTCCCCCATCCTGCTTTCTTTGCATCCCCCCAGTCTGGTGAAGAAGCCCTGCCAGGACACAGGGCATTGCTTTTCTAGAGAAGTTGGCAGCAGGGCCATCACACACGATCAGATCTAGTTTTTAATTCTTTTCTGAGTTGAACCAGGCTTCCCCCCTCCCTTCCCCCCCACACTCTGGTCCAAAGGAGAGGCTGGAGCCGAGCATCAGGCAAAGTCACCCTGTCCTGGGTCCATCCCACGGCTGAAGCGCTGGACCGAAGGTGCCACTTGGCGAAGGACACAGGCTGCAAGAGTTCTCCTGCAATCATGCCCCCCCCATCTTCCTCATCTCTGCCCCTCCCCGTCGCCGAGGCCAGCTCCCCGCTATTGATCCCCCCCATGCACTTTTCTCCTACCTGGGGGCGAAGAGGAGCCGGCCGGGGGACTTGCTGGCAGCCGCAGGGGGTCATCAATGGAGCTGTTGCGCTAGGGCTGGGCAAGGGCAAAGCTTGGCGAGGTGGAGGGAGGCTTCGAGCAGCCTACGAGCCGCCCCCCGCCTCCCCCACAGCATCCTCAGATGGGGGGGGGGCAATGCAACCCCTTCCCCCCGCCGCCCCTCTTCCTTCTGCCCTAGCTCTTCAGCCCGTCCTGGCGCAGCGGCTCAGGGGGCGGCCCCGCCAGCCCCCAGCCCCGGGGCAGGCTCCATGGCCCAGCGGGCGAGGTTGCAGGCAGGCCCGCGGCTCGCAGCGAGCTCGGGCGTAAACACACAGCAACGTGACCGGAACTGGTGAGCTCAGCGCGGGGCTGGCTGCACGGGCGGCGGGGGCAGCCCGGGGAGGGAGCGGGCCCGGCTCCGCTTGCAAGGCGCGAGGGATGCGCTCCTCCCGGGAGAGGGGCCGGCGCCCGGGAGGCGGCTGAGTCAGCACTGGGGGGGGGGAGCTCTCGGAGGGGGGGGGAGCCCCCCATCGCCCCAGGCAGGGAGCTGCAGGGGGGGGAGCCCCAAGGGGGGCGCAGAGTCCGTGCCCGCAGCTGGGCCCGGCCGTGCAGGGTCCTGGCGCTGGGACCCAGCTGAGCCGCGGAAGGCGGGACGCGGCGGGGTGGGCGCAGCGCTGTCCAAGGTGCTGACAAGTCGCCCAGGGGAAGGCATCGCTCCTCTAGCCAGCCACAGCTTTGGCAGTGCCCCGAGAGGTGCATTTCCAACAACCTGCCCGCGCGGATTTTTTTTTTTAATGGAAGCTGTTCTTTCAGGCAGCTGCACAGTCAACCTGTGGAACTCCCTGCCAGAGGAGGTGGTGAAGGCCAGGATTTTAACAGGGTTAAAAAAGAGCTAGATAGATTCGTGGAAGTGAGGTCCATCAATGGCTATTAGCCAGCATGGGTAGGAATGGTGTCCCTGGCCTCTGTTTGTCTGGAGGGGGGTAACAGAGGAGGGATCACATGAGGATTACCAGTTGTGTTCCCTCCCTCTGGGGTATCTGGTATTGGCCACTGTCAGCAGACAGGATACTAGGCTAGATGGACTGTTGGTTTGACCCAGTATAGCCCTTCTTAATGTAAATCCTGCCTGCCATCCCCAATCCAGCCCCCAGCTAGGGATGTTAGCTGCAGTGGGTTACACAATTAACCCATCAACCTGGTGTTATCGGTTAATCCTATCGACTACATGCAATCCTACCCCCCTGTTTCCTCTAAGGATGGGGGGCAGGTGGAGCTGGCTCATGTGGGAAGCAGCTTTACAGCTAGCTCCCCACATGTAGGGGCTCCCACAGAGCCACCTGCCTCCTTCTCAGATGTGTGGGGAGGGGGAGTTGGTGCCTGTGGGAAGCTGTCTTAAAAAGCCACTCCCCCCAATACTGGCTCCCACCTGCCCCCCCACCTATAAACATGTAATTGTTAAAATTTCCAGCAGTTACTTGTTTACACAAATAAATTATAATTAACATCCCTTCTCTCAACCTCATTGGGTTTTGTGGCTGGCACCTTGCTGGTTAGCTACTGAAAATGCGAGGGCACATATTGATCAGTGTGTCACTTGTGCCCAACAAGTATGGAACAGGACAAAGATTAAAAGAAATCACTGGGAAGGAGGAAAATTATGGAGACAATATTCACATTAGTTCCCCTCACCTCTGGAGCTGGTTTGGAAAAAAAAACCATAACAAAAATATCAAAATTGGGGGTTCAAAATGGGTGGGGTATCTAGAGAACTATTTGCCTCCCATTTGGTGCAAGCTCTGTTCGCTCTCTCTGTGTATGTGTACATACAAACAGAACTACCCTGCCTCTGGCCGAGAGTGTGATATACTTGGAATCCTTGTGTGTAGTTTCATAATATAGATTGGTATGTCTACACTACCCTCCTAATTCGAACTAGGAGGGTAATGTAGGCATACCACACTTGCAAATGAAGCCCGGGATTTGAATTTCCCGGGCTTCATTTGCATAAAGCTGGCCGGCGCCATTTTTAAATGCCGGCAGTTCGAACCCCGTGCCGCGCGGCTACACGCGGCATGGAGTAGCTAGTTCGGATTAGGCTTCCTAATCCGAACTAGCTGTACTCCTCATTCCATGTACTCCTCATTAGGAAGCCTAATCCGAACTAGCTACTCCGTGCCGCGTGTAGCCGCGCGGCACAGGGTTCGAACTGCCGGCATTTAAAAATGGCGCCGGCCGGCTTTATGCAAATGAAGCCCAGGAAATTCAAATCCCGGGCTTCATTTGCAAGTGTGGTATGCCTACGTTACCCTCCTAGTTCGAATTAGGAGGGTAGTGTAGACATACCCGATCTGATTAGTAGAACATACACAGACGAATGCCATGGATAATATATACTAGGCCAGATCCTAAGGTGGTGTAAATTGCTTTAGAGCCAATGAAGTCAATTAAGCTATGTATAGTCACATCAACTAAAGATCTGCTCTCTGAGATTATTCCGCTATGAAAAGTGTTCTAAAATGCAACACTTCCCAATGGACTTCTTAAGGCAAAGGCCAGAGAAAACCAGGTAAATTTTGCAGCAGGCCCCCAAGCCAGGCAACTTGAGATCTGCTAGAGAACCCCTTCCATCAGTGCCCAAAATTAAATGTTCTCACCACTTAGGACAGCGGAGTCCAACCTTTTTAAGTACAAGATCATTTTTTTTGAGTGTAAGTCAATCCAGGGCTTACCTTAAACCCCTTGCACCGCTTCCTTCTTCACCTCTTCTCCAAGGCCCCACCCTGCTTACTCGGTGCAGGTGGGGATAGAGGACACATCAGTGCCCTCTTCTGCCTCCCCCACCCTGCACGGCAAGAAGGATTCTCCCAGGGGGCAGGTCCAAGACAGAAGACAGGAGCAGCACTGCAGTGGGGGAGAGGCAGCTGAAGTGCTGGCACTTGGTAGCCTCCTGGCCAAACCATTGGGGATCACCCATCAGAGACTCCAGGATCTGCCAGTAGATCCCGATCTACAGGTTGGTGACCACTGATTTAGGGTGGGACTGCAAGTCCTGTCTGTGATACAAAAAACGTGTCAAAGAATAATCAGTGGGTGGAAGAGTTTCCTAGAAGCTACAATAAAATAGGCAGCAACAATTAGATTCTTTGTTTTGGGTCTTGCACATGATACTTCTCACTTCTCAGCTTTTCATTCATACATCTCAGAGCAGTTCACACGGGTGAGCCAAAATCATTCTCTCCACCTAACAGTTGGGAAAGTGAAGTGATTTGCCCAAGGTGACTCCAAGGCCGTGTCCAGACTCAGGGGTTTTTTCGGGAAAAGTAGCCTTTTCCCGAAAAAACTTCCCCTGCGTCCAGACTCAAGCCGCGTTCTTTCGAAATTATTTCGAAAGAACGCGGCTTTTCTTTCGATGGCGGTAAACCTCGTTTCACGAGGAAGAACGCCTTCCTTCGAAAGTTCCTCTTTCGAAGGAAGGCGTTCTTCAATGTAAAGAGGCCGTCTTCGAAAGAGAGCATCCAGACTCGCTGGGTGCTCTCTTTCGAAAAAGCGGATTTCCTCTATCGAAAGATCCGCCTGCAGTCTAGACGCGATCTTTCGAAAGAAGCCTTCAGTCTAGACATAGCCCAACTGTGATCCTCAAAGGCATTTAGGTATTTCACTCCCATTGAGATCTTTGACGCTTTGGGCCAAAGTAGGGATTGAGAGAAATGTAACTGCCACTGCTCCGTAGTTTTCAGTAATGGACTGGGTGTAATTTCATAGGTGTATTGCAGCTCTGTGATTTTAATGGTCAGAAGATCAGACACGTCTCTGGTGTAAATCAATGTGGCTCTATTTATGCTAATTTATGCAAGCTAAGGTCCTGCCTAAGAGTTTGGAGTCAACATTTCTTTTATGGAGCAAGTTTAATTTGACCAGAACTGGCCAAATAAAGAAAAAAAATATTGGTGAATAATTATTCAACATGGGGGGGCGGGAGGGACCTATTTGCAATTTGAGCTTCTGTAAGACCAGGACTCCAGAAAATATAATAGGGAGCTCTGTTTCTTCCTCACACACATCCATTCATGCGTGCTTCTGTGGGCTTTTCTCCAAATGAGGTGCTTATAACAAATTTTTGACTGCTGAGTAGTTAGGTGATGGATTAAATGAGCATAATGAAGACTTCCTAATTCAGAGAGATGTTGTTGCATTATTACCACCATCCTCACATTTGTAACAATCAGATCCACATTTGCCAATGCATAATTTATTTCGATTCACAGTGTGCTCTGAATGAAGGTTTATTTTTAGTCTCTCATTTTCCCTTCCCTAAATTATTTTATTCTTACACTGGAAAGTGATCAGTTATACAGAGGATAGGGAGAAACATAAGGGATGATTTCTGAAAGCATCATGTTTCATTGGATTTATACAGTCTTCATTGATTTTTCCACTGTATAAAAGACAAGTCTGCAAAAGATCAAGGTCAGACATTCAGGGACAGACAGATGCCTCCTAAATGAGGTCATTGCTCCAGGATACAATCAGACTGAAGAGAGGGGTGGTAGTGAAATACAATATATCCTCTGTGCCTGGAATTAAGTGTGGAGAAAGCCTACTGCCTCTGCAGTGATTACCTAGCAGCTTGGATTCAGCCACAATGCACACATGCTATTAACACATTTTCTAATCACGCGTCTCTAGCAGTTTTGCAGTGGGCCAGATTAACAGGCAGTTCATTACTCCCAGAGAACTGAGTCTCCGTTTTTGATTGGGGCATGACAAAGATCCTTCAGCTCAAATCTCCAGACAGTGCCTATTGCCTAGTGATATTTCAAACCAAACAATTATCATAGTGAGCCTTCCTATTGTGTCCTATTATTGTGTTAATCACAGTCTGCTTTACTGACAGGTAGGAGGGTGATCTGGGATTCACCCCATGTGGAGACTTTGCACAAACCTTACACCCCATTTAAATCCCACTTATGCCCCAAACTAGGAAATGGAGCAAGTATCAGCCTGAAACAATTGAACACATATTAATTACCTTACATGGAATACATGGACATTACTTCATTATTGCATCCTTTTTCTTTGATTGAAAGGATAACAAAGCTCTGGAATAAAGATGTTGTAGAAGTTTCCAGTGGCACGCAAATTACAAAAATAAAATAAAATAAAATAAAATAAAATCTGAAGCTACCACTTCCAGGTCAAGAACAAATTGCAGGTTCACCAAAACCACCTGTCAGATAATATGATGCCGTCAGTGCTCTGTGGAATGAGATTTTTTGCAGTTCATTGGAAACCCTTTAGGATCGGTAGAATGGAACCTTTAGTAAGGAAGCTGTTATAGACGAAATACTAATCCCATTGAAATCAAAGGAGTTTAATCATTGACAACAATGAGCTCTAACAATGGCCTTGTATACAGAGGTTCATTATAACTAGAATGAGTACCCAACCCTCTGAAGGAACTAGAATGAGTACCCAACCCTCTGAAGGAACTAGAATGAGTACCCAATGTTGGAAACATTTGCTCTTGAGCATTGTTTACCCTGTAGTATATGCATGAATGTGCCCTTTGGATCTACTTCCCTGTAGACAGAATTGCTCTGTTGCTTATCAGCAGGGGATTTCTTTGCTGATGCTCATTGCTTTTTATTTTGATAACAGTCCTATAAGATGTCAATAAATCTCTAAGAAATAAATAATTCAGTAAATAGAGGGGAATTCTGTCTGCATTTCACGCAGTCTGGCACATTAGGAAGTTTCTTACCTGACACTGACCTCTAGTGGCGCGGATATAATATTCAGTTATGACCCTGCTCATTCAAAATGCTCACAGAAATGCAGCTCATTGAATCCAAGGTCCGGGGCCTGCAATGAATCCTGAGGTGATGTGGCCCCTCGTGGAAGTCAGTGGGGTGCAGAAATCGGTCTCTGCAGAGCTCAGTGTAGAGTGAAGCCTTAAAAGCGCCATTGTCACATAAGATATATTTTGTGTTGCTGTAGCTGGAAGTAGGGTAGCCAGATGGTTTCAACAAAAATACCAGACACACTTGACATGACATCACAATCGACATTTCATCTTCTTTAGAAAATAACGGACATTTCTATTTTCTCATTTCTATTTTCTCAATTTGTTTCCGGAACAGAAAGCTCAAATACTGGACTGTCCGGTTCAAAACTGGACACCTGGCAACCCTAGCCGGAAGAGGTATGTATAGTTTAGAGATTGCCTCTCTCACCAACAGCAGTGGTCAATAAAGGATATTGTTTCACCCACCTGGTCTCTTTGATATAAAAAATGTGATTTTTAGCAGGCACAAGTTTAAATAAAATGATCATAGAGAGTCTTTGATTAGGACTAATACATTGTGGGTAACATTTTCAAAAGCACCGAAGTCATATTTTCAAATCTTTAGGCGCCTTCATCCCATTGACTTTCAATACATATTTTAGGTACTTACCTAGCCCCCATTACCAAAGTATCTGAGTGTCCCACAATCTTTAATGCATTTATCCTCACTACCTCTGTGGGGTAGAGAAGTGACATTATCCTCATTTTACCACGGCTGGTCTTGCCCATGGTCTCACAGGAAGTCTGTGGCAGAGAAGGGATGTAAATCCAGATCTCCCAAGTCAAATCCTAGACTAGTGCCTTACATGCTTGGACCATTCTTCTTCTCTGAGAAGTCTTTCTGGCCACGTCTACACTAGGAAATTATTTCAAAATTACTGAATTCAACTTCAGAACTCCTGATTTAACAAATTGGAACTTGAGTGTCCTCACTATGGGGAAGCATTGAAATTAGTCCGAGGCAGGCTCCATTAACATGGACATGCTACCTCAGATTCAGAGCCTCAGGAAGCTCTCTGGGGAGCTGTGGGAGGCCAATTAGTTTGAATTAGCAGCTCCAGAGCATCTACACTACATAAGAACATAAGAACGGCCGTACTGGGTCAGACCAAAGGTCCTTCTAGCCCAGTATCCTGTCTGCCGACAGTGGCCAGCACCAGGTGCCCCAGAGAGGGTGGACCGAAGACAACGATCAAGCGATTTGTCTCCTGCCATCTCTCTTCAGCCTCTGACAAACAGAGGCCAAGGACACCATTTTATCCCCTGGCTAATAGCCTTTTATGGACCTAACCTCCATGAAATTATCTAGCTTCTCTTTAAACTCTATTATAGTCCTAGCCTTCACAGCCTCCTCTGGCAAGGAGTTCCACAGGTTGACTACACGCTGTGTGAAGAAGAACTTTCTTTTATTAGTTTTAAACCTGCTACCCATTAATTTCATTTGGTGTCCTCTAGTTCTTCTATTTAGGGAACTAATAAATAACTTTTCTTTATCGGCCCTCTCCACACCACTCATGATTTTATAGACCTCTATCATATCCCCCCTCAGTCTCCTCTTTTCTAAACTGAAAAGTCCCAGTCGTTTTAACCTCTCCTCATACGGGACCCGTTCCAAACCCCTAAGCATTTTAGTCGCCCATTTCTGAACCCTGAGGTGTGGACGCTCCGTGGATTTTTGCACAAAAACTAAGTTAGTTCGAATTAACATTGTTGTGTAGACGTACCCAATGTTTGTTTTCAAGGATTTTTAAAATTTGTGTCAGTTTTTTAGAGTTGTGCACAATTTTGGGTTTTAAGCTTTGGACTGCTTTAAAATTTCACAGTTGTGGGAAATGATTGGGAGGACAAGAGGGGTGCTAGATGATAATGATTTAATGACGATGGACATTGAGATTCAAAAAGTGTTAAGGCTCTTAAAACACAAGTTTGTGACCATAGTATGCCAAAATATACAAAGTAAATATCTGTAACTCAATCTCTGTCTGCAAGCAGCACTTTTCTCACTTGGCCTCTCTGCACATTTTTGATAATTATCAGTGGAAATATTTTTTCCTCAGATTATAATTGTCTACTGACATTTACCAATACAGCTCATCTGTGATGCAGGAAAGTGCTGTAATCTTTATATTTCCAGATATGTGTATTTGAGGCACAAATCCTCAAGATATTTAAGCACCTACCTGCTGGTGAATCAATGGGATTGAGTATCAGAGGGGTAGCCATGCTACTCTGAATCCGCAACAGCAAGGAGGAGTCCTGTGGCACCTTATAGACTAAGATTTATTGGAGCATAAGTTTTCATGGGTATCTGACAAAATGGGATGGATCACCTATTTTGGAATAGTCTGGCCACAGTGACTTGTGCAAGGTCACACAGGAAGCCTGTGATAGACCATGCAATGGAACCTGCATCTCTTGATACCCACACCAGCATCCTAGCCACCGACCCGTTCTTTGTATTCCAGTTGAGTTCCACGGGATCTCTTCTCTGCCAGGCATGGTACATACAGGGAACCTTTGCCATTTGTGGTGCAGGTATTCCCGCATCCACCGCGAATGGGGAAATTCACAAATACTGGGAGCCGCTGCTCCTGGCCCCTGCAGTGAGCTCCTGGCTTCCGGACTCACCGTGGGGATCAGGAGCTGCAGGAAACTCATTGCAACTGCCCAGAGTCCTGGGGGACTCATCCCAGGAACCACAGGGAGATTCCCATGGCTCCCAGCCCCTAGTGCCCTCTCATAGACCAGGCCAGGAGACCCACAAACATACGGATCTGCGCATAGCGATTCTGCGAATCACAAGGGTCTTCTGTATATGTAACAAGAGACAACCCATGCCCTGAGAAGCTTGTATTCTTCCATGTGAGTTTTGCCTAAGTTCTTGAGGGTTCATACTAATAAAAGCATTTCTATACACTGTGTGGCATTTTATTTTTTAGATATAACCGGAGTAGAAAACATAGCCTTACTACTTGGCAGTCAGATTCATCCTCTGTGCTGGCTTATGAATTTATAATGGGTTTCTGACAAGGGCACTTTCTTATGATGGATCATTACTCCAATGAGATCCCAATTTTGGGTGATAGTTCTTATGAATAAAATCTTCATACATTTGTTGTGGACTTTAAGCAGCCAGAAAACACATCCGTCAAACAGTATTTCTGATGTTAAGCTGTAAACAGGAAAAAAAAAGCACATAGAGTTTAAGGCAAGCCTTGTAAAATCAATATAAATAAACCCAAATAGCAGATCTAAATAGTAGATTGTATGGGAAAAACATGGCAGAAGGCAATGTTTATTTGATCTTCTGTGAATTCTGCCATAGATATTGCAATGGGATCCTCGGTCCTTCAATTCCTAGTCTCAATTTTTCCCCTTCTTTTATTTAAACTGAGGGTGCTGATCCTGCAAAGACCTATAAGTGTGCTTAGTTTGACCTACTTGGGCTGTTATGTTGATTCCACTGCTGCTACTCATAATCCATGAAGTTAAGCATGTGCATACATCCTTGCAGGACTGGCAATTCAATCAAATTCATTTCATTTAACCCATCGGCATATATGTACATACACCTCATTAGTTAGATTTTGAACTTGACTCACAGCATTGGGCTTGCAAAAACTAACAGTAGAATCCATTCAAAATAACATTATTAATTTAAGTCTTTGGATGCTGCAAAAATCCATGTAGAATTTTGTTACTAAATCTTCTTGATTAGGAAGGTGACCTTGAAAACGTGAACTGGATGCACTTGAATCACTGTGCTCTGGAAGGTTGAAACTCATTCGCTCACAGGGCTGTTAACCCAGAGATGTAATGATGACAATTCAGGCATCATCAACTGCTGTCTGATAATCGCTTCCAAACCAGCATCCTGTTGATGTGCTTAGTCCAGACTGCTTCCTGTACCTCCTCAAGTGTGAAAACCACCAGCTACCAGCTGACTGTGCTGCTGGCCACCTTTCATCTTGTAGCTATGTGTTGTCACAGTATAGAAAACGGAGGCAGGCAGAAAACATTCAAGTCTTTGCTCAGCACAGGCTCCCTCCACTGTGAGTTTGAGCAAGTCATGTAGGGTCTCTCTGCTTCACTTTTGCACTTGTAAGGTGACCAGGGGTCCTTCCTCACCCTGGAGATGTGGTAGGAGGGATAAATACATGAATGATTGTTAGGTGCTTAGATAATATGCTAACGGTGACCATAGAAAAGATGAAAAAAACCCTCAGTATTGGATTTAAATGAAATCGCTATAGAATTGTGTTCTGTTGCGTGGATCTACGGAGTTTGCCATGGGCTGTAGGTCCCTGGGAAATGCATGGAGTCTTGCACATGATTTCCAAAGGCCTAGGCTCCAATCACCAAGAATGATCCAAAGCCTTTTGAAATCAATGGGCATGTTTTCACCAACTCCAGTAGGCTTTGGACCAGGCATTTTGGTCATAGGCATTTTTCCTGTGTATTAGGATTCTGTTTCAATGTTGCTCACATCACCACTGTACCAACACTTCCACTGCTGACTGGACTCTTAGAAAACATTTAGGGGGTAAATTAGAGCTAAATAACAGCAGAGAACACGAATAGAGAGGTAGCCGTGTTAGTCTGATCTTGCTAAAATGAAAGGAAAAACTATGTAGCACTTTAAAGACTAACAAGATGGTTTAATAGGCGATGAGCTTTTGTGGGCCAGATGGCTCACGAAACACCAAGAGCCCAGATGGGTGGCTGTAAACAAACTTTATAGGATGGTGGGAAATTTGGCCACACCCATGAAAAGTGGACATCTGGCTAATTAAAATCATTCCGGATGATGGATGTTTCCAGACCAGAGAGTTCTGGACTAAAGAGTTTCAATTTGTATGGGTGTCCCCCAACTTGCGACGTGATTGGTTCCCGGGGAAGCGTCGGAAGTCGGGGGTGTCGTAACTTGAACCCTCATTTACGATAGGCGCTGTGCGCCATTGTAAATGCAGGCCGAGGATGTAAGTTGGGGGGTTTTGGCCCCTTCCGCACTTACAAAAATGGTTGTAAGTGTGGGGGGTCAGAAGTCGAGCGGTCACATGTCGGGGGTTTCCTGTATTTGAGAGAACATACCAGGTATTGGTTTACATAACATATACATGCAATATGTTCAGAAAGGAATTGCCTATCTTTGGAAATCTGACTCTGAATCTCATGATACAGAGTACAGGCAGTCCCCGGGTTACGTACAAGATAGGGACTGTAGGTTTGTTCTTAAGTTGAATTTGTATGTAAGTCAGAACTGGTACATATTGTAGGGGAAACTCTAGCCAAACATTTCTCCAGAGCTCAGTTTTATTCTCCCACACCTCACTTCCCTCAGTCCTTTATTCTCAAGCTAAGGTGTCTGCTGAGAAAAGCCGCTCTGCGTCTCCCTGGTCTGCTGGGGGGGGGGGGGGGGGCGGGAGCGGGGGCGCTAGCTTCGCATCTCCCTGGTCTGCTGGGAGGAAGCAGCTAGTGCAGTGTTGCCTCACCCCGTTTGTAAGTAGGGATCCGATGTAAGTCGGATCCATGTAACCTGGGGACTGCCTGTACTAGTTTTTTCCACGTTTCTGCTACATGAAAGGACCGTCTAAAAATAATAATAATAAAAATACGGCAGCTTTTCACAAAAGACAAAATCACAGTTCTCAGTAGTGTAGAAACAAAGGATTGAATAATATTAAATGCACATGTTCTGAAAATGTCAGTAAAATATATCATGGGAGGTTTGTGTGTCTCCATGTGTCTGACAAAGTGGGCTCCAGCTCACGAAAACTTATGCCAAAATAAATAATAGAATCCTAGAATACTAGGGCTGGAAGGGACCTCAAGAGGTCATCGAGTCCAGTCCCCTGCCCTCATGGCAGGACCAAATACTGTCTAGACCATCCCTGATAGACATTTATCTAACCTACTCTTAAATGTCTTCAGAGATGGGGATTCCACAACCTCCCTGGGCAATTTATTCCAGTGTTCGACTACACTGACAGTTAGGAACTTTTTCCTAATGTCCAACCAAATGTGCTAGTCATTAAGGTGCCACAGGACACCTCATTGTTTTCATTGGAGGAGCATCCCTATCTGCATTTTTAAGGTTCTAGAGATATTTTTGCAGCACCCAGAGGCTTAAATTAGTAACATTATTTTGAATGGATTCTACTGTTAGTTTTTTGCAAGCCCAATGCCATAAATCAAGCAGAAAATCTAACTAATTAGGTGCATGTAAATAGATGCCGACAGATTACATCAAATGAATTGCACAATTATCCTCTTTCCCCAAGTGCCTTTGTGAATAACATCAACACCGAACAACTTAGATTTGTGCAGCACGCCCTCTGCAAAATGGGTTCTCAGTCCCCAGCCATGCCAAAAATACTCCCGCCAGCTGTGGGGCTCCTTGGCACCATGTCTGACAGCTTTGGCAGAGAGCTCACAGAAGGAATGGAGACAGATGTATGCACCCACTTCTAGAAGTGGTCCCTTCCGGTAGGGTGATGGGAGGCTCTGTGGTCTGTAATGTCCTTGCTTTCTGGACAGACTTCTCCTTGCCTTTCACTTTTCTTTCCATTCCTCCTAATGAATCTCCCCTACTTCCTAGGGATGTTAAACGGCGTTTAATCAGCTAATCGACTAATCGATGGACTTTCCATCAACTAGTCGACTAGTTGATAAGGGGGAAACTGCAGAGCCACAGCAGCCAGGAGCTAATCCTGCTGCGCTCTGCCTTTGATATGTATTAAGAGCTGCATTTAAAAGGCTGAAGTACAGCTGGGGGGACCGGGCGTGGCTTGCGCCCAGTTCTCCCCAATGCCTCTAGCTCCCCTGCTCCCCCCACAGAGATGGTGTTGGGAGGCAGGATCCCCACAGCACCAGCTCCTGCTCCCGCCCTTGCTGCCTCTCTCTGACAGGGGCAGCTATGGGAGTGAGCGACTAGTTGAGTCACTAGTTGACTTACGGATAAGCATATGCTTATTGGATAGTTGACTACAGGCAGTCCCCGGGTTACGTACAAGATAGGGACTATAGGTTTGTTCTTAAGTTGAATTTGTATGTAAGTTGGAACTGGCTCCAGATTCAGCCACTGATGAAACTGATCAGCGGCTGACTACAGGAAGCCCTAGGCAGAGTTGCTCTGCCCCCAGCTTCCTGGAATCAGCTGCTGATCAGTTTCAACAGCGGCTGAATCTGGACTCCTGGGACAGAACAGCTGGGGCGCTGCTGGGTAGGTCCCCGCAGGACCAACCCGGCAGCACCCCAGCTGCTCCAGCCCAGGCGTCCCGCAACAAAAGCCTGGTCTGCTGGGGGGGGGGGGGGGCGCACTAGCTGCGCCCCCTCTGCCCCCAGCAGACCAGGGAGACCTGAGCAAAGCCACAGAGGCGCAGAGGTCCCGCCGCCTCTGCGGCTTTGCTCCTGTCTCCCTGCTGTGCTGGGGGAGTCCCCCCCAGCACAGCAGGGAGACCCGAGCAAAGCCGCACAGGCGGCGGGACCCCGCTGCCCGTGCAGCTTCGCTCCTTTGCCCCGGAGCAAAGCCGCACAGGCGGCGGGGTTCCCCACCTCTGCGGCTTTGCTCGGGTCTCCCTGCTGTGCTGGGGAGTCCCCCCCAGCACACCAGGGAGACCTGGAGCAGCTTTTCTCGCCCTGGAGGACGCGGTGGCGGGACCACTGCGCTCTGGGCGGTCCCGCCGCCCGTGAGCTCTGGGGCGAGAAAAGCCCCGTTCGTAAGTGCGGATCCAACATAAGTCGGATCCGCGTAAGTCGGGGACTGCCTGTAGTCGCTTACATCCCTGCTCCTTCCGCCCACACCCAGTGCCATTTGCTGCCATTACTTCATTCTGCTTGTGTAAAACCCTTTTCCCTTTTCTCTGGGGGAACATCTACACAGCACAGTTATTTTGGAATAAACGTATTTTGAAATAGCGTGTCTACACATAGGTATCGGGGGTAGCCATGTTAGTCTGAATCTTCATAAACATGACAATCATCTGGCAAAGTGGGTCTTTGCCCATGGAAGCTTATGCTCCAATAAATCTGTTAGGGTCTGTCTACACTTGCACCCTCTTTCGATAGAGGGATGCAAATGAAGCCATTCGAAATTGCAAATGAGGCCGGGATTTAAATAGCCCATGCTTCATTTGCATATTTACGTTATGGCGCTATTTCAAAATACAGACGCTGTTAAGACGTGGTTATTTCAAGAAAAAAATCCTTCTCTCGAAATAACCCTTATTCCTCATACAATGAGGTTTACCAGTTATTTCGAAAGAAGGGTTTTCTCTTGAAATAACTGCGTCTTCACAGTGTCTGTTATTTCGAAATAGCACCATAATGCAAATATGCAAATGAAGCATGGGATATTTAAATCCCGGCCTCATTTGCAATTTTGACTGTCTTCGTTTGCAATCCTCTATCGAAAGAGGGTGCAAGTGTAGACATACCCTTTGATTATCCATGAGGGTGCCATGGGACCTCTCATTGTTTATCCTGTAGGAAAACCTCAAAATTAGTCCAAAGCAGGCTCGCCTAATGTGGATGTGCTATCTCGATTTAGAGCCCCAGGAGGAATAACTTATGGCCCTAGTGAGGGGCTATCTCAGAACAGCAGAAGTGGAGCATCTACACACGCCTTATTTCTAAATAGCTATTTCGGAAGAGGCGTTACGGCTCGTAGAATGAGGTTTGCAGAAGTTGGGCTAAGCCTTCCGTTTCAAAATAATGGCCTTGCTGTGTAGCTGCTCCCATAGTTATTTCAGAGTAACAGCGGGTATTCCTTTGCAGTGTAGAGGCACCCTGGGTCTTCCTTGTAAGGGCTCTCTGGCTGGCGTTGTCTACTACTGTGTGTACAGCGCCTGGCACAAAGGGGCCCTGCTCTTTGCTGGCCCCAGGCGCTTGGCAGGAAACCCAACCCAACCCAACCCTACTTCCTCCAGGCCCCTCGCCCTGGCCAGCGCTCGCCTCGCAGACACACTTAGGACCCGATCCGTGCCAGCGGGCGCTCAGCCAGGACTGGCCCCCTAGCGGCCTCGCCCCAGCCCCACACTTGGGGGCCAGGGGCGCTGCTGGCTGAAGCGTGGGGCTGCCCGGGAGGCTGCGCCCCGTAAGCCCCGGGGGAGCGAGCTGCGGCCAGGCGGGACGCGGCAGCCGGGAAGCGGCCCGCAAAGCAGGAGGCCGAGGGACGCGCCAGCTCCCCGGCGCCGGCTGTTCGCGTCCGCCCGCTCCCGGGGCTCCCCGCGGAAGGGCCGGCGGGGGAGCGAGGCGGCCGCAGCCCCCGGGCCCGGGCAGCATGGCCAGCCGCAAGGCGCCGGGCGAGACGCGCTGGGAGCTGGTGCGCTGGTGAGCGAGCGGCGGGCGGAGCCGCAGGGGGGAGGCGGGAGGCAAGTTGGAGCCGCGGGGCGGAGAGGCCGGGGAGGGGTCCCAGCTGGGCCCCGAGGGGCGTGGGGCGGGGCGGCCCAGCTGGTGCCTTAGGAGAGGGGCTGGCCCGGCTGGTTCCCTCGGCGCGGGGAGGGGGCCCCAGGTGGTGTCCTAAGGGGGGGGGGGGTGTTGCGGAGTAGGTAGCCTAGGGATTGGAAGGGGGCAGCTGGTGCCTTAAGGGGGGGCGGCCCACTTGGTACTCTAGTAATTTGAGGGGGAGCTGCAGAGTTGGTACCCTTGGGATGGGGGGGGTGTATGGCCCAGCGGGTTCCCTAGGGATGGGGGGCAACTGGTGCCTTAAGGGGGGGGGGGCTGCAGACTTGGTACCCTTGGGATGGGGAGGTAGCCCACTTGGTACTCTAGTAATTGGGGGGGGGGAACAGCTGGTGCCTTAAGGGGGGCTGTGGAGTTGGTACCCTTGGGATGGGGGGCTGGCCCAATTGGTACCCTAGGGATTGGGGGTGTATGGCCCAGTTGGTACCCTAGGGATTGGGGGTGTATGGCCCAGCTGGTTCCCTAGGTGTGCAGAGGGGAGACCCAGCTGGTGCCCTAAGGGGGGGGGGCTGTGCGGTTGGTACTCTCAGGATTGGGGGGGAGTGGCAGCCCAGCTGCTGCCCGGGGGAGTTGAGGGGATCCATAGTTGTGGGGAGTGGGATTCTTGAGGCTGGGGAAGGGGTCTTGAGGGCCAGTCCTCTTCTGCCAGCAGAGGGGGGTCCCCATCTCTGCCCTGGGAGGGAAATCCCAGTGGCTGCGTTGGGGGTTGGGCAGGGGGAGCATCCCTGTTGCTGCTCTAGGGGCGAGGGGGCCAACTGTGGCATTTGGGGTTAGCGGTGCCCCAGCGACGGGGGAGGGGAGTGTGAGAGGTGCCTGCATTGGGAGCATGGGGTCTTGCAGTTCCTGCCAGGGCCCTGGGAAGTTGGGCTGGGGGCAGATGCCCCCTATCTGCTGCAGGGAGGCCCTGTCTCAGATGTGGCTACAGGGGAGAGTCTTTGAGGAGAGGCCGTGATGCTGGTGAGGGTAATATATGGGGCTTTCTCGTCTCTGGCACATGGCGGGCGCAGAACCCCTGCTGCCGGTGAAGGGGATCTTCCTGGAGTAGAGCTGTCTTTGCAGAGGGCCGGACCCGTTGGGAAGGAGAGGGCGGATCGCGCCCCTTGGAGGAGGACTTAGGAGATCCCCACCGGTGGGGGCAGTGTCCAGAGGTTGGGACAGTGTCTCTCTTGGGGTGGTGTGTGTCCTGTCTGCTGCAGTAGGGGGCGTCTCAGTGTGGGACCGTCCCAGCTCCGGCTCCTGCTAGAGGACTTGGGGGCACATAACAGTAGTAACGGGGCAAGCAGGGGGCTGGCTGTCCCGGTCTTGCCGAGGGGCTAGTGGAGGATTCCAGCTTGGACCAGGCTTTCTCTGAGTCGGTTTTTCTCTCTGGCGCGTATGACGCCACAGCCCCCCGCCCGGGAGCGGCATGCTGCAGCGATGCCAAAATGCAAATGAAATGACTTTCTGGAGTCCAACTCTGCAGAGCTTATGTAACCACTAGAGATAGGACCAGAGCAAAATCCTTGACTCACTGGCAGTGCTGGCGAAGGTCAGAGCCGGATCGGAGCAAGGAACATTGGGAGAGGCGTCCCCGTAGGTTCAAACTTTGTCGCCCTGGCCCATCCTGAGGGCAAAGCTTCTGAGGAGCATCGTTCAGGGAAGAGAATTTGAAGCCTCAGCTGACTGTACACTCTGCAGCTTATATTTTGCCTAGGTAGCTTGCATATTTTAAATGGCTGCTCAGCCAAGGCCCTGCAGACTGCGAGATCTTATTCCCTACAGCAGGGCTACGGCGGCCACAATGAAACTCACAGCACATGCTAAGGGCCACAGCTTAAGTGTGGTTGCATAGACATGCAACTATATATGCAAATCTATGCAAATAGTTTTTTTTCACACTGACAGGCATAGATACAAAGATGAAAGCAAGACTACACAACACACAGGACCCACTTAAGTCAGTTCTGCTGATTTTAGTAAAATGCAATAGTGATGTGATTTCCACCCATATAACAGCACTTTTAAAGGGCAATGGCAGTCCAGGAATGTAACTACTAAAACGCATCTCAACAGAAGACCATTATATTGACTATTTTTTTGTTTTGGCTCCCAGCCACGGGGTGCGTTCTGAGCCCTGTGTGACGGCGTGTCGGGGTTTTCCCGTCTCCTGCACCCCCGTAATGGCATGGACAGACTCCACCAGCCAGTAGAATAGAGGGAGTTTATTTCTTCTCCAGCATACAGCACAGCACAGCACAGCACAGCACAGCACAGCAGTCATCTGGTTACAGGAACTGGGGCTAAGAGGCCTCAGTGCCTCCCCTTGAGATGGGGGCTGGCTGGGCCCTACAATCCCAGCCCCCTCCCTAGCTCCTTCTCCCCTGCTTCCCAGACAGAAACGAACCAACTCTCTTCCAGCCCTGCCCCCCAGCCAGGAGCGGCATTCCACCTTCCTTTGTTTCTCTCCTTGGGGGGTAGCTGGTCAGACAGGTTTGGAGCCCCTTTTGCATAATGACTCACCCCCTGCCCTGCTGGGCCATGCTACAGACAGCAGAGGTCACCCACAGCCCGCTGCCCAGCATAGCAACCAGCAAGTTACCCCCCACTACATCACACCCTGCGTAAACCCAAACTGCACCGTGGGCTGCAAACAAATGGGCCGTGTGTTGAGTAGGTCTGCCCTACAGTGTCCCAGTGCCTAGGCCAACACTGGTGGCCTCATTTTTAGAAGCGCTAAACCCTCGCAAAATATAGTAAACAGTAGATAAGACAGTAAGCATACTAGAGTATTTGGGGATTGTGACAGGGCAGACCAAGCCCTAAGGCCATAGAGAAGACCTCCCAACAGTCTAGAGTGGCCGTGGAGGAACCAGCCAATCAGGAGCCAAGACGGACTACAAAAGGAGCTGACGGACTAAAGGCAGTTCAGTTGCAGCCCAGGCCTGGAAGGGGGACCGTTAGGGCTGGCTGGCAGAATTAAGAACAGCTCAGCATGGGGAGCTGTTAGAACATTGTCTCCAGGAGGAGAATCCCTGGAGGCACCACTTTCATCCTGAGAGGGGGAAACAGACAAGAGATTGGACTGAACTGTGAGACTCTCTGCAGAGGGCACCTGGATGGGCCCCTGTCAGAGGTCTACCCCGGAAGGGGTTTGTGGTTGCACAAGGAGTGTGATGCAGCCGGAAGGTTGAGTAGCCATAAGGCTTTTATAATTGAGGCAGTGCAGGAACCTGCCCTCAGCCAAACAGGGGCACTCGTGGGAGGTGAGAGCCAGCCCCATTAAGGGAAATTGTGGCAAAACATGTAGATAGTGTAATGCGTAAGCAGACAAACCAGCTTTTTTGGGTTCTTGGAGGCCTCCATGCTCGCTAGTGAGTGAGCGCACAACGTTGAATACCCAGTGTGAAAAGAAAGACAAATGCAAAGTGCTCCACTTAGGAAGGAACAGTCAGTTTCACACACACAGAATGGGAAGCGACTGTCTAGAAAGGAGCACGGCAGAAAAGGATCTAGGTGTTAAAGTGGACCACAAGCTAAATATGAGTCAATATTGTGATGCTGTTGCAAAAAAAAGCAAACATGATTCTGGGATGCATTAACAGGTGTGTTGTGAGCAAGACTCGAGAAGTCATTCTTCTGCTCTGCTCTGGTTAGGCCTCAGTTGGAGTATTGTGTCCAGTTCTGGGAACCGCATTTCAAGAAAGATGTGGAGAAATTGGAGAGGGTCCAGAGAAGAGCAACAAGAATGATTAAAGGTCTAGAGAACATGACCTATGAAGGAAGGCTGAAAGAATTGGGTTTGTTTAGTTTAGAAAAGAGAAGATTGAGGGGGGACATGATAGCAGTTTTCAGGTATCTAAAAGGGTGTCATAAGGAGGAGGGAGAAAACTTGTTCATCTTGGCCTCTGAGGATAGAACAAGAAGCAATGGGCTTAAACTGCAGCACGGGAGATTTAGGTCGAACATTAGAAAAAAGTTCCTAACTGTCAGGATGGGCAAATGCTGGAATAAGTTGCCCAGGGAGGTTGTGGAATCCCCATCTCTGGAGATATTGAAGAGTAGGTTAGATAAATGTCTATCAGGGATGGTCTAGACAGTATTTGGTCCTGCCATGGGGGCAGGGGACTGGACTCGATGACCTCTCGAGGTCCTTCCAGTCCTAGTATTCTATGATTCTTTGAAAAGAAAACAAAGGTCTTTGTTTTGGTATTTGAACTGTGGTATTAGCTGAGCCCTAGTCAGGGACAGGACCCTATTTGCTAGGCTCTGTACAAACATAATAAAGAGGCAGTCCATGCCCTAAAGACCTTACAGCAGTGGTGGGCAGCCTCTGGGCTGCATGTGGCCCATTGTGGTTCTAGGTGTGTCCCATGAGACATTTTGTTTACTGTTTCCCATGTGCAGGGTTGCCAGATTTGGCTTGTTTCCATCTGCACCGTTTTTTCCTACTGGTACTACTAATGTGATACGCACATAAAGCCAGGGCACGTGACGTGAGCTGCGTGCTGATTGCGCACACACCGACCGGGAGAGCTGTGTGCTCCCCCTGCATCCAATCAAAGTGCTGCTACGGTTCAATCGGGCCTCCCCTGTATATTCTAGGTCAGTATTTCCCAATTTTATTTGGTCTTTTAAACTCAAAATAATTTTGCAGAACCCCTAATAACAGTCTAATATATGGAGCTGAAAAAGTAGACCACCAAAAAGTAAGGATAATAATAAACAAATTCCAAACAAGGTCATGAGATCCACATTTAGTTTAATTGCACATATTTAAAAAACAAATCACATTTAATGTGAACAAAAATGTTTTGAAATCACAAAATGTTATTGTGATGGAATTTTCTCCATGGAACACCATTTGGGAAACACTGTTCTAGGAACACAACACAGTAGCAAAACTACCCTGTCCCGGAGAGTGTCTTGGCCATGACAATCTAGCAGCCCACTGAGCTGAATGCGGCCCACTCTAGGTTGCCCATTTCTGTCTGCAATTCCTCCGCTGTTTTACGAGCTGGCAAATAAAGACGTCATTCGCCAAGGTACCATGAAAATAAGAAGCCGATGATTTCATCATGTCCCTGCTGTCCAGGCTGTGAATAGGGATGTAAAATCCTATGTAATTGGTTAATTATGTGTAACTGGTTAAAACGGAAAGCAGCCCCTCTGCCCACCGCAGCCAGGTTCGAGCGCCCTACCCCGCCATGGCCAGGCGTACTGGAGCACCCCTGCCCGTGGTGCACCAGGCTGGGCTCTCCCGCCTGGCTGGAGCAGCCCCCTTTTGGTGGCAGGCGCCAGCCCCCCCCCACGTAACCTTGTACGGGTGATCAGTTAACCATTCACAACCCTCGCGGTGATGTCCTTCAGGAATGCACGGAGCTTTCTGCACGGGGCGCCGGAGCTGGTGCACCGCAACGCATCCTGAAAGGGACGCCTTGGGCAGTCATCCAACACGGCAGAGCCATGTCACGATGGCGAACAGCTTGATTGGGACAGCCAGCAGCACAGTGACACTCTCTGCCCGGGCGGAACGGAGATGGACTCCAGTGAGGCAAATGAGCAGTGTGCTGACTAATCAGAGAGGTGCTGGCAATCAAATCACTATGGCTGCAGTCAACTGGCTGGCGCAATGCGGGTGAATGTGGATTTGCTGGCGAGCGGGGCATTCGAACCAATGGAAAGATGGCAAGTTCAAAACTGATGGAAGGAAGTACTTCCCCCCACGAGGTGTAATTGGAGGGTGGCGCTAATTACCAAAGGAAGCCCCCATGCAAATATTCAAAAGAGGGATTGGACGCATGTGTGGATGCGGGATATAAAATCCTGGTTCATCAGTTAACTGGTTAAATGATAGGTGAGCCTAACCGATGAAGCGGGATCCGTTGGGGGGTGGGGGGGGGCTGTGCCAGCCTGATGCTGGAGTGGCTCCTAGCTCCCAATCCCTGTCGGAGCAGCCCCGGTCTGTGGCAGGCTAGACTCCTGATGGACAGCTTGTGGGGTTCCTGGGCTTTCTGCAAAGAGAGGCTGCTCTAGTGGGGACCTGGGCTTGCCGTGGACAGAGGCTGCTTTGGACAAGAACAATCCCTATCGGCAGCAAGCCTCTTGCCTGAGGAAGACAGGGAGCTACTCCAGTCCCCACTGGTTAATGGTTCACCTTTCACATCCCGGGTATGGATAACAAGATTACCCAAAGCACAGTTCATCCCGACCAATTCAGGAGGGATATTAAATCTCACCATCCTGGTTTTATCCAGCTTTCAGCTGGTAACAATTAGCGATCAGGAAGAGACCTACTAGGGCAGTGATAGAAATGTAGCCGTGTTAGTCTGGGGTAGTTGAAGCAAAATGCAGGACAATGTAGCACTTTAAAGACTAACAAGATGGTTTATTAGATGATGAGCTTTCGTGGGCCAGACCCACTTCCTCAGATCAAATAGTGGAAGAAAGTAGTCACAACCATATATACCAAAGGATACAATTAAAAAAAATGAACAAATATGAAAAGGACAAATCACATTGCAGAACAGAAGGGGGATGCGGGGGGGTGGGAAGGGGGAGGAAGGAAGGTAAGTGTCTGTGAATTGCTGATATTAAAGGTAGGGAGAGTGGGATGTTTGTGAGTTAATGGTATTACAGGTGATAATTGGGGAAACTGTCTAGGGCAGTGTTTCTTAAACTTTTTGAGACGACAGAACACATAATTTTTTTTTATGCGGAACACCTACGGTTTGATAAAAAAAAATTTATGTGGAACACCTACAGTTTGATAAAAATTTGCCACATTTCATCTGAAGCATCTCGCTGGCTCTGGGTTGAGACAGGATATGTGACTAGGTGGACCTTGATTCTGATCCATCTGGCAGTTCCTGTGTTCCTAGCTCTATAGCAACTTTTTGGGCTGGTTTCTTGCTCGCCTTCCTGGGTAGCAGTCACGGGTGTAAGGCCGAATCATGATTCTGCTGAGTGCAGCGGGAGTTTTATAGAAAACATTGGTGTCTCCATTTGGCTGGATGTTCTGCTCAAAGGAGGGCAAGCCGAAGTGGAGAACATATCCCACCCCCTGCAATGGGAACCTGTTCGAATGTTGGACCAGTTAAAATGTCACCGACGGCCATTTATTGCCCAAGAGTCTAAATCACAAACGTTAGTTGTAGCCTGCAGAGCTGCACTAGTGACGAGAGAGAAGAATTGGGCCCATTTAGTGCTTTTTTCTTTCCTTGCACATCAGCCCATCCAACCCCTTCTGACGCTTTTCTGTTCCTCTCTGGATTCATGCAGGTTTGGGATCACGGTGCTTTAAAAAAAAAAAAAAAAAAAAGGTGCCGGTACTCCCGGGGAAAAGTTATTGAGCTCTGGCTGGAGGTGCCAGTACTGCGTACCAGGCAGTACTGTCACAAAAATAGCACTGGATCTACACACAGGTGTAAGTGGATTGCAGCAGCAGCTAAAGATGAAGTATTGTAACCCGTACGCTTAGCCCAAGGAGCCTTGCATCATCTGTTGTCTTTGATTTCACCGCTTGGCACTGCTAATGACTCGGATTAACTGTTCACGGGCTCAGCTAAGGCTCAGAAAAAGCTGTGAATGCTCCAGGGAATTCCTCCTCTGGGAAGAAACCAATGAGCATGAGCCTGCAAACCTTGATTCGCAGGTACTCCTTAGCCACAACTTTGGTTCAATTTCATTCTTCCTGCTGGGGCCCTCCTCCCCTTGCTCCGGGGCCAGGCATAGTCACAAATCACAGCGTTTCCAGAGACTCGAGCATGGGTGATGATGCTCCTGCTGCACTCACCTGCCCAGCTCTGGAAATGATGCATCACTCAGTCCCCTTCTGCTGCCTGGATCTCTGCACTGAGGTGGGAGGAGGGATGGTCCAGGATCTAGGGCACTGTGCAAGGATTGGGGTTCAAATCCTCGCCTTACGGCAGGCCCCCCTTGTAGCCCTGGGCAAGTCACTTAGCCTCTCTCTGTTCCGGGGTGGCACCGTAGTGGTTCCCTATCTGGCAGGGGTGTTGGATATCACCAAAGTCAGATGGGTGTCATGGATCAATGGCACAGCCAATGCTGATATGGAGCCTCACCACCTCTCAGTGCAAGCATGTGCCCAGCTGAGCAACCTAGCTCTAGGATAGCACTTTTTGTCTCCCCAGAGCTCCTGTTAACAGCATCTGTTGTGTATCCGTGTTTGGATCCCAGCCTCTGACTGCATCCTCGCAGGCATCAAGTTACATGCATGTTGGCAGGGCTGGGCCTTCGTTTGCCCCTGAAGAGTGAATTTTATTTAGCCTGTGTCACTCACGCGTCAGCTGAGTGCTAGGTTCTGAGCACAAACTGCCTGTCATTTCCATTTTTCCAAATGAGTATGAACCCCCCCTTCCCTTCATCTCTACAGATGCTTTAATAATTACACTCACTGGTGAAATTTCACATTCAAATGAGGGCATCTTAAGTGCCGCTGATTATCTGGAATAAGTGAGACAGCAGATTTTTTTTTTTCTAAAAGAAGGGAACAATTGTAATTACGGATATTTTGCTCAGGCATTAAAGAACATGCACAACTTTAATTGCAATAATAACCCATGATTTGTCACTTGAACATTTATTAAATAAGCTTCCACATCTGGCACGCCATCCTGACTAATGTTTCAGGGAGATTAGGCTGGCTTTGGAGATGATAGTAAAGCCGAGGACGGAGTTGATGCATGGACGGGGCAGAGCCAAACTTAAGAAAAATGAAAACTCTGTTGTGAATAAACGTTCATTTGTTACATTCAACTCTGTGACCAATTCCTCTGCTTGAGAAGGAGAATGCAAGCGCCATGACATGTTACAAACTGCCACAGCTGGGACGGGGAGGAGTCACTTGGAAAGAGGAGAGGGGTTGTTTCTTGCGGCCCTTTCACTGAAGTGGTATCAAGTGAGGGATTCAGCATAGTGCTTGGGCTACTGGGAGTCGGGGCTTTGGCTTCACAGCTCTTTCGCTGCTTTGCTCTGTGTCCTGGCACGTCAGCTTAGTTGTGTTTTTCAAAGCAGTGGAGAGGACTTTAGCATGTGTCTTCCATCTGTTTTAATTGGAATGGCAGAGATGTGTCTAAATCCCCTGGGCTGCTTTGCCAATCTTACCCTTTGGGCCTCCGGTTTATTTATGTATAAAACTGCTATAATATAGGGTATGTCTACACTACCCTCCTAGTTCGAACTAGGAGGGTAATGTAGGCATACCACACTTGCAAATGAAGCCCGGGATTTGAATTTCCCGGGCTTCATTTGCATAAGCGGGGAGCCTCCATTTTTAAAACCCCTCTGGTTCGAACCCCGTGCAGCGCGGCTACACGGGGTTCGAACTAGGTAGTTCGGACTAGGATTCCTAGTCCGAACTACTGGTACACCTCGTGGAACGTGGAACGAGGTGTACCGGTAGTTCAGACTAGGAATCCTAGTCCGAACTACCTAGTTCGAGCCCCGTGTAGCCGCGCTGCACGGTGTTCGAACCAGCGGGGTTTTAAAAATGGCGGCTCCCCACTTATGCAAATGAAGCCTGGGAAATTCAAATCCCGGGCTTCATTTGCAAGTGCGGTATGCCTACATTACCCCGCTAGTTCGAACTAGCGGGGTAGTGTAGACATACCCATAGTTATTATAGGAGCTCTGTGAGCCTTAAAGGCATTAAGTGGATCGGAAGAGCAAAGCGGATTATAAGTGAAGAGCGAAAAGTTCGGACGTGTTGCCTGTTTTGAGGTGGAAAAGGTAAACTAGAGTATGGATAATATATTTATATACTAGCAGACTTACCCAGCATAGCCCAGGTCCTTCATGGCAGCGTGTGGGGCTGGTGGTGCAAGAGGCTGAGGATGGGGTGCGAGAGTGAAGGTTGGCGGGTAAGGAGGGGTTCAGGTTCAAAGTAGGAATAAGAGCCTCCGGAAAAGGGCGCTTTTTCCGGAGGATCGGGGCCAGTGTAGACGCTCTTTTCCGGCTTTTTTAAAAGCCGGAAAAAAGCGGCGGACATTTTTATTTAAATGCCGCGGGGGATATTTAAATCCCCCACGCATTTCCCTACGACGATAGGTGAAATTTACATGCCCCTTCCGGAAAAGGGGCCAGTGTAGACGTAGCCAGGGTGTTTTTTTCTGCCCCCCTCCGCTGCTTCGGCCAAGAGGTAGGAGGGGGGAGAAAGGTTTGGGGGCGGGGGGGCTACTTGGTGTTCTGGCTATCCTGCTGGCCGCTCCCTTGGTGGTACAGCCATCCCTAGTGGACACTCTGCAGAGTAGCTCTCCGTGTGGGATTGCTGCCCCCAGTGGCCACTCTCATATCATGTCCCTCCGAACAGCAGCCCCTCCCTTTGCATGTTATGGAAAACAGTCCTTTTCCCAGGGCTTCTGGTGGTCCTGGCACAACCAAATCCTGACCTTGCTTTAAGTTAGGAGAAGAGGAAGCTGCATCTCAAATTTGGTGGTCCTACCATTTAGGAGGCCTTCTTGATCAAATGGACTCAGACACACAGACATACTCTAAAATATATAGATAGATTCAGGTTTGGAATCAGCTTTAGGTTTCCATAAACAAACCCAACTGTGTATTTTCCTAGGGCACAGGCTTACATTCCTTTCCCATGTGCATCTCCCATTCAGAAACCAGATTATGCTCTCCATGGCATAGATATATGTGGATGCAACCTGGAATCAGTGAGTTCAGCTGATTTAATCCAGGGAAG
Source organism: Pelodiscus sinensis (assembly GCF_052426305.1). NCBI lineage: Eukaryota > Metazoa > Chordata > Testudines > Trionychidae > Pelodiscus > Pelodiscus sinensis. The sequence continues at coordinate 16,389,196 of NC_143072.1, read as the reverse complement.
GACTTGGGTTAGATAAATTAATGACCTTATTGAAGAGTAACATTGAATTAATGGACAGCAAAATCTAGCTGTTCCTTGGGAGCTTTGGATGTGCAAGGGATGCAGGAGCGGGCTCCTCCCCTGTGTCTTTGGAAGGTAGTGGCGAGAACAATTTGTACGACATTTTATTCTAGTCTGATCAAGACGTAGCTTCACATTTGTTGGAAAATTGGTGGCAAATGCCTTGCTGAGAAGCTGTAAATCCAACCCCACATCGACTTGCCGCGGGAAGATTTTTAAAACCCATTTTAGTTATACTGGAAAAGGACAAAATCACGCTATTGTTTCGCCGATAAACTTATGCCCAGCAGCCAGACACATGGTTTGTTTTCCTTCCTTTCCAAGCTACAGTTGGCTAGAACCAAAGGGCTTGATTTTGAGCACCTATATTAGGTTCAATGATTTCATATCTTCCATGGGCTGTCATAATGCCTATTAGCCAGTATGGGTAAGGAATGGTGTCCCTAGTCGCTGTTTGTCAGAGGCTGGAGATGGATGGCAGGAGAGAAATTGCTTGATCATTTCCTGTTCGATTCACTCCCTCTGGGACACCTGGCATTGGCCACTGTTGGCAGACAGGATACTGGGCTGGATGGACCTTCAGTCTGACCCAGTACGGCCGTTCTTATGTTCTTATGTTGTTCTTATGGGCTGTTTTGCCTCTGGATCCATGCAAAGACCACTTCCGTCTCCCCTTCCCACACCCACCTGAATCCAATCCCATAACAAGCTTCCTGCCCCTTCCGTATGCATGGCTGGACTGGAGACCCTTTCCATGATCACCCATGGCCATTGGGGAATTTGGTGTTTTGGTCAATTTCACAGACTGTCTGGCTGAGTGTTGGGCCCGATCCTGCTCTCATTTATGCTACTGGAAAATCAGGAGCAACTGCCCTGAAATAGAATTACACCAGAATTGGGCCCTTTATGTTCTGCTTTGAAAGCAAACACATGGAAGAGGGTTTGAAGTGGGGGGAGATGAGAGACTAGAAACGATTTTTTCTGCATGGTGGGAATGTTTTGTCAGACAGGTAAATTTGAAAATACAACGTTCAAATCATTATGACCATCTTCCACCCCCATTTGTGTCACACTCAGAGCCGTGGGAGTAACTAGGGAGGTTAGCTATTGGTTATCTGAACAGTCGACTAACCACATGAAATCTTAGTGGATAGTTGACTATTCTATAGTTCTCAGGGGCAGGTTGACAGCCAGTGGGCTCCAGCCCCATTCCTGGGGAGCCCCTTGCCACTCCGCACTGCTGCCTCTGTATCAGAGGCAGCAGTGCAAGGTGCCAGGCAGGAGCTGGTCCATGAGGGGAGCCAGTTTAAAAACCAGCTCCCCACACAGACTGGCTGCCTGCTGCCCCGCACTGTTGCCTCTGTATCAGAGGCAGCAGTGCAGGATGGCAGCAGCCCCTGTCCACAGCCAGCAGGGCCACTGTGGACAGCCTCTGCCCAAGGCAAGCTCCAGCCCACCATGGGCAGGGGCTGCTGCTGAGAAGCAGCCTCTGTCCGCAGCAGCCCAGGTTGGCTGTGGTTAGAGGCTGCTTCGTGGCAGCCTCCCATGCCTTCACTACTGTGCTGTTGTTTCTGATAGAGGCAGCAGGGTGGGGGTAGGCAGCACCACGGAGCCGGTGCTGGGGGGAACCGGCTCCCCACAGCACTGGCTCCTGCTCCTCTCTTTGCTGCCTCTGTATCAGAGGCAGCAAGGCAGGTGGGAAATGCAAGTAGTTGGCTAGATTAACCAATGAGCCTACACTTAAAGGTTAATCAACTAGTTGACTACTTGTTCGCATCCCTAGTCTGTACCCATACACAGAATACACTGCTTCATGGGGCACTTGGAAGTTCTGGGCACCGCTTGGTCTCAATGTCCACCCTCCTGCCTCTTCCTATCCCTGTTCTGTGGCTCTGCTTCCTTAGGTGAGGATCTAGTTAACTTAAAACTGAAAAGCCTGCCAGAGTGATTAGCAGAACTCGTGGAAGAGCCATTCAAGTCGTAGTGAAGCCATTTAACAGGCATTTGCCAATCCGGGTCGATTTCTGAATTTACAGTGTTAGGAGTCTACCGGACCTTAGTTTAAAATTAGTTTTAAAATGATGTGTCTGAAGATTATAAAATCACATCTCCAAGAAATGGTTGGCCTCCCAGCTGACATCAGGAACAGGGACACCAGTTTCGTAGTACTGCGTAGGGCCCCCTCAATCCTAAGGACGACCCTGGTTGCACTCAAGAAATGACAAGGTGGATTATGCTTTTCTGCATTCTCTGAAACACCATGGACCCCGCTGGAGGCAAGATCCTAGGTCTGATAGACCAACTCTCTGATCTGGTATGGCAAATCCCTACGTTCTCTAGGAACCAGAGCGGCCTTAAAGTTTGCTCTGAAAGGGCAGCTTGAGAAGAGAAACTTTCTGTGTAGCTGGGATTCAGCTAAGATACAATCACTGTGTCGAGGACAGGACCCTGGACCAGGGCCCAGGGGATGTGGACTCTATTCTTGGCTCTGACGTGCTGTATGATCTTAGACATGTCACTTCCACGCTCTGTGCCTCTGTGACCCCTCCCTCCCTTTGTCCATGTGTCTCCTTTGAAAAAGGCTAAAGGCCCACTCTGATTTGAAGCTTATACCTGAAATAAGAACAGTTGGTTAGGGCAAGAATTTGCATATAACAAGTTTCTTGGTGGATGAGAATTATCAAGAATTATCAATGTATTTTCTATTCATTTTAATTTAGTAACTTACTTTTCTCTGACTGTTTTCACTTGCAACCACTTAAATCCTACTTTTTGTATTTAATAAAAACTCTTTTGTTTATTATCAGGCCCAGTGTAAATAATTGTTACCTAAGGGAAGCAACCACTGTGAATATCTCTCTTTCACTAAAGGGGGCTGACCTTTTGAGCTTTCCCTGTGTAAAAGTTTTACACACAGAAACATGGATTTGTTTAGGGGTTTGGTCCCTTTTGGGGGTTGGTTTCCTAAGTACTGAGTCCTAGAACTGAATCCTCCCAGAGCTGAAGTGGTTCACAGTCTGTGTTACTTGCAAGGGGGTTGTAACGCTAACTCTGTGCTTTGGCTGGGGGAGACCAGAGAATCTGACTCAGCAGGATGGGATGGGCACCACTGGGTCTTAATGTCCACCCAGGCTGTGCCTACACAGCAAAGTTATTTTGGAATAACGGCTCTTATTCCGAAATAACTATGCGAGCGTCTACACAGCAATGTCATTATTTTGAAATAATTTTGAAATAATGTATGGCTTCTTCTGACTTCTGTAAACCTCATTCTGGCTATGTCTACACTGCAGGCTTCTTGCGCAAGAACTTTTTGCAGAGGAGATGTTCTGCAAAAAGTTATTGTGCAAGAGCGCGTCCACGCTGCCATGGACGCTCTTGCGCAAGAAAGCTCTGATGGCCATCCACAGAATGGTCATCAGAGCACCTGTGCTTTTTACCTGTTGTCCGTCCGCACATGCGTTTTTGCACAAAAACTCTGCAGTGTAGACGTAGCCTCTGTGAAGAATAACGCCTATTCTAAAATAGCTATTTTGAAATAAGGCGTGTGTAGATGCTCCACTTCTGCTATTTTGAAATAGCCCTTCACCAGGGCTGTTCTAAGTTATTCCTCCTGGGGCTCTAAATCGAGATAGCATGTCTACATTAGGGAAGCCTGCCTTGGACTAAATTTGAGGCTTCCCTGCAGTGTAGATGTGCTATTTAGAAATAAGCTATTTTGGAATAACTATTCTGGAATAGCTGTGCAGTGTAGATGTTCCCCCAGAGAGCAAGAAGATGGGCATCAGTGGCACGATCAGCACACGGGGACCAATCCTAAGGGGGCTTTTGTGATTGCCTCTCATCACAGTGTTGGGTCAGGAACTGTCAATTATGTACAATGTGTATGCACCATGCCTAGCACAGGCTGGGCCATCTTGGAGGTAATGTTGTTACAGCTATTAAATTATAACAATGCTGTACTAAAAATGCCTCCATGTGATCAGTTGAATCCCAAATGGTGAGACCTGCAGCTAGCCGGTACCTCTGAAAATCAGGCCCAAAATGTTTGAACTGGAAGTGGAGGCATCCAAGTTTAGGGGATGCTTTTGGACATTTGATTTGCATCAAAGAGTAATGGATTTTTATTGCAGGCAGGGAGCACTGAGAGCCACTAGAGGGCGCTGGTATCTTTTATCATCCATAGAAGCTCATCCTAGCAGTTCCCTGGAAGACGGGTGTGATTTCAGGTGCATGCAAGATGCTGCAGAAATGACAACGACTTGCTCTATTTTGTTTTCGTTTTCTATGTGGAGTACCTTGCTGCACCCAAGTACCTTTATCTGCTGTAAAATCACTGCACTTTTGTGGCCCTGTCCAACTAAGAATCCCAGCACACATTAGAGACATCCATCACTGCAGTATTCTTGATTATGATAAGCCTCATTATACAGATGGAGAAACCGAGGTGCTCCACGGCTGACTGACTTGCCTGAGATCTCAGAGTAAGTTAGTCACAGAAGACCTGATCCTTGTTTACCCTATGGCCTCTTTGCACTGATGTATATACATTGCATGTATAAATTATTTGGACTCATTTTGCCAGCACTGTATAAAAGGGCCATACTGCAAACCCTGGTCTATACAGGTGGCCCCCGACTTGTGATGTGATTGGTTCCCAAGGAAGTGTCACAAGTCAGGGGTGTTGTAACTCGAACCCTCATTTACGATAGGCGCCGTACGCCATTGTAAATGCAGGCCAAGGACGTAAGTCGGGGGATTTTGGCCCCTTCTGCACTTACAAAAATGGTGCAGGGGTTCGTAACTTGGGCAGTCGGAAGCCGGGGGTTTCTTGTGCTAGGACCTTAGTCTGAAATAACCCCTCACCCCCAAGTTCGAATTAGAAAGCAATGTGTCCACACGACTAAGCCCGTTATTTCAGAATAATGGGCTGCGGAATTTGAACGCCGTACTCCTGCTTTTCGTCAGGAATAACGCTAATTCTGAACTTGTAGGTCGGAAATAACGTTAGTGTGGATGCTCCGGTGCCACTAATTCAAACGAATTGGCCTCATTAACGGAGTCTGCCTTGGACTAATTTCGATGCTTCCTCGTAGTGAGGGCACGCAAGCTCGAATGTGTTAAATCAGGAGTTCACAAGTTTAGTCATTTTGGAATAATTTCCTAGTGTAGACATGGCCTAACTGAGACTCAGGTTCAAAGCTTTGAACAAAAGAGCCCAGAAATCCCAACTCCATGGTTAAAGGCCCTTTGAAGTCAAAGCCAAAATGCCCATTGATTTCAGTGGGATTAGGGTCTCATCCCAGTTCTATCGTAGCCATATATAAGGACCAGTTTCATGTTCAGGCCTGGATTCTTCTGGCTCTGGCTCAGAGTTTTTGCTCGCACCCTGCGTCTAAGCTGCAGTGACTGGCTGTGATGACCACCTGAGCTGATGCACCGTGAGCTCGCTTGGGTCTAGGAGGGGTGAAACCTCAGCTGTGAAAGGACAGGCGGTGCAAACCCATCTGTAACCCAGGGACTAGCCCAGGACAACCCTTGTGCTCACAGGTGAGCAGATGTAAGAGAGTCTTAGTGCTCAACTTTCCCCCTCATCCTGTCCCTATTCTGACCGTTCCTGAAGGCTCCCAGCACAGGTTGGTGCAGCTTGCAGACTAGTGACTCCTCCTCCAACCCCAAGTGGATGTTCACTTAAAAATGCAAAAGCGGCGAGGTGTCCTGTGGCACCTTATAGACTAACTGAAGTGTTGGAGCATAAGCTTTCGTGGGCAAAGACCCTCTTCGTCAGATGCATGCATGTGACGAAGTGGGTCTTTGCCCACGAAAGCTTATGCTCCAACACTTCAGTTAGTCTATAAGGTGCCACAGGACTCCTCGCCGCTTTTGCAGATTCAGGCTAACACGGCAACCCCTCTGATACTTGACACTTAAAAATGAAAAGCCTTCTAGCTTGCTAGATTTATTTGCATAACACTGACTCTGTGAAAGAGCCAATAAGTGGCAAGGAAACCTTTTAACGGGTATGTGCCTGCTCTGACTTGCCCGTACTACCAGTTTTGGCAAATAAAACTGACAAACTTCAGGATATATATAACCAGGGCTCGACAAATCATTGAATCTACTTGCCCGTGGTGAGTAGATTTTAGCTGGTCGCCCCGTTCACCGGTGGCGCGTGCATGCACAATGCGGGTCTTGCGCATGCAGAGGGCGCGGCTGGCGAGTAAATTTCGCCACCGTTTGGCAAGCCCTGTATATCCCCCCCCGTGACTGACATTTTTTATTCCCAAATTTAGCACTTTTAATTAAGTATCTTCTGCATGTCCAGTCGTCACAATCTGGCCTGCAGTGGAAAACCTGCTCCATTGTCTTTGGAAAGGAATTTTAGAAGAGTGGTGTTTTCCCCCCCAATGTCATTTGCTACATTTCGGTTCAGAGATTTGGCTGGAAGGGGTGAGCAGAAGAAAGAGGGAGACATTGGGAAAGGGATAGGGTCGTGGGGAGGGGCGGAGCCAGGCCAGAGAAGGGGTGGAGCATGGGCGGGGCTTGCCTCTCCAAGCAGCGGCTCCACCCCCTGCCCATCCTCGTGCGGCCATGGCGTGACCATTCTGTGACATCAGCTAGTGAGAAGAAAGCCAGTACGAGCTGTAATCACACACCCAGCCCGATCTTTAGCCAGGGCGTTGGGGCTTGAGCTGCAGTTCTGCCCCATATCTTTGGGCCTTATTCTCCCTCCACCTGTGCCAAAGGGCCAGTAATGCCTGCCTAGCTCAGAGGGAAGTCAGCAGGCTGAGGTTCAATTGATCTCAGATCCAAGACCCTATGGCTATGCAAAATCGTGGGCTTGTCCCTCCGGCTGCTGAGCCACTTGGCGGAGAGAGCACGCAGCTCTCCATCAATATACAGAAAAGGGCCACCGGAGGAGGAGAGGGGGTTGTGCTTTACTTCCGAGGATAACATTCCTATTTGACTTTGCAACTCTCAGCTGTTTCCCTGAGCCAGCAGCCGTTCTTCTGAACGTGTGTCTCCCTCGCTCTCTTTTTTCCCTGACCGCTTTCCCCTGAGAAACATTTCAGCATTGGGTAAGTCTCACTGTTATTTGCAGGTACGTCAAGGAAGGCCGGTTTCGGCTGGAGGAGAGAACGCTGACGGCTTTCCAGTGGCTGTACTCCCCGCAACAGCACCGCATTGTCAGCCGCGCGGATCTGGCATCCCCAAGCAGGTAAGGAAACAGACACAAACCTTCTTGCATAAGCACTCACCAAGGAGATGCAGTTGCACATGCGCTGTGGGTCAAAGGGCATTCACCCGTGAAATCTTTCTACTCTAGCACTCCCGTCTCCCCTGCAACGGAGTGTTAGGGGCTGGTCTCCTCAAGCCTCAGTAACCCTGAGGCTTCTTGCTGCTGCTCCTTCAGGGAGAAGAATAGCGCCCTCCAGTTGCCCTTCTTTTTGGCATACCATAAGCAATCTGCCCCTGGTTGGCCAGGACCCCTCAGCAGCGGATGTACCGGCTCCATTGGAATTCTGCGTTCCTGCTTCTTCCCCTCCTTGCACTGACGGGGGCAGGATTTCACTCATGATGTTTTGGGGGTACGGGTTGTAAGAAAAACATGAAAGGCACTACAATTGCCATGCATGACATGGGAGCGGTGCCAGTCGAGGCCATGCTGGGAAGTGATTCTCAGCTACATTCAAGCCCCTTTACACTGCTCTGGGTAGTGTCCAGTGGCCGTAAGGTGAGCGGGAAGGTAACTTGCACTCTCTTCAAAGGCTTTTTGCGGGGGTAGAACAGTCATGGACTGAGAATTGGGGTCTTGGAGTTTGTACACTAAGGCAGAATTAAAGAATCATAGAACTGGAAGGGACCTGGAGAGATCATCAAGTCCAGTCCCTTGCGGTCATGGCAGGGCCAAGCACTGTCTAGATCGGGGTGGCCAACCCATTCTGGGCAAAGAGCCAAGGTATCAGTGGATCCAGCGTGAAGAGCCTGGGCAAAGTTGTCAAGGAAAAAAAGGGGGGGGGGCTCCCCTTTAAGAAAACGTGTTTAGAGGCTTTTTGGCCTCGTCAGGCTCCCGCCCGCCAACACCATCTTTAATAGTCCATCTTTAATGGCTGCACCGGATGGCTCCCCTGCCCCGGTGAGGAGCACAGGGAGCCAGGAGGAGAGGGCCATTTTCAGGAGCATGGGGGGGGGGGGGAAGGAGAGGGGAGAAGAGCCGCATGAGGCTCACAGTTGGCCATGGTGGTCTAGATTATCCCTGATCTAACCTGCTCTTAAATATCTCCAGTGATGGAGATTCCACAACCTCCCTAGACAATTTATTCCAGTGCTTAACCACTCTGATAGGAAGTTTTTCCTAATGCCCAACCTAAGCCTCCCTTGCTACAGTTTAAGCCCATTGCTTCTTGTAAGATAAGCAATTGCCTCTAAGGTAAGTAACAATCAGTTAGCCCGCAAGTAGCAGCGAACAGCATAGCCATGAAAACCCCCTCGCTCCTCACAGATGGCTGTTTTAACACCCTGGTCCAAGAGCCGTGCGCTCAGCAAACACGTTAGATGCTCATACGCTGTCTGTTGGGGCTGATTTTTGGTTTGAGACCCATCTGTTCAAATGACTGTTTGCCTGCTTGGAAAGGTTGGATTCCAGTTTCATTGCTCTATGTAGCAGCCAAGGCAAATTGCCTTGTAATGAGAAGCCTGCGTAACTCAGAGTAATCGCTGCTGCCTAACGGCAAATCCTGCAATATGTATGGGAGCTCGATTCAAAAGCAGACTCATTTCTCTGGGAGGAAACCTCTTCTTGGAGGCAAAACCCTAGAATCAGAGATGGGAGATCCAGGTTCCATTCCTCTCTGTACCATCCTCCGGTACAAATAAAATGCTATTAAATCTGATTTCTCCACTCCTTTAGGTGCTAGTGTTCTGCTCTCCCAAAGCACAGCGTGAGAGCAATGATACCTGGTGCAACATAGAGAATCAGCCCATTATCTCTTTATTCCCGAGTGTCTTCAGCTGAGGCTAAAAATGTTCCCTTACATCATTATTTGTGAAGCACTCTGCACTTTTCTCACACTCTCGCTCTGAGGAACCCCCACTATTATGACTGGAGGTGTTCAGATATTGGGACCTTAAATCCAAATCACCCCAGTTTCTAAAATGCACAATAGTGATCTGCAACAACTGAACTTTGAGGCCATATCTGCTGTTGAGTTCAACAAATTTCCTTCTATTTACAAAACACCCCCATAAGGTTTGCATTTGAAAATCCCAGCTCAAGTTCTTGATCGCTTTTACTGTCAGTCAAAAAACGGAGACTAGAGATAAAGCGAGCTGTAATTCATATTGGGTCAGAGTCTCTGCTGGTAGAACAGCCTTGATGTCCATGGAATTCTTACAGAGTGTCGTGTCCGTTGTTTGTGATTTTTCAACCGCTGTTACGTGACTTAGGTGCACAAAACATTTGCCTCAGCCCTTTGGAGAACTCCACTCACAAGCATTCAACCACCTCTGCTAAGAGGCACAGCTTTGCCAGTACTCAGGCTTTTGTTTTGAGTCTCATCCTGCCTGGTATTTGGTTTGTTTCTTAAAGTCTCAGCTCCTGGAATCATGTGAATATATGTGTCTCAGCTTTCATTAAAAAAAAAAAGTTTCTAGCTCTTATGGTTGCAGAGAAAAGCTTGACAACACAAGCAAAGCACACCCTGAAGGCTGAACACTGTAAGTAAAATACAAGTAGCTCCCATTTGTGAAATCTCATGATTTTAAGCCAATTCCATGATTTTTTGGTGGGACTGACTCATGATTTTTGCACACTTGAGGCATATCATGAAAATGAACTAGGGGTCACCAAATGAAATTAATAGGCTGTAGGTTTAAAACAAACAGAAGGAAGTTTGTCTTCACTCAGCGCACAATCAATCTGTGGAACTCCTTGCCAGAGGATGTGGTGAGGGCTAGGACTTTGACGGGGTTCAAAGAGGAGCTAGATAGATTCTGGAGGTTAGGTTCATCAATGGCTATTAGCCAGGATGGGTAGGAATGGTTTCCTTAGCCTCTGTTTCTCTGGAGGTGGGTGATGGGGGGGATCATGTGAGGATTACTTGTTGTGTTCCCTCCCTCTGAGGGATCTGGCATTGGCCACTGTCAGCAGATAGGATACTGGGCTGGATGGACCGTTGGTCTGACCCAGTGTGGCTGTTCTTATGAAATAGAAGCAGGCTGCATATCACATAGACTGTACTGTTGAGTGTACCTGAAATAGCTGAAGAACATTTGTCCCAATACAGAAATTTCATTCAGCGCCTAGACTCTTTCCTTCAAAGCTCACCGAAAACACCTCTCTGAGCCGCTGATCTGATGGGCGCTAGCTTTCTTTGCCAGAATGCACGTGCAGGGCTGTCATTTTAAACAAAGTGTTCAGTGTTAAAACACCAATTAGCCTAAAATCCTGGTAGGCTTGAGGCAGCGTGCAACGCCTCTACTTTTCCTGCTTTTCAAGAGCCTGGAACAGCATCTCTGCAGAGATACGTGTCTGCCAGCTTTTCCTTTATTTCATGAGCAGGTTTGCGCCACACACCCTTAAGAATTTTGAAGAATTTATTTTCACGGATTCATATGTACCAAAATATCAAGGCAGCAAAGATGAGCTGGAAGGAAAGAGAATTTAATGGAGCTGGATGTGCAGATGACCTTTTAGCTGGGAAGGAGAACAGGGTTCCTTATACGATGAGCTCTTGGGCAGCCACCCAGTGGATGTTCAGGTGTCCCCTAGCTGATTAGTGGAGCACCCGCAGCGCCCACATCCAGCAGAATGTGTTTCGATTGGTGGTGCACATCTACACATAAGTCAGTGCATATAACAAAATTTATTCTGCACATGAACAGAACCATTTAGAGGGAACATTGGAGGGGAGAACTATAGTTAAGGGTGTAATTTACCCTTGGTGAAGAGCCAGCACAAGTCCTACATAAGCCCTTGAGAATAGACTCCACTGGGACTTGGTGCATAGCCCTTGTACTCACCCACTGTGCATGGGTGAATTATAATCTGTGTGGTGCGTTTTTTGATTTGTTTACCGAGGTGGTAGAACTTTCTGGGCAGGCTTCCAGGTATGGCACTAAGTCCCAGAAGTAGGCTCCTCCAGTCTCATTTTGATCTTCGTTCTATGTGTGTTGCTCAGCAGGAAATCCAAGGAGTGAAGTGAGAGCAAAATTAAGCCTGTTACATCTTAAAGGCTAACAGATTTATTTGGGCATAAGCTTTTATGGGCCAAAACCCACTTTGTCAGATGCATGGGGTAGAAATTACAGAGGCAGGTATAAATATACCTGTACATTTATGTATATTTATCTTTATATGTATATTGATGCCTGCCTTCATAATTTCCACTCCATGCATCTGACAAAGGGGGTTTGTGCCCACAAAAGCTTATGCCTAAATAAACCTGTTAGCCTTTAGGGTGCCACAGGACTCCTTGCTGTTTTTGTGGATATAGACTAACACGATGACCCATCTGATACCTGTTATGTCTGTGTCTTCCCCCACTGGAGATGGAAAATACCCTTCACTATGGTCTGATCATGGGAGAGAAGGCAGAGATTGGGGGCTAGTCTACATTGACACATTTTGTTAACAAAAACTGTCTTTTGGTGATGAAACAATCAGAGCGTTTACTCTACAATGAAGCTTTTGTTAGGAAAAACACAGTTTTGGCAACAAAAAATGTCCAGCCCTTCAAGAAACTTTTGTCTTTCCCACTCCCTTTATTGTCAACAAAGAGCCAGTTGGACTCTGCTGCTTAGAACTGGCTTCTGCCAGCATCCCACAATGGCTGCTGTGATGGCTGTGCTCAGTGTTTTGTGATCTTTGCTGCCCTGCAAGCATGCCTCCTCCCCTTTCAAAGCTCCGGGAAGTATCTGACAGCTGAGTGAGCTGCTCCCTTTGTGGAACAAACAAAAAGAGCAAATCATTGGAATGCTCCTGTTCTGCCCTGCTAGGAAAATAGTGGCAGGCAGACTGTTGCTTCAGGGTGAAGGATGGAGAGTCTGCTCCGCTGCGTTGCCATTCCTCAGCACGGAGAGCTCACAGAGCTATGAGGGAATCCCAAGCAGCGCTGGGATCAGCTCTGCCTTTCCACAACACTGCACTGTGGGGTGCTTACCCACAATGCTTTGCTCTATCTGTCGACAGGGGCGTTAGCAACGTGGCCATGAAATCTCGACAATGGGAACCAGAAAAACTGGTTTGACCGGTTTTCACTTTTGTCAACTTTTGCACGTCGACAGCACTTTTGTCACCAAACCTTCCCCATGTAGACAGAGCCTTAGCACAAAGCACCACATTTGCACAACAGCCTGAGGCCAGATTGTCAAGAGGGAGCTTTTCAAAGGCAGAGTGAGGCCCTCAGTTCCTACTGAATTAGGGTGCCCTTTCCACCTTTGAAAATCTCCCTTCAGAATGCGCCGCATTCCCCGTTGAGGCCGGATTTTCAAACAATTTCACCTAGTGCACCGTCCTCTTTTTGAAGAATTCTATCCTTGGCACCAAGAAGGCTGCTCTAATGTTTCTCTCGTGTGGGCACGCTCGACACTGTCATGATTTCCCTTATTGTTTTAAGCTCAGATGTGAATTTGAATATGCATGTCATTTAGATGACAACTGTGTTCTTCAAATGGGAATTGCTTAGCAAGGGCCCATCCAGAAGGACTTTGTAATTACCCCCCTTACGATTCTGCAGTTGGCAAAGAGTGCTTATTTTATTTAAATTACCAAGCTGCTTGTTAATTTTAACCGATCTTCACAAACCACTACCCCTGCTTGCATTAATCTTGCTGTTGATGCTTTGTTACCCCTCATGAATGCCAAACACAAATGTAGGCAACGCAATCCATAATTAATGCTCAGTATTGTTAGAGTTAATGCCGCTAGACTATTTGATTTCCCGGTGGGTTGGGAAGTGACTTGGAAAAATCTAATAAAATATGGAGGAAGTCAGTGGCCAAATTAAGTGGTGTGTGCATCTCCGTAAAAACCATTTTGGAACATTGTGCACCGTGTTGTGTGACAGGATGTGCTGTGATGAACAACATAATGATGGCTAATGGAGACCACAGCGGCCAGTGCCTCGGAAGCAGGGGTTGAAATAGAAGGAAGGACCATGGTGCTCTTCCAGACTCCAGAACAAAATTAGTTCTGTCCGCTCAAGCTGCTAGTAATGAGCAGCTTGTGCAGCTGTTTGCGATATGGTGATGGATGCTTGCTGGGCTCTGCTTCCTCTCGGAGGGATTCAGATCCCTTGCTAGGCTGCTCCTGGTTGGCTCTTTTTTGACTGGTGACAAAATATAGTCTCTTGCAGATCCAGCACTACCCACATTCAGGCACTCACAGTCAGTTGTGTAGGTCTGTACAGTGCAATGCGCTGTTGTCCGTCTTACATGCTTGAGCGCTGACCTGATTAGCAGTGTTGACCTTTACAATCTCATCCTCTGAGTTAGCCTGCCACGGGCAAATAGTGCAGTGCAAACCCCTGGAAATGAATAGTGCCGTGCAAACCTCTGAGCAATTGTAGCAGGCTCCCGGCAGTCTCAGGCCATGACCCTGGATTGGTTGAGGTTGGTTCAGACCGTGCAAGGTTTCTTCACAACCATGGCATCTAGTGAGCCTCCTTTTAGAAAATGAAAGCAGAGACTCTGGAGCATGAAAAGTAGTTGACTGCAATGCTGGTGTGTTTTACCCACGGGTGACAAAGTGGGGGTTGTATTCGCTCTGTTCGCTGGTTATGTTGCATGTGATTTCTACTGTCTTGTAGGGTATGTCTACACTTGCACCTGCTTTCGAGAGAGGGATGCAAATGAAGACATTTGAAATTGCAAATGAACCCGGGATTTAAATATCCCACGCTTCATTTGCATAATCGCGTTATGGCGCTATTTTGAAATAACAGACGCTGTTAAGATGCGGTTATTTTGAGAGAAAACCCTTCTCTCGAAATAACCGTTATTCCTCACACAATGAGATTTACCAGTTATTTCAAGAGAAGGGTTTTCTCTCAAAATAACCGCGTCTTAACAGCGTCTGTTATTTCGAAATAGCGCCATAACGCGATTATGTTGTGGAATCTCCGTCACTGGTGATATTTCAGAGCAGGTTAAACAGACACCTGTCAGGGATGATCTAGATGGTGCTTGGTCCTGCTGTGAAGGCAGGGAACTGGACTTGATGACCTCTTGAGGTCCCTTCCAATTTTTGGATTCTATGTCCCATCTAACTGTGAATGGGGGTACAGGGCCTGGTGACTCCCCACGCCTGGGGACACCATGCTTGTGTACCCCCCCTTCAAATCCTGCTTGAAAGCGACACTACACACCATGCATTCCAGGAGGCTGAGCTTTTTGTTTCCTCCGTGTAGTGTTTCCTCCGAGGAGCTGTCTCCCTGTTTATTTTTGGTCTTTGCTGGTCTGTTTATTAACGCACTGCTACATCTCTGTGGCTAATTGCACCCAACTGCTGGAGCAGAGCAGATTTTGTTTTCCTGGCTGCCTTCGGAGATGTAGATGCAGCATGTGTTAGGCATTAGAGAGCAGGAGGATGAGCCTGGGAAACTCAAGTTCTAACCCTGACACTGCCACAGATGTAGTCTGGGACCTGATGCAAGCCAGAGCCTCTCCATGCTCGGAGAGCTCCATATGTGATGTGGAAGGGTGGCCCCACTGCTGGGGCCCCGATACCCTGCTCAGACCTGCTCAAGCAGCCTGACTCCTGCACTATTTGCCTGTGGCAGGATTCCAGCTCCAGCCTCTCAGACACAAAGGTTTTGGGCCAATGCCCCAGGGTCAGCCTGGGCTGCGAAAACAGTCCTGTCCAACTCTCCAGCTGGGCGCTCAGGCTATGTCTACACACACAGCTTCTAGCGCCAGAAATATGCAAATGAGGCTAAGCGTGGAATATCGCCGAGCCTCATTTGCATACCTAATGAGCCACCATTTTTGCAGAGGAGGCTCTTGTGCCAGAAGGAGCTGTCTCCACTGCCCTTTCTTGCGCAACCAAAACCCTCCTGCGCAACGCCGTTACGCCGATTACTTTTCAGGAAGAAGGGCATTGCGCAAGAGGGAGGGTTTTGGTTGCACAAGAAGGGGCAGTGTAGACAGCTCCTTCTGGCGCAAGAGCCTCTTCTGCAAAAATGGTGGCTCATTAGATATGCAAATGAGGCTTGGCGATAGTCCACGCTTAGCCTCATTTGCATATTTCTGGCACAAGAAGCCGCGAGTGTAGACATAGCCTCAGGGTGCCAGCTGAAGGAGGGCCTAACGACCCTGGTACCTCCCCCTGCACCACCTAGCTATCTCTGGCAATGCTGTGTTGCTTTCCTTGGCTTGGTTTGCATTTGCTCTCGCTCCCCTCCCCACTTCCTGCCAGGAGGGCATCCTTTTAACAGGTTCACTGGCAGCCTCAGGTGAGATCAGCTGGCTCAGCTTCATTTGCAGCAGTCCTATCTCCTTTGCCCCAATTGCTCAGGGCTGTTGCTGCCTTTCTCTCTCTCTGCTGTAGTCCTCCAGCCTGACTCTGTCACAATGAGTACGTGCGAGGAGGTGGGTAGGAAAGCTTCTTATTGCTGCCCTTGTGGACACTGACACATGTTGCATGTTTTCGGGCCTGTTGGATACACCAGGCGCCTGCCTCAGGGGTGGAGTGACCCGAGCCTTTTCCCAGTGATGTAACCACACATCAAAGCAGGATTCCCATCTATCCAACTTGGAGAAATTAGCTGGTGGCCATGGTGAGATCTCAGTTCAGTCACTGCCTCTGTACTAGCAGGGTAGGCAGGCTCTCTAACGTGTGAGTCGTGTGAGTGTGTTAAGATAAAGTCTCCCATGGTCTGACCAGAGCGCAATCACACCTAACACTTATACCTGGGTTGAGGGTTCTATACACCTAAAGGCTTCACAGAGATGGTTAAGCATTGGGATCCATGTTGGACTCAAGGTCAAATTACAGTTAAGGTCACTGTGGGTTTGTGGTATGTCTGTATAAATACGAGCTATTATTTCTATAGAGGTAAGGCTTGATGTCTGTCATGATTAGGTCCCGTGGTGACAGATGCTGTAGAAACACATAGGAAAACAGGAGAAGCCTGTGTAGATTCTAGAAACATGGTTCATCTATCTACTATGTATTTGAGAGCGTGTGTTTGTCTGTGAGAACTCCCCCTAAATGGTAAGAGCTGGGACCACCACATTCAGCATACAGCTTCCTCTCATCCTAACGGACATCCCAGCACGGACATTTTAATTTTATTTTCCAAAAACCAAAAATTAATTGAGTTAAGGACCCAAGAAACACCAGGTAAATCTAGTTGTAACATCATCTAGATCCACTTTCATTTCCATAGCTGCAATGAAGTTTGCAGTCTGTTAATAGTAAACAATCAAATTGATATTTAAGCAAGTGTTTGAAAGATTTATTATGGTACATTAAATGGAGACGTTCTAGGGGTAATGTGAAGTGGAGTCTTTGTGTTTGTGTCTGGATGACACTGTGCAAAACATACCAGGAGCAAGTGAGATTAAATCCTACAGTAGAATTCAAGAAGTTAGGCTACATCTACACTGCAATGCTATTTCGAGATACCAGAGTATCCCGAAATAGCTATCTCGCATCTTCACAGCAAGCCTGTTATTTTGCAAATAGATTTGAAATAAGATATGCAATTTGAGTAGCTTATTTTGAGGTATGGTGGAGTGTAGACACATCATTAGGGGTGCATCTACACAGCACCCTAAACTTGAAATAAGATACACAATTTGCACCACACAGATTGCATATCTTATTTCAAATCTATTTTGAAATGGCTTATTTTAAAATTTGAAATAATGCGCTATTTTGAAATAATTTTGAATTTTGAAATCATGCGCTATTTCTAGCCATCCCTTATCCCTTGTGCAATGAGGTTTACCGAGATGGCAAAATACAGTAGACTTCCGATAATCAGGAACCTATGGGACCTAGATGGTGCCGGATTATCAGATATGCCAGAACATCAGGAGGTACTATAAACTAGTTATATATATACTGAATACATTATATACTGTATATAAAGTGTTCTTAACCCTTTTTATTGTACATACTGTATACAGTATACTGTAATGTTTTAGGTTTTTTTTAAGCCTTTTTTACCCTTTTTGCTCAGTTCAGCTGCTCCTGCTGTTACCTTGTGACTCATTTTTTGCCAAAGCTCACTCACTAGGCTCTTGCCATTTTGATGCCGGACTATCAGGAGTGCCCGACTATCGGATGCCGGACTATTGGAGTTTTACTGTAGTGTGCCTGCTATTTCAAAAAAAAATATTTCAAAATAACGGGAGGCTTTTGTAGACACAGGGTAGCTATTTTGGGATACCTCTGGTATCCCAAAATAGCCGTGCGGTGTAGACGTGCCTTTAGAGAGGAAAATGACCTGTTTAGTCCCTGTGATAGGTACCTGTGTGGCATTGCTCAGGGTGGTATATTTTCTAGGGTTCTGTGGTATTGACTTCTTCTGGCCACCAATGCTGGACCCTTCCTGTTCTAAAAGGGCTTAGCACTCCCTTCTCCTCCTCCCCAGCTTTGCAACATCATGTAGGGAACAACTGAGTAGGAATAAGATACAGAACAGGATTACCATGTCTCCACTTGCCGCACTGGAGATCGATCATCTGACATTTGATTTAGTGGGTCTAGTAAGGACCTGCTAAATCAAATGCTGAGGGTGCTCCCGGTCAGCACTGATACTCCTCGATCCTGTTGTGGAGATAGCACCAAGCTCGGCTTAAGGTATGTTGACTCCAGCTACATTATTTACGTAGCTGGAGTTGCGTATCTTAAGCTGACCTTCCAGGTCTAGTATAGACCTGGCCTGAGGTAAATGGGCAATAATGTATTATTTTCCTCAGAGGAAGAGTTAGTCATTGATGGTAAATACAACCATGCTAGAACTGAACCAAAACCCATGGTTCACAACAGCCCTGAATTCTGGGGAAGCTTTGCGCTTGATCCACACTTTGTGACTCAGGCCATTTTGGTAACTAGCACCCCTCCCCGTCATGCAGAGAGCCAGCACGAGGCCTAAGAACTGCCCCAAGACCCAGCTGAGACCTGAATATCCTGACTGGCCCATTACCTCAGCACAATCAAAGCCTGGATGGGAAGGAAAATATCCCCCCCTGTCCCAGACTTCTAGTGCTGCTTCAGTGGCCGGCGGCTACTGCCACAGGGCGATTGAGATCTTCCCCTCTTTTCGCCCCTCTGCAAAGAAGTAGCGAGGAAGGCCTATCTTCCAGAATTCAGCCTGTCAGCTTGCTGATCGTATTTCAGTGGCTCCTGCCACCCTCTCTCTCTTTGTAGCGCGTGCAATGTACTCTCTGAGAAGGGGACACATTTGTGGTGACAAGGTAATGGCCGCCTCTGAATATCGCATTGTGTGGTTTTTATCTTCTTTCCCAGTGCAGCTCTTTGCCATTTCCAGATGCCGCAGAGTTCTGACAGGGCTTGAGTTTTCCTTTGACGGAAAAAAGGTGTCGAGAGGCACAGCCAGTCGCACACACACCTCTGTGCAGCGACCTTTCTTCTGCGTGATAACGCGGTTGGCCACCGTGAGATGTTTACAGGGCTCCAGTTAAAGAACATGTTACGTGCCGCAAGTGGAGGAGTTTCTCCCAAGGCATGTCAGGCTGTCACACCGATCATGGGCTGCAGTAATAATACCAGAGACTCTCTGTTGCCATCGCTTTCTTTGCACGGTGACAGCTGACAGGCCTGACAGGAGTCTGTGCAAGTTGTCAGAAGGATGCTTTAGGACAGGGATTGGGAACCTTGTTAGGGTCAGGGGTCGCATGCTGACCCACAGAAAAATCAGTCAGGGGCTGCACACAAGTGAGAAGCAAAAAAAAAACCAAAAAACCAACAACCCTCAACCCTCCCTGTAGGAGGACACAAGGGGTGGGGTGGGGCTGGAAAACCAGTGCAGGCTCCCCAATGCTGGTGGGGAGCCCCAAGCCTCAGGGGCTGGATCCAGGCAAACTGGGGGACACATCCGGCCCCTGGGCCTTAAATTCCCCTCCCCTGCTTTAGTGCGTCCATATAAATTCTCGTAATGGTCTTACTTGTGGAAGGCCGTCTTGGCCATTGGGTGACAAGAATGTGGCTATTGTTGTTTCTGGGATTTTTCATACCACCTGGTTATAGAAAGGGTTCAAATTCTGCCGCTTGTGCTGAAACGTTGGACCGTATCTTCAGCCCATGTCCATTGGCACAGTGCCACTGACTTTGGGGGCTCTACACCAGTTTACCTCCCCCGAGGATCTGGCCCATAACACCTAAAGGCAGTGCTCCTAGGAAGCGTTGCATCACGCTCCAGCCCAGGGCAATACGTTTTGATGGGGGGGGGCCCACTCCAAAAATGTGGTAAGTGGTCAAGGGCTGCCCTCGTCTGTGTAAATGGAAGGGGTGCAAGGTCTGGGAGGGAGGGTGGGTGCAGAAGGGAGTTCGGGGTAGAGGATTGGGGTGGTGGAGGCAGCGTGGCATCTGGGAGAGATTTGTGTGAAGGAGGGGTTGTGCCCTGGGGAAGAGGATCGGGGTACAGGAGGAGGTGCAGGGTCGGGGACGGGGATAAGTGCAGGAAAGGACTCTGACCTGGAGGAGGAATGTAGGAGGGGGTGCAAGGCCTGGGAGGGAGTTGTGACCAGGAACAGGGGTGCAGAGATGGGTTATGACCTAGGGCGGGGAGTTGGGTGAGAGAGAGGGCAGGGTGCCAGGTGCAGGCTCTGGCTGGGAGGTGCGAGGATTGTGCTGGGGGCAGGACAGCATGCAGAGACTTCCACCCCCACCTCGTAAGGGGCACAGGGATGCACATGGCCCCAGCAGCCAGACATAGCAAACCGGAAGGCTGCCCAATGGTCCTGTGGTCCATGGGCCATTGCTAGAGCTAGTCTGTATTTTTCTTGCCCCTGCTCCAGCCTGTCAGAGAGGTCTTCTGGGAAGAGATGGCTTTTGAAGTGTCAGGATGCAGCATCACCGCTAGTGACAAGAGTAGAGACTTTGCAGATTCTAAGTTTGGCTGGTGCACCCAACATCTCTGAAAATAAGCTAATGGAAACGAAATCAATACACCACATTGACGCTAGCGTGTGTGAAACTTTTACCAACCCAGGAGGCTTTCAAAAGCAATTAAGGCCAGCAAACTCCCCATGTTATCTGAATTTCATGCACAAATACGCCTTTATGCTCTCCTGTGTTTGCAGCCTGTTCATCATTTGAACAGGATCCGGCATGTTCTCAGAATGATCAAGTTCCTGGGATGTTAAGGCAAGGCTAGAACAAGGGGAAGAGAAAAGGAGACAAAGTACATTACGTATCCCAACCCATTGGCTGCGGATCGCTGTCCCCGGCCAAGGGGATCTGTGGGAAGCCATATTCTGGTCCGTGCCGCTTTCCAGCGCCTCCAGCTCAGAGGCGTGGAAACAAAATAAAGTGAAACCCACCTTACATGACCAGTCAAAAGACCAGCTGTTGCTTATAGGAGTCTCTAACAAAGGCAGAACAGAGTTAGCCGCCACAGAATTGGCGATGCCAAGCTTTTCTCCTCAGATAGAAAGTTGCCTTGTACACTCACATTTCAGCCTGACTCTGCTCTCAAACTGATCTAAATCAGTTATAGCCCTGTTAAGTGAATGGGTCTTCCCAGAATAAAGCTGGCACAAGAGGAGAGTTAGAACTGTATTTTCCCACCTCCCTGCTGTTTACAGTGTTGCTAACCATGCATGATCTATTTAATTTCTAAGCTCGGGGGGACTCTTCTGTTCTATGTTTGTCCAGGTTCTAGGTGAATGAGGCTTCCTTCCGGGTTGAGGGTGTGATGTAGTGTTGGTACCTTGCTGGTTACTAGACTGGGGCTGTGGATAATCCCCACTGGCTGCTGTCTGTAGCATGGCCCAGCAGGACAGGGAATGAGTCATTATGCAAGGGGCTCCCAACCTGTCTGACCAGTTACCTCCCAGGGAGAGAAACAAAGGAAGGAGGGGAGGCCAGCCCCTGGTTGGCGGGCAGGGCTGGAAGGGACTTTTTAGTTTCTGTCTGGTATCATGGAGGAATCAGCCTAAGCAACGGACTGGGATTTAGGGGCCCAGTTCCCCCCATCTCAGGGGGGGCTGAGGCATCCTAGCTCTGCCCTGTAACCAGATTACATCTGTGCTGTGCCGTATCCTGGAGAAGCAATAAACCCCTCTATTCTACTGGCTGGCGGAGTCTGTTCATGCCACTACGGGGGTGCCAGAGGCGGGGGAACTCCGACACTCCACCACAGAGGGGTCTTGGGATGCTACAAGAATATAAATAAGCATAGGCAGACTAGCTGAATATATTGCCCACTACTGTTAGATGGAAAAGTTGGCATAGGCCTGGTTTTTCCGGTGCCTTGTGCCCATGAGTTTACTTTCACCTGACGCTGTGGATATAAAAAGCTGCCAGCTGCATCGGTGAGTAATGGGAGTATTCGGTTTAGGTTACTTTTCACACCTGGAAATAACTATCCAGGGCGCACAGCTGGACACAATCACTGGAACAAAAGGAATAACTGGAAAAATATGGAAGATGATCTAGGAACAGCGCTCTTTTAGCTCACCAGCTCTGCGGAGATCCTGTTTGCCTTGCAAATCCTGAATATTCAATAGTGATAGAAATGTAGCCGTGTTAGTCTGGTGTAGCTGAAACAAAATACAGGACTATGTAGCACTTTAAAGACTAAGGTGGGTCTGGCCCACGAAAGCTCATCATCTAATAAACCATCTTGTTAGTCTTTAAAGTGCTACATAGTCCTGAATATTCAAGTACAGGTTGAAACTCTCTAAAGCAGGATTCTCTGGTCCAGCATGGAAGCTGCAAGACCCTAGAGTACCAGTGGAGGGCCAGCAGTAAGAATCCCTGCAAGGCTGGCAGGGCAATGGGCTGTCTGCACGGATCTGACAGCGGGGTCGCCCAGTGCATGGCAGTGGGACTGCCCAGCGGGGTAGGGATACCTGGCATGTGGCTGCCCAGATGGTGCATACAGCTGCCTGGCACCCCAGTGCCGGGCTGCCCAGCAGAGCCACAGTAGTGATGACTGCCCAGCGGATCAGGAGGAGGTGTGGAGCTGTGTGGGAGGCCAGCGTCCAGGCGAGAGGGGCTGGTGGAAGGGATCCAATAATGACCTTCCCTGGTTCAGCAAAATCCCTCATCTGGGACCAGTCAGGGATAATATTTGTTATTAGTTTATTGTCCTAGTGGCCTATCTTGTTCTAGGTTGGGGTGGGCAACAAGTGGTCCATGAGCTGGACACGGTTCACCAGGGTGGGCTGCTGGTGCTTTATTTACTGTGCATCCGGCGGTCCTGCTCTTGCAGCTCCCGTTGGCTGCGTATCACTTTTCTCAGCCAATGGAAGCTGTGAAAAGCCTTGTCCCAGTCTGCACCACTTCCCGCAGCTCCCATTGGCCAGGAATGGTGATCTGTGACCAATGGGAGCTGCAAGCAATCGCACCTGCCGACGTGCAAGTGAATAGCGTGCTGGAGGCCCTCCGGGGCTAACTCTGGTGAATTGCCTCTGGCTTGTTGCCCACCCATGTTTTGGGTTATTGAGACACTCAGGGAAGCCGGAAGCCACACTGGGTAAGCCCCCCGCACTGTGCTTCCGGAAGGGGTGGAGCCTCAGGCAGAAGAGGTGGGGCTGAGAGCAGCTGGCCCTCAGTGCCTCCCGGCCCATGGTGCCCCCTCTCAATGCTGCCTAGAGTGTGCTGTGCGTTGACCCCTCCTTAAAGTCACTGGGAGCGTGTTGCTTGGCACCCCGGCGGCAATATGGCGCCAGGTGGTGCCACTGGTGTGGCACCTGCCGAGCCCTGGGTCCCTTTGAATCATGGGCCCGGGGTTCTTGCCCTCTCTCCTCCCCCTCCCCCCGACACTTTTGGCAGGCCTGGGGTCACTGGATAAAACCAAGTTTGTTTCTTTTTTTAAATTGTTAATTTCTTGCTTCCCTTACGTAGTCTGTGTCTGTTTCGTGCACCTTGGCCTGTTCCTTTACTCATTGCTATCTCTAGGCATGCTGTGTTTTCAGAGAGAGATGTACAACGAACCTGAAACCAATGCAACCACAGAAAGAAATGACGTAGAATCACATGACAAATGCCATCGTCTGAACGGTTTTACAGTCACACCGGCACATATCGCACAGCTCTCAAAGATTGGGTCCGATTTTCAGTTGATCAGAATCTTATTTATAAAAGCCTTGAAATACATTACATGTGAAAGAAAAGGGTCAAGTGAAGGGATACATTTGGCGGAGGAATTAGGAATGAAAGACAAAAGCTTTTGATCATTTCAGCTGGGACCCATGGCAGACGTGGTAGGAACTAGTTATCCTGCACCTGGTCGGGACCCGGTGAAATAGATTATAGAATTGGGGACTCACTCCAGTTCCTAGTGGGCAGATGTCTGAGGCCAAGTCTATACGGGGGAGGGGGGGGGGGGAGAAATTTGATTTAAGATATGCAACTCCAGCTACAAGAATAGCGTCGCTGGAGTCAACGTGTACCTTACATCAGATATTTCTGGCGAAATTCTCCCGTCAACTTCCTCTACTCCGTGGAGTACCAGGATTGATGGAGGAGCCATCGGCGTTCGATTTAGCAGGTCCTTACTAGACTGAGGAATCTGGTCATGATCCACATCTCCCTTCATTTCAATCAGAATGTCACATCTCTGCAAGGGGGCATGTGCAAAATGTGCGTGTCTGCTTTAGCATTTAACAAGAAGGTTTTGTTTGTCTGTTTTATATAAAGGACCGAGGAGTCTCTCCTTTCCAGAGGAAAACAAAAAGATGGAATAGGCGAGGACCTCTGCTTTTGCACACTGGTATTACTCCATTAATGGCAACACCAATTTACACCAGCTCAGGATCTGGCCCAAATATTCAGTTCCCCATCTTTTTCCCCTCTAGACATCAGTAACAAAGTCTCAGATTCTCAGCCAGCTACCAGCACCAACGTTTATTCCGTTTTTTCTAAATCTTGGCTGAATCCACACTGGTGGAATAGAGGGGATCGGTACAGACGAATTTAAAAAAAAAATCTTTGCATCCAACAACTGTCACCCCAGTGCAGTCAAAACACTTAAAAACAACTCTTTGTTTCCTTTAAAAAGCACAGAAGGAGAGCTGCGATAAACAGCAAACGAGAGCTGTTAAAGCCCCCTTGTGGCAGTGAATATTGTTGGTATTTTGCCAAAAGCCCGTGGAGTATTAAAACAGCAGGTTAGCAAAGCCAGACACATAATCTACTAAAATCAACAATGCAATAGCTGCAGCTCCACGTCAGGAGTTACCGTGTGGCTGGTGCAATTACATTTCTCTGCATTTATTTAGCCTGGATGATAATAGTAAGTGTAGATTTTGCGTAGAGAGAACAGCAAGGAAATCAAGGTAAGATACCATTTGAGTCTTGCTAAATTTGAACGGTAGTCACAATGCAGAGCAGCATTTGAGGAGCATGTGGCTAGCCCATATGTGAAATAGAAAATGTATACACAGCGGCTTTTAATGGAAAAATGTGTATTTTTACTGTAAAAAAACCATAATTGTTCTTGTCTCTCTACTGTATGTTTGCATGCATATAAATTAAGACACGGCTGGAAGAGCTATTGTTTCAATGTCTTGCCAATATCAATTTGTGTGTCTGTGTGAAGGTGACAGTTGAAAATGAAGGCTTTATGCCTTAGATGTGTTTGGACACCCAGAAAAATATCCTTCTGGACTCGGCTGTCTGATGGGTATGTAGGTGACCGTCGCATGCCACATTTATTGGGAACAGCCGATGATTCTCAGGCTGAGGTGGAAATTTGAAAATTCAAGGGAGGCAACTTCCAAAGGTCTTGTCAGTGCTCTGCTCGGATATGTCAACGGGGGAATTCTTGATCGCTGGTGCTCTTTTCAAATGGCTTTTTTTTTTTTTGGTACTAGAATTGTGCAGGGGGACATTCTGCCTGCAGAAAAACACCACCGCTGCGCACATGCATCTCTAAGTACTGTGTGCTTGACGTGAATAGGACAATGGAGAAGCCTTTTCTGAATCTCTCTCTCCACGGTCACAGCAGAATGATTTCAGTGGAGACCGTCTGCCCCTTTGTTGTGTTTGCGGCAGATCTCTAGCTTATCTGGAGAAGCCAGGGCATAAAGCATGCTCAGACAGCATGTATAGTGCACAGCCTTGCCCTGGTCAATCGCCTCTCTGTGGGCACGGTACAAGCAACAAACCCTGTTCACGAGCTATCCCACCGCAGTGATAAGGGACTGTGGGTTAGTCATTTGCACCCCAGGGGGAAACAGGAATGAGATTTTTATCTTCTATCCTGATTTTGTGTATTCCAGGCACTGCCAGTTTTATTGGAGACCCTTGGTAGAGTATTGCAAGGGGCATACTGTCTGCCCAGCTGGCACATTCTGTTCAGGACTGGAAACCTGCCAGTGATTCTAAATTCAGACTCATCAAGAAGGGGGATCCAGACAGCACAACTCCGTTCTTGCATGTAGCAGGTTTAACAAATCTCTTCCTTCCTTTACAATAGATGCCTCATAAGGGGTAGCTTATGGTAAGCCAGTGAATAAATATGCTCTGCTTTTATATCCGATAGATTCCGCACCCTCTTTGTGCTTTATTGCTAAGGCTATTTGCATGAAAATCGGCTGGGTTGTGGCTTTTTTTTAAGTCCATCTGCTTTGGCCACCTGTTCTGCACCTGAAGTCAGAATGACCCGTGTATCACTATTGACTGTGATGGAAACGGGTTTGTTTCATTATCTGGAGGAGCTAGAGATTAGCCAAAACCAGGTCCATGAAGCTGAACCCCTTCCAATTTTATGTGGGGAACAGATCCAAGCCTACCCTTGGAAAGGGCTGTTATTTTCTGGTCCTGCTTTGCTGATAGCTGAAACCTCATAAGAACATTCAAGCTCTTGGGAGAGAGGCTGATTTACTGAGAGCTTTGACCTCCTGGTCTGAAATCTTGCATGTATGTGATGTAGATAGACGCCAGTGAAAAATCAACGAGAGGCCCTGATTTGGCCTTGAATCAGAACTCAGAACCCTGTTTAAACCTAACGGTGATCCCGAACATCCCTCGCTCAGACCCTTCTGGCCATTTGCTGCCCTTGGTTAAATGGTGCAAAGCATGGCTCTTCTCCCATGAGAAGACACAGCTCTTAGGGCAGCCATGCAAGACGACCGTTAAGTGGGGATTGGGGTGCTGGGGATTGGGTTGCAGGGGAATGGTCACATGGCAAGGGAAGGCGGCAAGACCGGCAAGACCGGCCCTTTTTGCTCCAGCCGTTATCTCCTATAAAGTGCAGACAAACATGCTCTGCAAGTTAACGTAAGAACGGCTATATTGGGTCAGACCAATGGTCCAGTGGTTCCTCTAGCTCGGGGGAGGGGGGCAGGCAATAATTTTTGATCAGGGGCCACTC
The DNA here is from genome assembly GCF_052426305.1 of Pelodiscus sinensis. Taxonomy (NCBI): domain Eukaryota; kingdom Metazoa; phylum Chordata; order Testudines; family Trionychidae; genus Pelodiscus; species Pelodiscus sinensis. Next base: position 16,362,620 of record NC_143072.1, on the reverse strand, counting down.
TGAGATTTTGCAAGTGGGCTGCACTTCTCTATGGAGGGGGTGCAGGGTTTGGGATGGAGGATGGGCACAGAAGGGAGCTTGGGCTAAGGGATTGGGGTGCAGGAGACAGTGTGGGGTCTGAGATGGATTTTAGGTGAAGTAGGGGGTTGTGACCTGGGGCTGGGGATTGGGGTGCAGAGTCTGGGGAGGCTCTAGGGGTGCAGGAGTGAATTTTGACCTGGGGTGAGGGGTATAGCAGGGGGTCCAAGGTCTGGGATGGAATTGACCTTGGGTGGGATGTGTGTGCCGAGGACTTGAGTGATGAGCTGGGGCAGGGAGTTGGGAAGTGGGAGGGGCTGAGGTGCTGGAGGCAGGCTCTGGCTGGGAGTCACTTACCTTAGGTGGCTCCCTGCCAGCAGTCCAACAGGGTCCCTGAGGCAGGCTCTCTCCTGCAGCAGCCCCAGGCACATGAGTTCCCTCCATGTGCCTCTCAGGGCCGCGTGTCCCTAGGGGGCGAGAGACTTCACACATACTCCCCAACCCCCAGGCCAACCATATAGCTGGGAGTGGGGGCTGGGGGCAGAGCAGTGCGTGAACTCCCTCACATCCCACCAGGGGCACGCGGTGCCGAGAGGGAACTGCCAGTTGGTCTGAACAGCTGGTGGCTCTCTCTATGTGCTGTGCACCCCTCGCGGGTGGTGGTGGGGGGAAGGAGACTTCGCATGCTCCCCTGCCCCCGGGCCAATCATCACAGCCGGGGATCGGGGAATGCGCAAACTCTCTCGCCCCCACTTCCCCTGCCAGGGCGGGCCACGGGCTAGAAGAAATGGCTTTGCTGGCTGGATCTGGTCTGCGGGCCATATCATATCCACTCCTGCTCTATCTACAGTGGCCAGTGCCAGATGCTTCAGAGGAAATAGCCAGAACAGGGCAATGATCTAGGTTCCTTGTTGTCCAGCCTCCGCAGTGGAGTAATTACTGCTGCTCCAAGCAGCAGCAGCGCAGGGATCACAGAAAAGGATGGAATAGTCCTGAACGACAGGTAGCCATGGTGATGGCAACATTGGGGGTGTTGTGTTATATTGTGTCCATGTGGTGGTAGCAGTCTGTTTGCCTGCTGGAGAGTGGGGATGGTGGGTGGGGTGGAGGCAGCTACCCGCCGGGGATGCACTAGGTGTGGATGTGTATTGTACACTGGATCGTCTGGTGGTTGTGTGGGAATATGTGTGCCTAGGGGTGCGTGTGTGTGTGTGTGTGTGTGCTGCAGTCTGGGCCTTCTGGAAATGCAGTATGTGTTTGGGTGTGCACACGCACTGCTCTTTCAAGTGCTGTTAGAGTTTCACTAGGTGCTCCCAGTTATAAAGAGGGGTAGGAAGGAAATACAGAAAACCTGGAATGGATTAACGGAGTCTCTCTGAAGAGTGTGGTGCTCGAGGAAATTTCCGCTGCTCTGTATTCACTGTTAAAGTGATGGGATTCGAATGTGGTTAGCGCTAGGGCTGTAAAATGCCAAATGGCCCAGCACTTACAAATGGGTTCCAATTAATAATGGCTAAAGAATACATTGAACAAAAGATTAGAAGGCTGTGAAATTTCTTGATCTATTGTCTTTTAACATCAGGTAAAACTCTTGACCCTATAGAGAGCAGAGCCATTGAATTGCACGGATATGGTATTGTGGTGTACCTCATTTAAGGATAGTTATGTCATGGTCCATGGCTCAGTCCCTTTAAGAGGAGGCATCCTGGGATATGTAATTCCCTAAGGGTATGTCTACACTACCACCCTAGTTCGAACTAAGGTGGTTAATGTAGTCATTCGAAATTGCAAATGAAGCCCGGGATTTAAATATCCCGGGCTTCATTTGCATCTTGCCAGGCGCCGCCATTTTTAAATCCCCGTTAGTGCGGACTCCGTGCCCGCGGCTACACGCGGCACGGAGTAGGTAGTTCGAATTAGGCTTTCTAATTCGAACTACCGGTACACCTCGTTCCACGAATTAGAAAGCCTAATTCGAACTACCTACTCCGTGCCGCGTGTAGCCGCGGGCACGGAGTCCGCACTAACGGGGATTTAAAAATGGCGGCGCCTGGCAAGATGCAAATGAAGCCCGGGATATTTAAATCCCGGGCTTCATTTGCAACTTCGAATGACACCATTAGCCACCCTAGTTCGAACTAGGGTGGTAGTGTAGACATACTCTGAGGAATCTGAGGAATTGGGATGGGAGGAAAATATCAGGTGACAATCATGTGACCAGCCGCACTATATAAAGGAAGCCTGTTGCTCAGAAAAGCACAGAGGGGTGCAGAAGTTTGCTGGGGATGGAATCTTAGTTGACAGACCTTCAGGGAGCAAGTAAAACTTGAGGTAAACCTTAGTTGGGAAGGGCTATATAGGGCTGTGAAGAGAAGGGTGAGGGTGTGTAAGGACTTTGGGAAGGGCAGAAAGAACTAGAGAATTTGGGGAAGGGGACTAGAAGACATGGTATCAGTGAAGCTTACTCTCTGTTCATAAACCAAACCTCAGAAGAGGAGCAGTAATTCAAAAGTGCTTGCAGTGGGTGTTTTTCTTGATGGGTATGAAAATCAAGGTGATGTATCACCTGAGGGCAGAGGAGGTGAGTTGCTATTCAGGTATGTAGCTACCCACATTCATCTCCACATCAGGTGAATTTTCCCCTTGGTGCAATAGTCTCAAACAAAATCCTCTGATACAAGGGCAGCGCATGGCGCATTCAAGAGAGACTGGCTCCCCGTATCTCTTAAATCTTCTGAGTAACCAAATTAAAGTCTAGACTGTGCCAAGTACCCGGGAATCTCTTCCTGCCATCATTGCTTGATGGAAAAAAGTGAGGTGCTGAATATATTAATGACAGCCATTTCAGCTCCTGATACTTAAAAAGACCCGTCTAATAATAATGGTCTATAACCTTTGTTATATTTTTAATCACTCTCCAAATAGTCATAATCTGCAAGGCTGGACTTAGTTCGAAACTTTCTCAGAATTGGGGAGTGATTGGAGCTGGGGGTTAGGTTAGGGCTCCAACCTAACCATCTCTTATGTAGACCAAACACTGATCAATCAAAAACATTTTTTGTTAAGTAACAATGGAATCATTGGAAACTGCTCAGTTAACACCTCCAATTGCTGTGCTGTCTGTTATACAGGTACCCAGAGGCACCAGCATTGCTGGGTGTCTGAAAGACTCTTGACTACCATGTAGCAAGCAGCTATTTGAGAGTAAATCATTGTATGGTCTGTGAAGTAAGAGAACTAGTAATGGGGCACCTGGCGCTTGATATAAAGAGGGAAGGACTCTATGATGTTGCTTTTGCCCTACAGTGGCATGGAAAGGATTAATAGGGCCCTAGGTAGGCTGTGCAGGAATCAGTCAATAGGAGACAGGCTGCAAGGAACAGCCAATCAGGTCCCACTAGGACAGGGGTGGGCAATAATTTTCGCAGAGAGGCCACTTAATTAGTTTTGGTACAAGATCACGGGTAGGCTCCTCCCCCAGAAGAGGTGCAGCCTGGGGAGGAAGGAGCAGGGCCGGGAACTAGCCTCCTCCCAAAGTTGTCTGGTGCTGGAGTCTTTGAAGTAAAAACAGAGCAAAGGGTTCCTGGCTCCCAGCCCCACCACTGCTGTGTTGCCTGGCAGGTGCCTGGGTTGCTGCAGCTATTTAAAAGGCTTGTGGCTCTGGCCCTGCTGGGGTAGTGCCACAACTGGGAGCTGGAATCTGTTTCAAGAGGATCCTGCTGCCTGAGCCACCAACTGTACCTTCAGTGGCACAGGCAGCAGGATATACATAGAAAGCAACCAGATGCAGTCTATGGGCTGGAACAAAGTGTTAGGCAGGACAGATCTGGCCCCTGGGCCACATCTTGCCCAGCCCTGCACTAGGATTATATGAAAAAGGCTGTAGGGCAGAGCACAGTCAGTTACTCCCTTGAGCTCAAGGAGGGAGAACCCTAGACAGATCAGTGCTGCTAACAGAGACCAGGGGAGCTAGAGAAGAGCTCCTGGCTGGCTGCTGGGATTTGGAGGCGGAGGCCTTGAGATAGAGGCAAAGAAGATGCTGGAGAAGTGTCGGGACAGTTGGATTGCAGCACTCGGCCCAGAAGGGGGGAGCACAGATTGTGACACAGCCAGAGGGCTCTATCATGAAGCGAATGCTGCATTTCTTCAAGTGACGTGGGTCTGCGAGCAGAAGTGATGGTGGGCAAGACACCTCCAGGAGTGGGTATACTGACCTATGGAGCTAATCCCCAAGATGACCAGTAGGAGTCACCAGCGTGCTGAGCGGTGCCTCATCACAGACCCCAACTCCCAATACTCTCAGTTGGGCAAATGGAGCTCCTAAATTCATGGCCTGACTTTAAAAATGCTGCATGCCCCTCCACCTCAAAGGGTTCTGCTTGTTCTCAGTGCTTCAGAAAAACCAGGTCTTTGACCTCGGTGCCTGGTTTGGCTCTTCTACGTGTGAAATGTTGGCCAAAGTCCCCTCATGCTGGCAATGAATGAGAGCCCCGTACAGTCTTGTGGACCTGGCTTCCATGGTGCCTTCCTACCCCACATATTCGAATGTGACCGTGGTCCTGCCTGATGTGCAGGATTTCTGTATTCCAACTGGGAAAACCCTCCTCTGTCCAGAGTCTCCTGGGGTGATGACCTAAGAGAAGGCCACGGCCTATGTTTTGCTCCCAGGGTGTCAGAATAATTAGGAGCTACTTGTATTGCAAAGTAGAACAGGGGTTTGGGATTTGGCGCCTCTTCTGCAGCGTGAAGCCAGTCTTCCGTCCTCTTAGAATCATAGAATCAAAGCGCTCCCAGGTAGCAACGGGATCAATACTGTATTGAGAAGACAGATTAGCATCAATAGACTTTAAATGCTGAAATAATTAAACAGATTGATCTCCACACTCAGGCTCTGGCCCCTGAGAAATTCAGGCTTTAAATTATTTTGCTTCTGCTCCTCTAAGAATGGGATTAGTAGAAGTACAATACTCTGAGACAGTCAATAAAAGCTCTTTTTTTTTTTTTTGCTACAACCACACATCCAGTTGAACAAAGCCGTTTGTTACATCACTTTCAGCAGCTCCAATTGAACCACTGCTAGGGTGCATCTACACTGCAGGGCTTAACTCGAAATAAGCGACGCAAGCTGAGCTACGTCAATTGTGTAGCTTATTTCAAAATCGGGAGCGTCTACACAGCACTTGTTTTGAAATAGAGCCCTCTTCCCTCGACTTCCCTTACTCCTCGTACAATGAGGGTTACAGGAGTCTGAGTAAGAAGCCCTCCAGCTTGACAGTATTTCGACATTATTTTGAAATAACTGCTGGCTGTGTAGACGCACACTAAGTTATTTTGAAAGAATGTTGCTGTGTAGACGTACCCCCTACTTGATCACTGCTTGGCAGGTTATGCTGACTAATGACATATGGCCAGATCCTCACCTTCTGTAAATTTGCACAGTTGCCTGCAAGTCAATGGAATAAGAGTGAATTACATCAGCTAAGGAGACGATTGGCTTCTGAGTTCGCCATTTACCAGAAGGTTTTACAGTGAGTCCCACAAAGATCGATTGTGAGCATCTCTTCCCAGGCTTAGTTGGGTGCACCCCACATCCTTTGGCCACTCACCAGACTGCAGGCTCTGGTGTGAAAATCTCTGAGTTTGAACAGAGTCCATGCACAGTGTTTGTCTTGAGGTCCTTGGACAAACTCTTGGGTACAGATCCTTGATCTAGTGCCCCATCCTGACCGTCCATGCATACAGTATATTGCCCAGGACTCTGGAACCAATGCTGAACCCATCAGATTCCTCTGTATCTTAGCACATCCTCTCTTAGGATCCCACTGAAGGTATGTCTACACTGCCACCCTAGTTCGAATTAGGGTGGCTAATGCACGCATTCGAAGTTGCAAATGAAGCCCGGGATTTAAATATCCCGGGCTTGATTTGCATCTTGCCGGGTGCCGCCATTTTTAAATCCCCGTTAGTGCGGACTCCGTGCCCACGGCTACACGCGGCACGGAGTAGGTAGTTCGAATTAGGCTCTCTAATTCGAACTACCTTTACTCCTCGTGGAAAGAGGTATACCTGTAGTTCGAATACACAGCCGGTATGTCTACATTAGCCTCCCTAGTTCAAACTAGGGAGGCTAATGAGGGCGACCGAAATTGCAAATGAAGCGTGGGATTTAACTATCCCGCGCTTCATTAGCATGTTCCCGGGTGGTCACCATTTTGGAAATTGACTAGCCCTGAGTAACTGCTCGCATCTACACGTGGCAGTGAAACGGGAGTTCGAAGTAACCCCTTAACTCGAATTAGCTGGTAGGAGGAGTAACAGCTAATTCGAGTTAAGGGGTTACTTTGAACTCCCGTTTCACTGCCCCATGTAGATGCGAGCAGTTACTCCGGGCTAGTCAGTTTCCAAAATGGCGACTGCCCGGGAACATGCTAATGAAGCGCGGGATATTTAAATCCCATGCTTCATTTGCAATTTCGGTCACCCGCATTAGCCTCCCTTGTTTGAACTAGGGGGCTAGTGTAGACATACCCATAGGTGGCCTGTGATTCGGTGCAGTACCTACAGGCTTTGCACAGGACTTGAATGCCCAGTCTCATAAGAAATACACAGATATACAAAAATAATAACTCCGATGCATGGTTCTCTGTCTCCATTTCTTATCCACTCAAGAATCTTCCTTGAGCTGGCTCCAGGGTCATCTGCAGCTCTCCACGATCCTTTTGTTGTAGCATGTGGGTTGGGACACACATGAAACATGGAGCCTTCTCCTTCAGTTTGCCTGCTTTGTCTGTGGCTGCTCTGTCTCCTTCCCTTCCCTTGTCCAAACTTCTTGTGTATGTGCGAGTCTGTTCCCCTACGAGTCCTTTTCAAATGCCTGTTCAGTCACATCTGTCTTTTTGGCCCCTGGGGGGAGTTTCTACTCTCTCCATTTGCACCTGCCTTTGATAAGAGGAAGAAGTATCTTCTTCCAGCTTGGGCCACCCCTCGTAGCATATCGATTGGCTGGCCAAGGAGCAATCCTTATAATTGGGCACTCCCCGTTGTCTTCGGTCTGGCATGTCCCTGTTGTCGATCCTATCGGAAAGAGAGTGATGCACGATAAAACTGTTTGATATGAACAACCTTATAATAATCCCATGATATCAACCTGAACTCATAAATGTTACTTATGTTTCCCAAATCATCACGGTCTATTCCCACTGATACTCCACTTTACTTTGCACAAATAAATCAAACATCCTTAGTGTCATGGTTGTGTTTATAGTATAAATGTCGCACCCTATCTATTGTTACCAACAATATTAAAAAGCCATGAGCATCTTTAGCGAGGCAGAACTTTAATTCATGTGCCCCCCTCCTTTTATATTACTAGTGGGTTTTCAGTCACTATCTGGAATATTTCCAGCAGCAATTCAAATGTGAGAAAAATCACGTCTCAAATATAAAAAGTTCCATCGCCCGATCGGATTTGGTGTTTCGAACAACAGAGTAACTGGTCGGGCTGCTAATGCTGTAGGACAAATCAATTTCTGTAATCAGCAGTGTGTTCCTCTAGCCAATGTTAATGATTCTGGACTAAATCCAATGTCTGTATTGTTCAAATAGCTCTAACTGGGTGACCTCAGTGAAAACAAAACATTTCAATTTCCGACTTTATTTGGTTCTAACATGACCCTATTGTTGATGGCACTGGCTTGCATTCACTCTTCCATTTGAATTTGTTGGTATAGAGACTTGTTAGTGAAGCTAAAAAGGGGCTTTTTGGTTGAATGGTTAGAGCAAAACAGTTGGGAGCCTGGATATAGATAAAGGCCAATCTGAGCTGAGGTTTTGATTTCCCTGTGTGACGACTGGTAAGTCACTTGACCTTTCCGTACATAATGGTATGTGCACACTGCAGTCATGGGGTGTGATTGCAGCTTATGTAGATGTACGGACCTAGCTTTATTCTAGCTAGCTGGGGTACCACCTTGTTTAAAAGAGTACAGATAGTGTGCTTGGAAATTAGCTTGTTTAAAAGAGAGGTGTAGAGGGAAAATTCTGAGAAGCATTTGCATTGTGTTTTGTTTTTCCCTTGTTCGTAGATTCTGAACACTCAGAACAAAGGCAATTCTTAAATATTTAGAAAGTGTTTGGCATGTCTTATTGCCAAAGTGTAACGGCATGTCTTATTGCATTTTTATTCCTTTGGTCAATCTAACATTTAGATCTTCTGTTTTATACACACACATTGGCAGCCCTGGGAATATTATAATGAGACTCAGATAATATTCCGAGATCTGGGGAGTGTTGAGCTGCCATATATTCCTTATCTGTCTCCTACACAGTATTCCAAGGGACAAACTATATAAATGGGATCACAGAAATGCATGTTAGGGAGGTTTGTGATGAAAATCACCACAGCGAGGTAGTTCTCCAACTTAACGTCAAGGATATGAAGGTCTCCCAGAAATGTATCCAGTTCTGTTTGGTGTTTAGCTAATAATCACTTTTTGGGTGACTGAGTCATTTGTGATCACTTTAGGGGGTTGCTGGAGATAGATCAGAGAAAGTGTGATCTCTTCTAGTTAATATCACACAATAGGTCTTACTCATGAACAATGCATTGCAAATAGAAACTTGCAAAGAACAGGCTTTAAAATCTTTCTCCCCCCCCCTCCACAGAAACCCGCTGCTCAATGCTGGTAGATTTCCAGTCTTATTCCACTGTAGCAGTGAAAAATAGTAGGCAAACTCTTTTGTTATTCAGTTCATTCCTGTGCTGGCTTCACCTTATCGATAGGGCTGGAATGTGAAATGTTTTTTAGCTGACATGATATAATCTAATCATATTTCTTCATGGACACTACCTTTCACTATACATTTATAATAAAAAGATGAATAGTGCTGGTGCAGTGTATGCAATCTGTCTTCTTCAGCTAAGGAAGCAAAGGAAAGAACTGCATTGTCCTTCCTGGGCATAATTTCTGTGTCAGCTGTGTGGAGTGTTTATCAGTCAAGATGCTCCCAGATATTAGCAAGTAATGCCATCTTGCCTTGTCTGTATCAGCGTTCCCTGTAAGCTGGCCACTTGTGCAGCTGCTCAGGAGAGATTCCAATGCTGCCCAGCTGATTAGCAGAGCGTCCACAGCTAGATTTTGTTTCCATTGGTAGTGCACATTCTCACATGCCTTGGTGCACATGAAATTTATTCTACACATAGGTGGGAAAAAAATCCACACATGGATGGAAAAGATTAGAGAGAACATCGGGCCTGTATTTAGATGGTCTATCACAGGTCTTTCTATATATAAATAGGTAGGTAACTCATTTATACCATGAGTTCTTTGTAAATTGGAAATAAATGCATGTTTGTACATAATCACGTTAAAAAAAAAATCTAAATTTTCTTCCCAGTGCATTCTAGTGGGATGATTCTTGCTAGCATTTTGGCAATTTTTGAAATCTGAGATGGGAAAGATTTGTTGGCAAAATGCTAAAGAAGACTATAATATTGGTGTCCTGAGATGGACACCTGAGATTAGAAAATACTTTTGAAAATTGTGGTTTTAGTGTAGGACAGATTTCTTCCATTGACATTAACTAGTAAGAAGTTCAACCATAGGTAAAGAGTTCATAATGTGGGCAGAGTAGTTTTGTTCAATACAGTGAATCAAATTCAGACTTAGTGTCAATGGATGCATCTCTGATGTCGAGTTAGTTGCCCAGGAATTTTTTGATGATCCTTTCCCCCCCAAAAAAAGTGATTTGTCAGAATCAAAAGTTTCTGTGAAATGGTTTTGACAAATCTCCTGGCTCACAAAACTATTAAAGACATTGAAATTGTCAAAATGCCAAGTTTTAATGCTTCAGAAAATAGGTTGATTTTTTGGAGATGAGACGAAATGTGATTAGATTTAGACTGAAAGATTAAAAAAAGAAAGAAAAAAGGTCAAAATTGAAAGTAAACATTTTGAAATTACTGCAGTAAAACATGTTGATGGACCTGAAGCAAATTCACTGCACCCCTACTCCCAGATTTCTGGTTTAAAAAAAAAAAAACACATCATGGTCAACTGTTGTCCTGACTGAGAATGGAAAATTTGCTACCTTAGATTTTTGCAGGATGGGAAAATGGCGTCCCTCCCAACTCTACTCTGAAACCAATTCAAATCTCCATTAAAATCAGTCAACAAATCCATCTAGCTCTGAGATTCGGCAAATTTGTGGAAACATGAAGCTAAAACTATCATTGCAGGCTGCAAGGGCCTTTAAAAACCCTATCCTAAAGCCCTAAATCACATATCAGAGGGGTTGCTGTATTAGCCTGTATCCACAAAAACAACGAGGAGTCCTGCGGTACCTTAGGGTATGTCTACACTAGCTCGTTAGTTCGAGCTAGGTAGGGTAATTAGGGCAAGCGGAGTTGCAAATGAAGCCCGGCTTCATTTGCATGTTCCCAGTTGCCGCCATTTTTAAATCCCCCTTAGTCCGAACATTCCACGAGGAGTAACGGTAGTTCGAATTAGGATCTTTAATTCGAGCTACCTACTCCGTGCCGCGTGTAGCCGCGGGCACGGAGTTTGGACTAAGGGGGATTTAAAAATGGCGGTGACCGGGAACATGCAAATGAAGCCCGGGATATTTAAATCCCGGGCTTCATTTGAAACTCCGCTTGCCCTAATTTCCCTACCTAGCTCAAACTAATGAACTAGTGTAGACATACTCTTAGGGTATGTCTACACTACCCCGCTAGTTCGAACTAGGAGGGTAATGTAGGCATACCGCACTTGCAGATGAAGCCCGGGATTTGAATTTCCTGGGCTTCATTTGCATAAGCGGGGAGCCGCCATTTTTAAAACCCCGCTGGTTCGAACCCCATGCAGCGCAGCTACATGGGGCACGAACTAGGTAGTTCGAACTAGGCTTCCTAGTTCGAACTACCGTTACTCCTCGTGGAATGAGTTCGAACTAGGAGGGTAGTGTAGACATACCCTTAGAGACTAACAGATTTATATGGGCATAAACTTTTGAGGGTAAAAACCCACTTTGTCAAACATCAGAGATGGTAGCACACACAAACCTGTAGGAAAATATTTTAACCTGCCTGGGCACTCAATCATGGATTTACATGTAGCCATTCTGATACAAAGGAATTTCATCAGCCAATTACAGAGAGAGAGTGCAGAATTGACCTTCATCTGCAAAACTGACACTGTTTCCCTGGGCTTGAACAAAGACATTAACTGGATGTCCCATTATAAAGCCAGCCTTCCCTGCATTTAACATCTCATTTTTACATCAAAAGTAGGGTTGCCAGATGGTCAGAAAAAAAACCGAACCAAAAAAAAAAAAAGAAAAAAAGCCAGGAAAAGTTGTTAAGCAAAAAAACCAAACCAAACAAAAAAAAGCCAGAAAAACCTCCCAACCCAAAACACCATGGCCCTTTGAAAAACCATGTGGTGAGACTTTTTGGTCCTAACATGCAGCCGGCAGCCGCCCGCCATCTTGCCTCCCTGTGCAGGCCAGTAAGCACTACTGTTGCCAGGCTGCCTCTGTATTGAGCTGGACAGCCCAGGATTTTTGCCTCTTGGCTGGGAAAAAATCAGAAAGGACTGGACATTTTAGGTGTCCGGTATTTTCTGAATGTTTTTACCAGTCAGGAGGTGAAAATAACGGACTGTCCAGTTCAATACCGGACACCTGGCAACCCTAATCAAAAGCTAAGTATGAGACACTTCTAACTTACCCTCATTTGCACCATTCCTACAATTGACAGGTACTTCCCCTCCTTCTTTTTCTGTTACAAATTCTAGATTCCTGTTATTCCTCACCAGCTCATCTGGTGAAGTGGGTTTTGCCTATGAAAGCTCATGATATGATGTACAATAATTCCTCATTTAATGCTATAGATACATTTCTGAAAATGTTCATGCTAAGCGAAAACATGCTATGCGGGGTCAATTTTCCTATTAAAAATAATGGAAAAGGTGAGGGTTGCATTTCAGGTGGTGGTGGCAAAGTCAATATTTTGTTGGTGCTGGGTCGTCAACGTCAGCATTAGATATCTAGCAATATAAGATAACTAGCAACACAAGTCACTGCGATTTGTTAAAACACTAAGATAAACACGTGAGTGAGCGGAGAAGTGCTGTGACCACGTGTATTCATCCGCTCACAAGTATTACCACTTTTACCAACTTATATTGCCGCATGAAGTAGTCTGCCACTTGCTTATTTTCGTGTTATTTCGGGGACGGTTGTGTTATTCGAATAACATTCCTTAAAAATAAAATTGTGCTATTGCGAAAACGTGTTAAGCGGGCACGTCTTTAAAGGAGTAATGACTGTATATTTTTGTTAGTCCTGAAGGTGCCACAGGACTTTGTGTTGTTTTTAGAGTTACACATTAACACAGCTACCCTTCTGAAACCAAATAAATCTTAGTCTTGAAGGTGCCCACAGGACTAAACCACATAGAATCAGTCTCGGTGAGTTCCACTAGCGCTGCTTTGGGAGTACCCCGTGCTCTGACATCCGAATCACCCTTGACTGACAGCGTTAGGTTTAGAAATGAAGTCTGTAATTTGTACCTAAACATGCCTCATTATGGACACTGCTGAGCACTCTCCGAATTCAGTGTGAACAAAAGGCACTCAGAGCCCAGGCAGCTGGTTCCCAGGAATGGTGTCTCTTCCTGTCTGGGATGAACACACATGTTATTGTGTCTGTTCTTTCCCCCCTTTCTAGCCTACTTCCACCATTTCTCAATCACTTGAAACAAGGGGAAGCCAGGACAGACAGCAGTGCAATCAGAGCCAGCAGGGGGCATTTGTGCATGACACAGCCTCTGATCTGCAGCACATTAATTAGCTGATTACACTGCCAGCTCTACACGAAGCTGTGTTATTCATGTGCAAACTGTTAAAATAAGGCTAAGTGATCTGGCTTAACACAGCCCAGAGTCTGGCTAATTCCAGCCTGGCTGGCTGCAGCTGCCAAGAGGGCTGTTTGGCTCCTTTAGAAAACAAATGACAGTCATTTGACCACAGCTCTTGGTCAATCCTCTTGAATAGGTTCATTAGTGCAAATCTGTGCAAGCTGCAGCCTTCTGATGGAAATGCTGTCCTTTGATCTGGCTACATTTGGTAACAATTTAGCACACTAAAAGCAAAGATCCTTCTTAACTAACCCTGGAAACACAGTTCAATCTCTGTAAAATGCACATTTCTGCCACTTTCTGACCTTAATTAATTAACTAATAAACAAAACAGCAATAAGATCATAAATTCTGATGGTGCCTCTCCATCTTAGCTGTTCTGAGGTTTCCTCCCTACAAGACTGCTCAGCCCACACCCTATATCCTCTCCCCATCCCTCTTTAATCTAGCTATGAAAAAGTTATGTCCTTAATAGAACCCTCTTAGCCCCTTTTCAGTGGGATCAACTCCAGAAAATTGGTTGGTTGTTTCAGCCAAACACTGCCAGCTGGATTTTTCTTGTGCCAGTTCTACACTGATAGTATTTCATGTGCTTCAAGGAGTAACTTCTGAGTCACTCCAGTGTAAGTGAAGGGAGAACCAGGACCACAGTTCTTTGCATTTCCAAATTGCTTTACCAATGGGTGGCTAAATTTTCTGTTGGCTTGGAGCTCTCTAGAACTTGAGTGACTTCAACGGGCGTTCACAGGCTCTCTCGATTCTAGCTAGCTTTTCCTCGCTGCCCTCTTCAGAGTCAAGCAGATTTATTACCTTCATTTACAGAAGGAGGAAAACTGAGCTAGCATGGTGAAGTTTCCATTGGCCTTCAGAAGAGTTAAAATAAAACTCGGAGCTTCACTAGATTGGACCCTCTATATTTATTGTATTGTGTATGCAGCTTACATTGTGCGTATCGACTATATAGTTTAGAAACTTTGTGTATCCGTCCGTTCATCTGTGAGTCCATTTGTTCAAGAACTCCTAAACGGTAAGAGCTAGGACAGGGGTAGGCAAAAGGGACTCCACGGGCCAGATCCGGCCTGCCAATTGGGACCTGGGGGCGGGAGAGCGCACAAAACGTCCTCCCATCTTGAGAAGAGCATGCGGCACTTCGAAGTGCTACGCGCTCCTCGCAGGGCGGGAGGAGACGTCACGTGCTCCACCGCCTCCAAGCCCTGATTGGCCCGGGGGCGGGAGGAGTGTGCGAAGTTTCCTCCGCCCTCCCCCCCACTCTGCAAGGAGCGCATGGCACTTCAAAGTGCTGTATGTTCACAAAGGGTGGGGGTGGCTTGGGAGTGGGGGGAGCATGCAAAGCCTCCTCCTGCCCTGTGAAGAACATGTAACACTTTGAAGTGCTGCATGCTTCTCACAGGGCAGGGATAGGGTGGGAGGAGGCTGTGGGTTCTCCCCCCACCCTCAGGCCAATCAGGGCCTGGGGGCAGGGGAGCTGTGCGAAGCTTCCTTCGCCCTGCCACCGCCCTGCAAGGAGCATATGGAACTTCAAAGTAGCATGTGCTCCTTGCAGGGCAGGAGAAGGCTTTGTGTGCTCCCCTACCCCGAGGCCCTGACTGGCCTGGGGGCAGGAGAGCATGCAAAGCCTCCTCCCGCCCTATCCCCGCCCTGCGAGGAGCACGTGGAAGGGTGCAGCACAAGGAAGCGGCATGGGCGCCTAGTGGAAAGGGGGGGCAAAAGGGTTCCCTCACCCCCTGACCAATCATGATCTGTGAGTGGGGTAGCCTAGAAGCATCCTGGCCCTGCCCCTTCTGGTTTAGGCCCCGCCCCTTCCATGCGGCCCAGGTGCACTTGACAAATTTTTTAAGTGGCCCCCAGCCAAAAATTATTGCCCACCCCTGAGACCATTCAATTTGCAATGCAGCTTCCTCTTATCATAACTTAAGGCAAGGTCAGGCTTTGGTTGTGCCAGGACAACGGGATGTGCCTGGAATTTTATTGTTTTCCAGAAAATGGAAAAGGAGGGGTGTGGTAGGAGGGTTATACTGTCGAATGACCACATGGGGGCAGAATAGGGCCAGAGATAGGGACAGTTATAACCCCAATAGGCCTGCAGAGGGCAGGGGTGGAGAAAGGGACAGCTATATAGTATCTATTTCAGAGAGTTTGTCTGTCTGTCTGTGTGTCTATTTGTTCCCTAACTGGGGGACCTGCACCTCTTCCCCCGTCTGTGCCCACTGTGGCTGTAGTGACCATGGAGGGGAGCTTCTCACGTGGCTCCAAACTGCTGCTGTGAGAGAGGACTGGGGTTATCTTCCCACCCCAGAGCAGCCTGCAGACTGAACCCGTCCTCCCCAGCCCCGCCCCAGAGCAGTGACTTAAATGAAGAATAACAAAACGCTGGGTAAATCTTCTCGCCCCTAAATAATTTGGAAACATGTTTCCTTTGTCCTACATGCCTCCGCTCCACAGTCTCTTATGACTAGTTCAGTCATCTTTAAGCACCATCTGGAAACCTCTCCTTTTGGCATGACCAGCTGACTTTCTCTTCAGTGGCAGAGAAGTACGGACTGGAAGTGCCGGTTCAATCCTGCGAGTGCCTGAGCGCCCCCAATTCCTGTGATTTCATGGAAAGTGGGAATGGAGGGTGCTCAGTGCCTCAGAGGAGGCAGTTGGCACCATGCAGGTCAGCCCTTTAAGGGTATGTCTACATTGCAGGTAGGAGGGGTGGAGAAATATGTACACCCTGCTTTTGGTGCCTCGAGCTTGCTTAAAATAGCCGTGTAGCAGCGGTGGCATGGGCTCTTTGCCAGAGTACTATTTTTCCCCCTCCTCCTCAACCCACGGTATATGCTCGCCATGGGCTAGCCCTCTCCTCACTGTTCTCTTTAGCGAGGTAGCTCAATCCCACGTCACTTGGCCATGCTTCCCCATGCTGTCCAGACGGCAGCGCAGACATCTGAGCTGGGCAGAGATGAGTCAGGCTTGTTTACCATGGTGGGTTTGCTTTGCCCGTGTGAGAGCAGGCGGGAGGGGGAGTGAGAGGGTGGGGTGTGTGAGGAGAAATTTTTTCTTAGCTGTCCTTTGTGGAAACTGCAGCCTCATTTTCTTCAGGAAACCACGGGTGCGGTTACCAGGCAGCAGCTGCTGGGCAGCTCCGTATCTCACATTCTTCTTTTTCTCACCCGTCTTCTTCTTGGTCCCACCCGTCACCTCTGACTCTGAGCACCAGCAGAACCTTTGCTGTAAGGTTTCTATTACAAATCAGAGGGAAACACTGGCTGTGGGAACCAGGGGGGTTTAGGGTTGCCAGGTGTCCGGTTTTCGCACAGACAGTCTGGTAATTGCATCTTCTGTCTGGTAAAAAACCCCAGAAAATACTGGACATGTAAAATGTTCAGTACTTTCTGTTTTTCTCGGATGGAAGGCCGGTGGGGACATTTTTCCCCTGCCGCGTCTGGTGGGGGTGGGGGGGGGCAGGGGAATTTAAAGGTGCAGTGACCTTCTTCTTTTTTTTTTTATTCCTCAAAAAGTGAGGTTTACAGGTTCTTGCGCAAAAGGTTTTTTTTCCCGATAAATAGCCCCATCTATACAGGGCTTTTTAACGCAAAAACCTCTTCCACAAAAAGGATCGGAAGAAGATATGCAAATGAGAGCACGTGACATGCAAATGAGCGCTCCATTTGCATTTCATCTTCCGCAGAAAACACACCATGTAGACGTAATCTCTGTTCCCTTTCTTGTTGCGTCACGCTGCATCTGTGTTTCTACCCTTCTCTGGTTTGTCCTTCACACCCACAGATTCGTGCCCAGCTGTTTCCCAGCATCTCGCTCTGACTTGCCATCTGAGATGCCGAGAGGAATGCTGTGTGGGTGGCAGCCCTTGCCGCTGACAGCAGCTGGGCATTGGATTAAGAAGAGGAGGAGGAGGGAGGTGTGAGCAAGATCCGATTCAACAGAGTCCCAAGCATCTGGTGCTACATCTTGGTACTTGCTCGCCAAGGCAGCTCAAGACACAGGCATCAACGAGGAGCTTAAATCAGAGATGGGCAACCTATGGCCCCATCGGGGTTCTACGTGTAGCCTGTGAAACGTTTTGTTTACTGTTGCTCCCGGGCAGGGTTGCCAGATTCCACTCCCATAGGATCTCCCCCTCCCCACTGGTATTACTAAAGTGACACAGGCTTAAAGCTAGGACATATGGAGTGTGGTGTGTGCTGACTGCCCACAGCATTGATGGTGAGAGCTCTCTGCATCCAATCAAAGTGCTGCTATGGTTTACACGCCGAAATTCCAGATACACAAATATAATTAAAAAACTACCCTGTCCTTGGGAGACCGTCTTGGGTACGACAATCTTGTGGCCCACTGAGATGAAGAAGGGCCACTCATGCAGTCCACTTCGGTTGCCCATCGCTGGCTTCAGTGCTTTGCTGGCTGAATCATTAAAAAAGGGATAGAGAATAAGACAGAGAATATCTTATTGCCTCTGTATAAAGCCATAGTACACCCACGTCTTGAATACTGTCTACAGACGTGGTCACCTCATCTCAAAAAAGATATATTGGCATTGGAAGAGGTTCAGAACAGGGCAACAAAAATGATGAGGGGTTTGAAACAGGTCCCATATGAAGAGAGATTAAAAAGATTGGGACTTTTCATCTTAGAAAAGCGTAGTCTAAGGAAGAATACGATGGAGGTCTATAAAATCGTGCTTGGTGTGGAAAAAGTGAATAAGGAAAAGTTATTTACTTATTCCCACAGTATAAGAACTAGGTGTCACCAAATGAAATTAATAGGCAGCAGGGTTAAAACAAACAAAAGGAAGTTAGGTGAAACATAGCTTCCCTGGCAAAGCGCAATCTTAAATGCAGAGGGAACCTCATCTGTAAATTCCATTAATATGCAAGCTACACAACTCGCTCTTTCCTCGGACGCGGGAAGAACGTTCCAAATGTAGTTGAGACTCAGTGTGTTCTCAGCTGCCCCAAATAGCTAGAACATCATTGACTTTGGTGAAGCTGTTTATTTACACCAGTGAGGATCTGCCCCATATTTGTCTAACCTACAAGTGCCTCTATTTCATTGGAAGCCTTATTACCCTTGATGTAAGTTTCATTTGCATATTTGCAATTCTGTGTCAGCTCTAGACATTACGTTTTGAAGAATCCTGATAAACCTTAGATAACCCATGAGTGCTAGAAAACCCCAGATAAATCCAGTGCGTATTGTCTGTGGTACCATGTACGGCTGACTCAGAGGTGGTATTGCTTGATAAACAATCTAAACTCAACAGTTTGTTTTCATTAAAATGTAAGACTGTACATAGGTTAGTACATAATGATTACAGTCTCTCTCCCGTCGCTGCTGTATTTGGGGTTTTAATGAAGCAAAACTCTTCAAGTGGGGGCATACAAAACTTATGCTGAGAACTGACATTGACTGGCAACAGGTGTGTGGGTTCCATGTGTACTCTTGCACATCTGGATTTAAAGCAGTGGTAGGCAACCTGGGGCCCAAGGGCTGCATGCGGCCCATGGGGGTCCAACATGTGGCCCGCGAGACATTTTGTTTACCACTGCCCATGCGCAGGGTTGCCAGATCCTGCTGGTTTCCATCTGTGTAAGTTTTTCTCCTACCAGCATTACTCAAGTGACACGCACGGAAAGGGCGCGTGACGTGAGTTGGGGGCTGATTGCACACGACATTGACTGTGAGAGCCGAGTGCTTCTTTTGCAGCCAATACAAGTGCTGCTGGCCCACGCTGCAAATTCTAGGGTACCAAGGGCGGTTAGCAAAGCTACCCTATCTCAGGAAACCGTCTTGGTTACGACACTCTTGCAGCCCTGTGAGATGAAGGAAGGGCACTTGTGCAGCCCACTCAGTAGCCTAGGTTGCCCATCGCTGATCTAAAGGGCCATCTGACCCCGGCCTGCCTTTATTCCCAAATTCACCCTTGTAGAACTCTCAGGGAAGTTAGCCCCGGACGTTTCGTACAATTCCATTGCAGATTACGAGGACACCCTATTTTCTGGAACAGGATCTTTTGACATGCATCTCTGAGCATGGATTTTTTGGGGGAGTAACATTCTTCTACCAATTTATCGGGAGATTTGGCCCCAGCAGCTGTTGGAGACTGTCCCAAGACTATTTTTCATCTCCAGGCCTACCGAGAGGACCTGCTCCATGTGAATGTAATGGCAGAGCTCTCATTGACTTCAGTCATGCAGGGACTGTCTCTGAAACCAGCCTGCTGATGGCGGGGGGCAAAGCGGCCATTACCCAGAGATCTGGGCAATTTAAATGGGCCCGGGACCAGTGTTCCCTATAAATGGTCACCCAGGAGAGATTCAAATGCTGACCAGCTGATTAGCAGAGTGCCCTTATTGCCCAGGGCCAGCTACATGTGTTTCTACTGGTGGTGCATATCTGCACATGCCTTGGTGCACATAACAACATTTATTCTGCACATGGATGGAAAAAATTAGAGGGAACTTTGCAATGGTAGCTCTGCTTCCTCTGGGGGAAAGCGTCTCTTGAATCAAAGTCACTTTTCATTGAACACTAGAACTGGAAGGGACCTCGAGAGGTCATCAAGTCCAGTCCCCTGCCCTCATGGCCGGACCCAGTATCGTCTAGATCATCCCTGATAGATGTGTATCTAACCTGCTCTTAAATATCTCCAGAGATGGAGATTCCACAACCTCCCTAGGCAACTTAGTCCAGTGTTTAACCACCCTGACAGGGAGGAACTTTTTCCTTAACCTCCCTTGCTGCAGTTTAAGCCCATTGTTTCTTGCCCTATACTCAGAGGCTAAGGAGAACCAATTTTCTCCCTCCTTCTTGTGACACCCTTTTAGATACCGGAAAAGTGCTATCATGTCCTCTCTCAGTCTTCTACTTTCCAAATTAAACAAGCCCAATTCTTAGTCTTCTTTCATAGCTCATGTTCTCTAGAACTTTAATTATTCTTGTTGCTCTTCTCTGGACCTTCTCCAGTTTCTTCTCATCTTTTTTGAAATGTGGTGCCCAGAACCGGACACACTACTCCAAATGAGGCCTAATGAGAATGGAGCAGAGCAGAAGAATGACTTCTCGTGTCTTGCTCACAACACTTCTATTAACACCTCCCAGAATCACGTTTGCTTTTTTTGCAACAGAGTCACACTACTGACTCATATTCAGCTTGTGGTCCGCTTTGATCCCTAGATCCCTTTCTGCCATACTCCTGCCTAGACAGTCGCTTCCCATTCTGTATGTGTGAGACTGATTGTTCCTTCCTAAGTGGAGCACTTTGCATTTGTCCTTGTGCTTTTGATATGCCCCATGCAGGCTGCCCTAGATAGGAGATGGGGCTAGGCTGGCCCAGGGCTCCTGTAGTGGGAGGGGGATGCGCTTGGGGTTTGTCTGTGTGGGGGAGGGACTAGTGGCCCTGGCCAAGGGAGTGGGGCAAGGTGCCCATTGATTTCTCCCCCAGAGCCTGGAATTGTTGTTGGTGGACCTACCCTGCTAGTACATGACAGAAACCAATTCCATAGTGAGACACTTGGCCCCAGTCCTGCCCGGTGCTGAGCACCCTGGCGGGACCTAACGAGAAGAGAGAGGGCTCAGTGGTTTGCAGCATGAGGCTCTCTCGCTCTGAGCACAGAATGGCCTGACATTTCATTCCCCAGCACGTTGTCACAGAGCCCCAGAGAAGTAGTTAATTTTGGATGATACAGATGGTGCCAAAGATTCATCTTCCCTGGAGCTTTGCGTGTTTCTTAATTTTAGTTGATTGATTACAACAATGTGGCTATTACTGCTTTGAAGGGAACATTTCCCCCCTGTTAGTTTCAGTCATTCAGTATTCTCCTGGGGCAGGAAAATGTCACAGCAGACAATTTGTTTCCGGAGAGGCAGCCATAAGGAACGAATGGCAGTGGCGAGACGTTCTTCAACAACACCTCCCCGATGAAAGGCCATGTTCCCAGTGTAGCTGGAGCTCGTGGGTTGCCCCAAGGTGCTGCAGGTCAGATTTGAGGTAAGTTGCCTGAACTGTGCAGGGAAACAAAACATGCCCTATGGGCCTGATCCAAAGCTGGGTGAAATGCATCAAAAGACTCTCAGGTTACGTCTAGACTGCACGCTTATTTTGAAATAAGCTATTCTGGAATAGTTATTCCAAAATAGCTTATTTCGGAATAGCACATCAACACTGCAGGGAAGTCTCAAAATTAGTCTGAGGCAGGCCTCCCTAATGTAGACGTGTTATCTTGATTTAGAGCCCCAGGAAGCACTGGGGAGGAATAACTTGGAATGGCCCTTGTGAGGGGCTATTTTGAAACAGTAGCAGTGGAGCATCTACACACGTCTTATTTCAAAATAGCTATTTCGGAATGGGCGTTATTCCTCGTAGAATGAGGTTTACAGATATCGGAATAAGCCATCCATTATTTTGAAATAATGGAATGGCCATGTAGACGCTCTCATTGTTATTTTGAAATAACACTAATTATCTTGCAATAACAGTGCAGCGTAGATGCATCCTCCTTGACTTTGTGTGATTCTAATTCTCCTGTCATTTTTTATTTTGCCAGGGTTTCCAGGCTATGGTTTTGGTTTTTTTGGATTGTTCTTTTCCATCAGAAAAACTGAATTGAAAAAAATCATTATCTTTCCCATAAAAAACATTTTGATTTGCCGATGGGAAGAGCCTTCAATTAGGACAGTCTTGAGTGACTGGGAAATGAAATCACATCGCAGAGAATAAAGGTTCAGTGAGACAGACGGAGTTCTAAGAACTTTTGCACAGCCACTGTGTCTAGTAGGAAGGTTTATTAGTAGCAGACACCATTCAGATGTCCTTTGCTTTTGATTTGGTTTTTTTTTAGATTTAAAATACCTTAAGCATAAGGCGAGTTAGTTTCCTGTTGCTTGTGGTACGCAATAATTCTGTGTCCATTTGGACTCAGCCTATGAGAGAGTTTGCAGGAGGCACAAATGAAATTTCTCTTTTTTGGAATCTGATTGAATTGCCCAGACATATTTGGTGGAAACACTTCTGTCGATGTTATGACAGGTGCCGGGCGGATACATTAAGAGACAGGCGCTAAGCCAAAGAATTTACAATCAAAATAGACAAGCCGGACAAAAGGTGGGACCAGAAGATAGAAGCATAGAGAAAAGAAGTGACTTGTCAGATCTCCTGCTTCCCAGTCTGGGGTTGCCATCCTGAAACCACGCTGACTTTAGCCCCTAAATTAGCAGCCGCTTCACTTGTCTGCTGCCCTTTTACTCTCTGTTTCTGTATCGTGTAATTGTAAATGTCAGGTTTGGATTTCAGGGTAAAACCATTAATACTTGCAGCTTAAAACCCTGCAAGGTTCAATTCTTAGGACAAAACTGGTTGTTTTCTTTATCCAGAGAGCTGTTGTTTTTGGCAAGGTGGCTAGGTAGCTGTTGGTGCTTCTTGCTGCGTTAGTAGGTACAATAACAAATAGAATATAAAACCCTCCGGTGCACACAGATGTTCAGCCAGTTTCTTAGCGGGTGTATCTATAACAACCAGCAGACCCTGGTTGCCTGTGGATGAAATCGAACCTGGGATCTCTGGAGTTTAGAGCATAAGCCTCTACCACATGAGCTAAAAGCCAGCTGGCTCTCAGCAAGGCTGTAGAGCAGACTCATGAGTCTCTCCGTAAGTGGTCTCACTGCCACTGGATGGGCTAGCGAATGAGACCCAGGAGGTGTGTGGGTTACATATCCAGTAGAGGAGCGAGTCCAATTCACACCCCATGAGAGTCAGTCTATTTATTCGTACATTGCCAGGGGTCCGCCCATCAGTGTTGTGAGCCTGGGAGGGGGGAAGATTTTCTTCTTGAGGATGCCTCTGTTTCATTTTCTTCTTCCATTGATGAGCTAAGGCTGTAACATTGTCAAGGCAGTTGTGACGCGGTTCTTGCGGTTGGGTGTGCCAGCGCTGTTATCCTCTGGAGGAGAATTTAGCATCCTTGGCGATGATGGCTATGCCATTTAAAGTCATGGAGCCAGACTACACTTTGCTCCACTGGTGTAAACCCAGTACAAATCCAGAGTCAATGCGTTAGTTTGGATTCACACTAGTGCCACTCAGATCTGAATTTCTGCTGTTATTTTTAGCAACCAAGTGCAACCCCCCCAGCTAATAATCTCCTGCAGATGCGAACTGGGCCAAATTCTGGAATTCAGTGGCAGTTTTACTTGAGTAAGGAGTAGGGTTAGAGCAGGGCTGGGCAAAAGGGCCTCAAGTGGGTTGATCTGGCCTGCGGCTGCCCTGCCACTACCCTGCTCCCAGGCCAATCGGGGCCTGGGGACAGGGGAGCGCACAAAGTCTCCTCCCCAACTCTTCTCCCACCCTGCAAAGGGCATGCAGTGTTCAGAGTCAACTGCCAGCTGTTGCTCAGCTGGTAGTTGACTCTAAGCATGGAGCCCCCTTGCAGAGCGGGGGCAGGGAGCAAGAGCCTTCCCGTGCTCCCCCTCCCCAGGCCCGGATTGACCTGGGGGTGGTGGGAGTGCGTGAAGTCTCCTCCCACCGCCAGGAGCTCAGGTGCCTAGAGGGAACTGCCAGCTGTTCAGAACATCTGGCTGTTCTCTTGGGGGAGGGGGAGGAGACTTAATGTGTCCCACCCACCCCCAACCCATCAGGGTCTGTGGGTGGGAAGCCCAGAAGTGTCCTGGCCTCGCCCCTTCCACCTGAGGCTGTGCCCATTCTGGGGTAGCTTGGAGCCACTTCAAAAATGTATGAAATGCCCCCCCTCCCTGTCTAAAATTATTATAGAATCATAGAATCATACAATAATAGGACTGGAAGGGACCTCGAGAGGTCATCGAGTCCAGCCCCCCGCCCTCAAGGCAGGACCAAGCTCCGTCTACACCATCCCTGACAGATGTCTATCTAACCTGTTCTTAAATATCTCCAGAGAGGGAGATTCCATCACCTCCCTTGGCAATTTATTCCAATATTTGACCACCCTGACAGTTAGGAATTTTTTCCTAATGTCCAATCTAAACCTCCCCTGCTGCACTTTAAGCCCATTACTCCTTGTCCTGTCCTCAGAAACCGAGAGGAACAAATTTTCTCCTTCCTCCTTGTGACACCCTTTTAGATATTTGAAAACCGCTAACATGTCCCCCCTTAATCTTCTTTTTTCCAAACTAAACAAGCCCAGTTCATGAAGCCTGGCTTCATAGGTCATGTTCTCTAAACCTTTACTCATTCTTGTCGCTCTTCTCTGTACCCTTTCCAATTTCTCCACATCTTTCCTGAAATGTGGCGCCCAGAACTGGACACAGTACTCCAGCTGAGGCCTAACTAGTGCAGAGTAGAGCGGCAGAATGACTTCACGAGTTTTGCTTACAACACACCTGTTGATACAACCTAGAATCATATTTGCTTTTTTTGCAACAGCATCACACTGTTGACTCATATTCAACTTGTGGTCCACTATGACCCCTAGATCCCTTTCCGCCATGCTCCTTCCTAGACAGTCGCTTCCCATCTTGTATGTATGGAACTGATTGTTCCTTCCTAAGTGGAGCACTTTGCATTTCTCTTTATTAAACCTCATCCTGTTTACCTCTGACCATTTCTCTAACTTGCTAAGGTCATTTTGAATTATGTCCCTATCCTCCAAAGAAGTTGCAACCCCACCCAGTTTGGTATCATCTGAAAATTTAATAAGCGTACTCTCTATGCCAATATCTACGTCATTGATGAAGATATTGAACAGTACGGGTCCCAAAACAGACCCTTGCGGAACTCCACTTGTTATCCCTTTCCAGCAGGATTTAGCACCGTTAACAACAACTCTCTGACTACGGTTATCCAGCCAATTATGCACCCACCTTATCGTGGCCCTATCTAAGTTATATTTGCCTAGTTTATCAATAAGAATATCATGCGAGACCATATCAAATGCCTTACTAAAGTCTAGGTATATGACATCCACCGCTTCTCCCTTATCCACAAGGCTCGTTATCCTATCAATGAAAGCTATCAGATTAGTTTGGCATAACTTGTTCTTCACAAACCCATGCTGGCTATTCCCTATCACTTTATTACCTTCCAAGTGTTTGCATATGATTTCCTTAATTACCTGCTCCATTATCTTCCCTGGGACAGACGTTAAACTGACCGGTCTGTAGTTTCCTGGGTTGTTCTTATTCCCCTTTTTATAGATGAGCACAATATTTGCCCTTTTCCGGTCTTCTGGAATCTCCCCTGTCTGCCATGATTTTTCTAAGATCACAGCTAAAGGCTCAGATACCTCCTCTATCAGCTCCTTGAGTATCCTGGGATGCATCTCATCAGGACCTGGTGACTTCCTGACATCTAACTTTCCTAAGTGATTTTTAACTTGTTCTTTGTGTATCCTATCTTCTAAACTTACCCTCTCTCTGCTTGTATTCACTACGTTAGGCACACCTCCAGACTTCTCGGTGAAGACCGAAACAAAGAAGTCATTGAGCATCTCCGCCATTTCCAAGTTTCCTGCTACTGCTTCTCCCTCCTCACTGAGCAGTGGGCCTACCCTGTCCTTGGTCTTCCTCTTGCTTTTAATGTATTTATAAAAGGTCTTCTTGTTTCCCTTTATGCCTGTAGCTAGTTTGATCTCATTTTGTGCCTTTGCCTTTCTAATCTTGCCCCTGCATTCCCGTGTTGCTTGCCTATATTCATCCTTTGTTATTTGTCCTAGTTTCCATTTTTTATATGACTCCTTTTTTATTTTGAGATCATGCAAGATCTCCTTGTTAAGCCAAGCTGGTCTTTTGCCATATTTTCTATCTTTCCTACACAGCGGAATTGTTTGCTTTTGGGCCCTTAACAACGTCCCTTTGAAATACTTCCAACTCTCCTCAGTTGTTTTTCCCTTCAGTCTTGCTTCCCATGGGACCTTACCTACAAGTTCTCTGAGCTTATCAAAATCTGCCTTCCTGAAATCCATTACCTCAATTGTGCTGGTCTCTCTTCTACCTTTCCTTAAGATCATGAACTCTATTATTTCGTGATCACTGTCCCCTATACTGTCTTCCACTTTCAAGTTCTCAACTAGTTCCTCCCTATTTGTTAAAACCAAATCCAGAACAGCTTCTCCTCTGGTAGCTTTTTCAACCTTCTGAAACAGAAAGTTGTCTCCAATGCAGTCCAGAAACTTATTGGAGAGCCTGTGCCCCGCTGTGTTAGTTTCCCAACATATGTCTGGATAGTTGAAGTCCCCCATCACCACCAAATCTTGGGCTTTGGATAGTTTTGTTAATTGTTTAAAAAAGGCCTCATCCACCTCTTCCACCTGGCTAGGTGGCCTGTAGTAGACTCCTAGCATGATATCACCCTCATTTTTTACCCCTTTTAGCTTAACCCAGAGACTCTCTACACAGCTATCTCCTACGTTCATCTCCACTTCAGTCCAAGTGTGTACGTTTTTAATATACAAGGCAACCCCTCCTCCCTTTTTTCCCTGTCTGTCCTTCCTGAGCAAGCCGTACCCTTCCATACCAACATTCCAATCATGCGTCCCATCCCACCAGGTTTCTGTAATACCAATGATATCATAGTTGTATTTATTTGTTAGCAATTCCAGTTCTTCCTGCTTATTACCCATACTTCTTGCATTTGTATATAGGCATCTAAGATACTGATTTGATCTTGCCTCCCTGTTGTGCCCTGACCCTCCTTTCTCCTTGCCATTATAGGCCGTAGTCCCCCCCATTTCCAACCCATCTCCCAGTCCCACACATTCAGCACTTACCTGTGGGCTTTGCTCACCTGTCCCCATCGAACCTAGTTTAAAGCCCTCCTCACAAGGTTAGTCAGTCTGGCTATGTCTAGACTGCAGGCTTCTTTCGAAAGATGCTCTTTCGAAAGATGCTTTCGAAAGAGCATCTTTCAAAAGATCGCGTCTAGACTGCAGCGAGTCTGGATGCTCTCTTTCGAAGACAGCCTCTTTACATTGAAGAACGCCTTCCTTCGAAAGAGGAACTTTCGAAGGAAGGCGTTCTTCCTCGTGAAACGAGGTTTACCGCCATCGAAAGAAAAGCCGCGTTCTTTCGAAATAATTTAGAAAGAACGCGGCTTGAGTCTGGACGCAGGGGAAGTTTTTTCGGGAAAAGGCTACTTTTCCTGAAAAAACCCCTGAGTCTGGACACGGCCTCTGTGTCCAAACAAGGCCTTCCCGCTCCTGGAAAGGTGAACTCCATCTCTGCCAAGCAGTCCTTACTGGAAGAGCACCCCGTGGTCAAGGAAGCCAAAGCCCTTGCCCACCCCTTGGTCAGAGGATGTGGATATTTGGTGTTAAGGATTTAAGTTCTATTTTCCCTGTTACCTAGCGCAAAAAGGGTGCAATGTCATATGTAAGGTTCATCTATTTATTCAGGACTCTAGTTAACTGGTAAAAGTCTAGAGCAACTCCATTCCCTTCAGTGGAGGTCGTGGATTTATGCCAGTGTAGCTGAGAGCAGAATTTGGCTTTTAGGCTTTTTCCAGAGATATTATTAAAATGCACTATTTACCTGATTTCCACCCACATGACAGCACTTTTAATGAGCAATCACAGTCCAGGAATTTAACTACTAAAATGCATAGGAATAGAAGACTATTATATTGACTACTTTTTTGGTTTGGCTCCCACCCGTGGGCTGTGTTGAGCCCTGTGTAAACCCAAACTGCACCATGGGCGGCAAACGGGTAGCCCTGGTGTAGTCTATAGCATTAAGCAATATTTGCTTATCAGATAATCGGTTAATCGACTACACTATTACATCCCTAATCTAAATACTGATCAGGGTGGTGCATTCCTGCCCCTAGATTTTCTCCCTTGCTGTCAAACATGTGTACTCTAGGAAAGACCCACTTTGTCCTTTTTCCTATGAATCGCTGTCCGAGACTCGCAAGTTTCGGAACTTCGCTGACACTTAGGACTCAAAAAGAGGAGAGTGTGATGTGAACGACCCCGGCAATTACATGGAGACTATGGAGAAAGGACACAGTTGTTTGCCGATGAAACAGCCTATTGTTTTGGACACAGAACTTGCTTTAGAGCACAGGCCCGGAGAGGATCTACTGTACCTGGCAATGTGTAAATAGTGACAAACTGCAGAGATGTGGAAAAGACAGTGGTAATAGGGAAACCTTGGGTGTGATTTTCTTGATGCTGCTGCCATTTGGTAATTTGCAGGCCGCTAAAGGTCAATATTTGCATTTAAATAGAGTTTTGAAATCGGATCACAAAAGGGCCAGAGGCTTTTTTTTTTAAATTTTATATCTATTGTTGGTCGGTGGCAGCTAAGCACTTCTTCTTTCACTGGGGCAGGGAAAAGGATCTTGGGACAAGACCTGAACCAGCTGCAGCTGCTCAGAATAGGCGGGATGGGCAGTCAGTCGGGGAAGTGAGGAGTCCTGCTTTTGGAGTGGCATTTTGGGTGCCCGGTCGTTGCAGGCTGTAGGTAAGATGCATAGATGGGTGTGCATGAGCACGCACCCAAAGAGCGAGCAACCTGCTCACTGCTATCGGTGTGTTAGCCCATCCGCAGGTCTCTGGATAAGGAGATGAAAGCAGAAGGGAGAAGGCTTTTTTAGAGTTGCACAAAAGGGAGCAACTCAAAGGCATTGGGGAAGAGAAATATGAACGTGTCAGAAGAGAGGTGTGATCATTCCTATTAATTCATATGGGCCTAATCCGAAGTCCACTGTAGGCAGAGGGGGGCTTTGTCTATTGAGAAATCAGGCCAGAGGCCCTTATGGAAAAATCCTGTGTACAGCTAGTTCGAGGTGTACAGCTAGAACGAGGTGTACAGCTAGTTCGGATTAGGAAGCCTAATCCGAACTAGCTAGTCTGTGCCGCGTGTAGCCGCGCGGCACGGGGTCCGAACTAGCTGGCATTTAAAAATGGCGCCGGCCGGCTTTATTCAAATGAAGCCCGGGAAATTCAAATCCCGGGCTTCATTTGCAACTCCGTATGACTACATTACCCCCCCTAGTTCGAACTAGGGGGGTAGTGTAGACATACCCTAGTTCTTTTTTGAACCCTGTTAAAGTCTTTGTCTTCACAACATCCTCTGGCAAGGAGTTCCACAGGTTGACTGTGCACTGCATGAAGAAAAACTTCATTGTGATTGTTTTAAGCCTGCTACCTATTGATTTCATTTGATGACCCCTAGTTCTTATGTTATGGGAACAAATAAATAACTTTTCCTTGTTCTCTTTCTCCATAACTGTCACGATTTTATGATGTTCTGATTCACACCAGCTCAGGATCTGCTCCTATTTGAGTTTACTACCAGCGGATGAGATCCTTTCTATTGGTTTTTATCAAACTATCCCATAGCGTTCTATGGTAAGGTGAGAATTCTATTAAATTCCACATGATGGCTCAGACAACCCACAGCAAGGCGATAGTTATCTCCCAAATACTATAGTGGCCATCAGTGGACAGGCCTTATTTGAACGGCAAGCTTCTGACTTCAGTGTGATGCTGAGGACATGTTGGCATTCAAATGCCTTCTTCAGCTGGCGGCACAGTGATCCATTCACCGCGGTTGCACCTCAGCCGGCCCCAAACCGTGTGCTCCCGTACTAGGAGACATACGGTACTGGCGCAGTGTATTGAAAAGCGTGAGAAAAAGGAAACTGAAGTTTGAAAGCACTTTGCAAAAAAGAAAACAAGTTAGCAGCAGCCAGCCCAAAGGAGACACCCCGTCTATAATCAGCCCTCGCACAGAACTTTGCACACTTACAGGAAGTGGTGAGAGTGGCTTTCCTCCCCGAGAGCACGAACTAAAAGCACGGACTAGCTGGCAGGCGCACACTTCATGCCTTGGCTGTGCCCGCTCGCAGAAGTGCCCTGTCATTCCACCCAGCTGTGAGCTCTGGGGCCCCGGCATTTGTGCAGGGGATACTGCCAGCGACGCTTGGAAGAGCAAGCCCTGCTGACCAGCCACGATGCTTCATAGGAAACGCAGTGTCTCCTTCGGAGGTTACGGATGGTGGGTGATCTTTTTCCCTTCACTTTGTGGGGCAGCAGGAGAGGTTTTGTTGGTTCCGTCTTTGGTTTCTTTGTGGCAATTTAAAGGGGAAGGCCCTTTGGCATTGACAGCGTCCCGCTTTGAAGCTGAACCTGTAAACGTGTCTTCCTTGTGAGAAGGGAAATATCTAAATGCCTTTGATTTAGGGACTTGGCTTTCTTTTTTCCTCGCCTCCTGAGATTGGGAAGGGGAAATGTCTCTTCGTGTCTGGGTTCGGTGCTTCACAGTCCATTCATCTTTTGGTACAAACCCGTTCTTGTTCACTTAGATGCAGCATTGCAAGGAGAGACCTGCATGAATTTTTTGTAGGTGTGTGGTTTGTAGGAGCAGGTGTGCCCTGTGTAATGCTGTAGTTAACCCAGCCATTCGGTCTCTCTGCCTCTTCCCCTTTTTTTAAATAGATTATTGAGCTTACAGAATACATGGAGAAGAAATAGTTGATGCACTTCCCATAAGAGAGAAGCTTTGATTCCATGTGCTAAACTGCATTATACACCTCCAGGGGCTGGTCTGATTTACCGTGGATTCTGAGTCCCGGGTGCGTTGTGAATGACTGACTGATTCATTGTAGTACTCTTGAGCCTTATGAGTGATACTACAGCATCAATTCAAGTGAACTTAATTTGAAATAGTTAATTCGAATTAACGTATCTACACACAAAACCTATTTTGAAATAGCGTTTTGCTATATCGAAGTAGCGCGTCCACTCTGAGTGGACCCTGAACCGAAGTTAAGGGTGGCTGGAACCAGTGTTGGCAGGGCATCAGGTTAGGACTTAGTGTGTGGGGCTGCTGCCTGAGCCTAACTGAGCTCCGTGCTTAAAGGGACCCTACCCCCACCCCAGACAGACAGTTCGCAGAGTTCCCCACTTGCTTGTCTACCTCGATGAGGGACAGCAAAGCAGTCCTGTCTTGGAGTGCCCTGAGTGCCCGCACTTGGAACACCACAGCACTTGGCCGTATGGAGCCATAGCTGCCCCTGGGCATGCCGGTGCATCTCGTGGGGTCGTTGACATCAGCCTGGCTGCACTTGCTGCAGGCTGCCATCTGGGGGTGTTCATCGGAAGGCTGTCAGGATCCAGGAGGCCCTGCAGGAGAGCATCCACCCCGAAGAGCCCTCAAAGCCACCCTAGTCCTCCCCACCGGGGGCTTGTGCCCCATTCCTCCCTCACGTCCTTCCACTTACCTCTCCTTAGCCCCCCTTCCTGATGTCAAATGAAAGCCTCTTATGTTCAAAAATAGAAACTGGGTTTATTGAACAAAATTGGGGGGGGGGCGGATGAACCTCTGGGGAGACTGGGAAAAGGAGCTGGGAGAGGGGAAGAGAGAGGGTGGGAGAGGGGAGGGGGAAACCTGGGAGGAGGGAGCTGGAAGGGGGAAGCAAAGGGAAGAAGGGGGAGGGAAAGCTCAGGGCCCAGGGTTGGGGGTCTTGCCGGACCAACTTGATTTTCATGCAAACCTGCTCCTGGGTTCGCATGTGGCCTTTGGTGACCAGGCTGGCAGCTATCCTGCCATAGACGGCCACATTCCTCTGTCTAGTGCGGAGATCATGGACATTAGGGGCATCCCCCCCAAACCTGAATAAGGCCCATGATCTCCACCCTGGACCAGGAAGGTGCCTGTCTTCTCCAGCCCCTGACAGGCTCCTGGGAGCTGGCAGACTGCTTCTGGGGTGCGGTGGAGGGCTGGCTGCCAGTGGATTACTGGCTCATGTTTTGGGGCCACTGGGTCAGGAGCCCCAGTGGATACTGCTGGCTCTGGGCTCGCAGGCTTGGAGTTGGCAACCTGCATTCAGGGCAGCATGGCCTAGTGGCCACAGAGTCTAAACGTTCCCTCCCTTGTCTTCAGAGTAACAAGGCCACAGAGTCATTACACGGTACAGCCTGACAACCACAGAGTCAATATACAGTGCCTCTGGGATCAGGGTAGTACGGCCCAGTGGCCGCAGAGTCAATCTATAATAGACAAAGCACCCCCATAAGGGGATATCTGAGGAGGAGGGTAGGGGGGGGACTCAGGCCCTCCCTCTCCACCGGTTCCAGACCCAGGCCCTACCAGTAATGGAGTAGTCCACCGCTAGCTTGGCGGAGAATCCTACTGCAACACGGCAAACTCTCGGAACAATTCTCCACCCTGGGCTACTATCCTCTCCGTCATCTCGTTCTGGTCTGGAGGCTTCTGCTGCAGGGTCTCTTGGCCTGGAAGCCACTGTTTGCTCCAGCTGTGCTTCTTCCCCTTGAGCCTCCTGCGGCACCTCCTGCCCCTGCGGCAGTCAGCCCTGACGGAGCAGCTCCAGAGCCCTTTATAGCCAGCCTCCAGTTGGAGCATGCCCAGCAGAGCTGTGAGGGCGGGGCCTCCTCAACTAGCTGAGCCAGATTAACCCCTTCAGGCCCAATACAGGGCTGATATACCCTGGCACAGCTGATTACATGTACCATTTCAAAACCACGCAGGTTTCTTTTTGTTCAAAATGTTGACGAAAAGTGGTTGAAGAGCTTCGTTTTGATTGGTTAGACATCTACATTGTGCCTATATAATACAAATTGAATGGAAACACTGCAAGAAGGTCCTTCAGATATTGCCAAACCCAACATTTTTAAAGAATTTTTGTTTTGAGGGGAATTTTGACTCAGTTTGGTTCTGATCCAGGATGAACCGTGGAAAGGGCATCATTTCCTAGGGAACAAAAATTCTGGGGTTTGGCTGGTTTGAGTTTTAAGATCCCCAGGTACCTGCCTATGAAGAAGGGGATCAAAATCCCACCAAACTCATTTGATGTGGGCCATCAGCTGTTAACCACTTCAGTGAAAGTCAAACTAGCTCAAGTTCATACGAGCTCCCACAAGCCAAAAGCCCACTATTTCCTCACTATTCTGAATCATCCAGTCCTTGGTCAGGCTGTGTTTTCTTTTGCACTTTGGTTAATGCTAGGAATGGCATGACATTAAGCAGGGAGTCGCTGCACTTTTGCATTTCTTTCACAGCAGCATGTCAGGAAAAAGACAAAACATCGGCTGAAACTTTGAGGTTTGTGCCTTTATCTGCCTAGTGTCACCATCTAAATGTTGGTTCATTCTAAGCAATGTTATCAATTTTGGTGCCTGTATTAATGTCATCTTCGTTCTGATAGTGTGAGAAACAGGGGAATCTGCAAACTTCTCTGGGCAGAAGCCATGTGGGGTATGTGCGGTAACACTGATGAAATGTGGGCTGCAGGGTTTTTGTTGGGGCTGCGGGCGACTGGTCCCACTGGGTAGTCCCAAATGAAGTCGATGGAAGAAATACCGCTGTTACATAAATCGTTAGGAGATTTATCAGGCCAGATTAATGACTTCTTGGCCACTGTTTAGACTTCAATAATGCTAATTCTTGGTTTATACAGAACATCTTTCACACACTTAGGCCGCACAGGATCAGCTCAGTGTTGCCTATAAACTCAGTGCGTGGGTGGCCACCCGGGAGAGATTCAGATGCCGCTGAAGGGTGCGTCTACACAGCACCGTAAACTTGAAATAAGATACACAATTTGCGCCACACAAATTGAGTATCTTATTTCCAATCTATTTTGAAATAGCTTATTTTGAAATTTGGCACATCTACACAGTGCCAAATTTTGAAATAGCGCACTATTTCGAGCCATTCCTTATCTCTTGTGCAACGTGGTTTACTGGGAAGACGAAATAGCACACCCGTTATTTTGAAAAATATTTCAAAATAACGGGCATCTTGTGTAGATATGGGGTAGCTATTTCGGGATACCGCCGATAGCACAATACAGCCGGCAACATGTGTGTCTATTATTGGTGCACATTCTACATGCCTCGGTGCCCATAACAAAATGTATTCCATGCATGGATGGAAAAAATTAGAGGGAACACCGGATTAGACCTCAGTTTAGCGTGTCAGATCCTTTGACTCCTCTTTCTTCGGTCCCAGCTGTACCACTCCCACTCATGAGGAGAAGTGTTTACTCGCATCTCTTTGAAGTCCTTCTGACAGTGTGTGGGTACTACTACTCAGCATGCAGAACGAAGCCCTCTGATAATACCTGGTGCAGAAGGGAGTGCCATTCTATAAGGGTTGCCAAAACCAGCCACTCTAGCAGGAGTTCTGGGACCTCTCCTTCCCCCTGCGTCTCTGTCTGCCATCCACACTTCTTTCCCCCCTCTCCATTGCTCATTGCTTGCCACCTCCCTGTGTGGGTCAGGAGGAACTCACCTGTAGAACCGGGGCTGGGAGCTGCAGCCACCCAATGCAGGTAGGAGGCTACCCTGAGTGGGGGTTGGCATGGCTGATGACTCCCTGTCTCCCCCCCTTCCAGTAACTGGACACTGGGTGTCTCATCAGTAGATCTGACTGGACAACTTTTTGGTTGAAAACTGGAGTCCTGGCCACTCTAAGGCGGGGTAGGCAATAAGATGGCGGCAGTGGTTCGTCAGGGTTAGCTCTTGGTGGGCCACCGCTGCTACATTTACCCGCGCCTCCAGTATACAGACTGTAGCGCCTGTTGACGACACTGAGAGCTGTGGGAAGTGGCACGGACCAGGACACCACCTCCTGCAGCTCCCATTGGCCAGGAATGGTGATCCGCAGCCAATGGGAGCTGCAAGCACCTGTATCTGCCGCAGCGCCGATAAATACAGCCTCTGCAGCCTGCCAGGGGCTAACCAAGGCAAACCAGATCTGGCCAGCTGGCTGGTATTTGCCTGCTGCCGATCTAAGGGCGTGAGGCTGTATAACTTCATTACTGTGGCTGATCTGTAGCTGATCCGTGTACTCCACAAAGTATGGGGGGGGGGGGGAAAGGTTAGGGTGGAATTCTAATGAGCTTTGTGGAGGAAATGGTAACCAAGGAAATAAGGGTAGTAAGGGTGCTTTGAATCTCGGTTGCAGATAGAGGTAGGTGCTCTATAGCTCTTACTAGATCACTCTAATTAAACAGGAAGCTATTAAGCATGATGCAACTCGAGGAGCCCCTAATGTAGCTGTGTGATCTCGCTCCGGCTGTCCTCTGCTCGTGGGAACCTCTTGGAGCTACCACGACATGATCTTTTCCAGTCTCACCACAGGTTGCCGGGAACGAGGAGCAGGGGTGTGAACTTGGAGTGCTAACCCCCGGGCACGCAACAGGCACTGCAGCCACTTTGGCCAGAAATCAGAGGGGCACCCCCCACGCTGACGTCTGTGGGAGCTGTGGTTGCTCACTCTTCTGTGTTGTTAGAAAGACCATTGGGATGGCCATGGATCAGACCAGGCATAGTGCATAGTCTGCAGAAGAGAAGAGTGAGGGGGGATTTGATAGCAGCCTTCAACTTCCTGAAGGGGGGTTCCAAAGAGGATGGAGAGAGGCTGTTCTCAGTAGTGACAGAGGGCAGAACAAGGAGCAATGGTCTTAAGTTACAGTCAGAGAGATCTAGCTTGGATATTAGGAAAAACTATTTCCCTAGGAGGATGGTGAAGCACTGGAATGCGTTACCTAGGGAGGTGGTGGAATCTCCATCCCTAGAGGTTTTTAAGTCTTGGCTTGACAAAGCCCTGGCTGGGTTGATTTAGTTGACATCGGTCCTGCCTTGGGCAGGGGGCTGGACTTGATGACCTCCTGAGGTCTCTTCCAGCTCTGTGATTCTATGATTCTATGACTGGTGCCTGTCGGGGTAGGGGGTGGAGGCAGGGCCACCCAGAGCAACAGGGAGCAGGTATGTGGGGGCACCCCATTTAGCTATTACAAACTTGGGGAACTTTTTGGGGGGGGCAGTGCACCAGAGTGCTACCACCAGGCACCTGTGTGGTCCTGGGCTCTGTCTGGCCTAGGATTTTATCCTGGGCAGTAGCCAGCAGCAGCTGCTGCAGAGGAGGATGCTTTAAGTGTTGCAAATGACAGTTATGAGAAGATTCCTTCTGAGCCACAGTAGTTACAGTATTATCTTAAGTACAGATTGCATCTCGCTAGTCTGCAATAGGGATGTAAGCGACTAGTTGAGTAGTCGACTACTTGCCCCCCCTTGCTGCCTCTGTATCAGAGGCAGCAAGGTGGGGGTGGGGGGAGGGGGAGGAGAAGCAGGAGCCGGTGCTGGGGGCAGCTGGCTTAAAAGCTGGTTCTCCCCAGCACTGTTTCTATAGTGCGCGGGGGAGGCAGAGGTGCAGCAATCTGGCTCATGCGGGGTCCCGGACCTACCTCCACTGCGGCTCTACATTTAAATGTAGTAAAAGCTGGGAGGCTCTTACTACATTTCAAATGAAGAAGCACAGCGGTCCAGGACTCGGCGCGTGCCAGGTCTGCTCAGATGCAGCTTGCACCGGGTATGGGACCTACCCCCGCTGCGGCTCTGCAGTTTAAATGTCTTAGGAGCTGGGCTGGCCATGTGCCTGGCTCCTATTACATTTAAACTGCAGAACCGCAGCAGGGGTAGGTCTGGCTCATGCCTCCCCTTATTGACTAATCGTGCAGTTGATACAAATTGTGTTGACTACACAATTAGTCAGGTACCTGCTTCTTAACATCCTTAGTCCGGCACCCTCAGGACCTGACCAGTGCCAAACCAGAGAATTTGCTGGACTACTGGAGGTCAATATTGTCTAGCAGCATTACCAACACTTCCACTGCTTACTGGGGTCTTAGAAGTCACTTAGGAGTAAATAACAGCACAGAACTCCGAGGGTATGTCTACACTTGCAGCCTATTTCAGAATAGGGCTGCAAATGTAGGCATTCGGAATTGCAAATCAAGCCCGGGATTTAAATATCCCACGCTTGATTTGCATCTTCCTGGTCGGGCGCCATTTTTTGAAATTTACAAGCCCGGAATAACTGCCCACATCTACACGTGGCAGTGAAACGGGTGTTTGAAATAAAGCCATATTTTGAACTAACTGTTAAATCTCAGGGCCCTATTCCGAAATAGGCTGCAAGTGTAGACATACCCTGAGGGCCAGGACTGGTGGCTGCAAACAAACATTATGGGACCACGGGAAACTTGGCCACACCCATGATAAGTGGACATCCACTAATAAAATCATGCCAGACCATGGATGTTGCCAGACCAGAAATTGCTGGACTAGAGAGGTTCAACCTCTGTTGAATCACAGGTCTTTATAACCCCTCCAAGAAATCTTCTTTGTCTGTTTAATATTCATGATTCTAACTCAGGATAGCCACATGAATGACAGTGAACATGGATGTAGGTGCTAAATTCTGAAAGTGGTGTGTGAAAATCTGTTGTTAGCGTTGATTGTGGCAGCAGAAATCTAGGAGCTTCTGCAGCCAAGCGGGGTAAGTAGCGCAGGATCAGGTCCGGTCATTATTGTAGCTCAGTGACTGGTTTCCATAGGATAGTCTGCTGATTTCCAGAGCTGATGTTTGGCTGAGTGTTAAGTGAAAAAGGGCTGCCTCTGTGTCTGTTTACCAGAAAGGAAGTGATCTGGTATTTCACCCAGCACCTGTATCTTTGTATCTTGCCACAATAGTATATCAATAGATCTTGACAGGTTGGTAATACGAGGCACACCCTTTCTGTGGGAACCTTGTGAATGAGATTTATCATTGGTGAAGTTTCTCAGCCAGACCTGAACTCATCTTCCAGCATGCAACAATTTCTGGCTCTGGGCTCAACCCAGATGTGGTTTTTTTCCCCTTTTCTGATGGCACGGTTTTTTTCAGAGAGTGAATGTGCTGGAGGGTCAGTTTCAGGACCCTTTGCAATTACATTGCAGCTTTCTGGTCTGTTTCTGTTGGGTTAGTCAAAGTGCTGGACAGAACTTAACTCAGTCCTGTGAGGTGGGGAATTATTATTTTCCCATTTCCAGAGTTGTTGACTGGAGTCCCACGACTTGAACTCGAGTCCGACTTATGTCGCCTAGGTGACTCGACTTGAGACTCGACTCGGGTTCATTGTTTGTGACTTGAGACTCGACTTGAGACTTGCTAATATTGTTGAATTGGCTTGGTGAAAAAATTGTATGAAAATGCCGCTATTGATGGCTTATACAAAAGTGACTTCACATTTTTTAAATTAAGACCTGAGACTCGACTTGGCATTTGACTCGAAAGTGACTTTAGGGACTCGAGACTCGACTTGGATGTGACAGTGACGACTTGAAGACAACACTGCCCATTTCACAGAGAGGGCAGGTGAATCATGGATGAGCTCAGGGGGGTCAGTCAGTGAATTAGCAGTGGAGCCAGGAGTCATACTCAGATGTTCCTGAGTCATGTCTACTTTAGTGTTACTGGACCAGGGACCAGGCCTTCTGACAGGGGGAGCAAAGGAGGCAGCTCTCCGGGGCTTGGTGATCCAAAAGGGCCCAACAGCCCCAAGCCCTTTAAATTGCTGCCAGAGCACTGCGTGGTGTGCGCCTGCCTTCAGGGCTGTGGAAGGACCTATTGGCAACACAAGCATGGGAAGTAGGGGTGCAGGAAGCGCCCCCACACTTTGCACCCAGCTTGGCCCTGTGCTGGGGTCCCAGCTGAGAGCCCAGCCCTGGGGGCCCTGCTGTCACTCAGGGTCCTGGCTGCTGGCCTCAGGATCTTGGCTGCTGGCCCCAGCCACCAACCTCAGGGTCTCCGCTGCCTCCCGGGGTTCCAGCTGCTGGCTCGGGGGCGCCATTCCTGGCCTCGGCCCAGGGCTCCTCAGGTGGTCCCAGTCTGGGGCAGTGAGGGGCACAGACAGGTGTAAGTGCAGGATGGGGGCACTGCTCAACACCCCCACCCTAAAAACGGTTCCAGCGCCGCTGATGGGCGGCGGAACCTCTGTGCACATGTGCTGTGCAGCAGGTGACACTGTGTGTGCGTGGTAGGATCTGGAAGGTCCTGCAAGCAAGGCACCTACACAGCCGCACATGGTGTGGCCTTGTGGTTCCGCACCACAAGCACGCTTGCATAAAGAACGCAAAGGCTACTGATTAAAATAAGCCCCAATTCTAGTCACTTTGAAACTGTGGTTTCCTTAAGAGCATTTGTTTTTCCAGGCAGCAAAACAACAGCAGCTGATTTCTTTTCTTCTTTCTCGCATTTGCCTTGCTACGACATCCACTGGCTGCCGCTCTGCTGTGTTGTCTATAAATATTTCAGCACAGATCCTTTAGCTCATGTACCCACGATCCCTGGAGCTCATTTGCATCAGTAAAAAGTTGAGGCAGCAGATGGGTGCACCCAAAAAATATGCCTCAGGGTTTGACTTTCTTTTCCAGGACCTAAGAACAGCATTATCAGGTACTAACTAATAAGGCTTTAAAATCTGCCTTTTCTGGAGCTCATCCAGGAGCGTGCAGCTTATTTTTAGAAACAATACTGTGCCCACTCTCTGTGAGTGGAGAGGATGAGCAGATGTCAAGGGAAAATGTTTTGGATGACTCAAGAGCCCAGGAAAGCCTAGGGAGAGATTCCGATAACTGCAGTGAGATCTGGAGACCGGGCTCTGAGATTCCAGCTCTGAGATCCCAGCTGGGTTTGGCCCTGCAAGCCTGACTCAGGGGAGTCAGGTCACATGTGCTGGGGTTCCCACGAGCTGTGTGTGTCTGCAATGGTTGAGGTCTGGGAGAGGCTGACAGGGCTAACCCAGCAATGGGCAACCTGGGTTAGTGAGGGGACCACTTCAGTGGCCCCTCCTCGTCTCAATGGGCCACAAGATTGTCGTAGCTAAGACGGTCTCCCAGGCAAGGATAGTTTTGCCACTGCACGTCTGTACGTGGAATTTGTAGGAGGTGCCGACTGAACCGTTGCAGCGCTGTGATTGGCTGCAGAGGGAGCACACAGCTCTCACCGTCTACGTTGTGCACAATCAGCACCCACCTCACGTCACGTGCCGTTGCTTTACGGGTGCGTCACGTTAGGAATCCTGGTAGGAAGAGAACCTATGTGGGTGGAAAACAGCACATCTGGCAACCTTGCTCATGGGCAGTGGTAAACAAAATGTCTCTTGGGCTGCTCAGAGCCCCGAAGGGCTGCATGTGGCCCTTGGGCCACAGCTTGCCCACCACTAGGCTAACCTGTAGTGTGGAGAGAGGCTTAAGTCTTGGGCACTCTGCTCGCAGCCTTGTGGGGGTGGGTCAGGAGATGATGAGTTGTGGCTTTTGCTACACCACACAAAGGGTGTGTCTGAACTACATGGCTCCATTAATGGAGCCATGTAGATTAGGCTGATCGGCAAAGGGAAATGAAGCCGCGATTTAAATAATTGTGGCTTCATTTAAATTTACATGGCTGCCGCGCTGAGCCGACAAACAGCTGATCAGCTGTTTGTCGGCTCAGCGCGCTAGTCTGGACGCTCCTGCGCCGACCTGAAAGCCCTTTATTGACCTCCCGGTTATGCCTTGTAGGATGAGGTTTACTGGGGAGGTCGATAAAAGGCTTTCATGTTGGCAGGGGAGCGTCCAGACTAGCGCGCTGAGCCGACAAAGAGCTGATCAGCTGTTTGTCAGCTCAGCGCGGCAGCCATGTAAATTTAAATGAAGCCGCGATTATTTAAATCGCGGCTTCATTTCCCTTTGCCAAACAAACAAATCTACATGGCTCCGTCGACGGTGTGTACAATGTGTTTGTGTGTGTGTGTATGAGGGGGAGAGATGTTGCCTTGCCCCCATCTCATCCAGAGACACCCTCCTCTCAGACTACATCTACACTGCACCTCTCTTGTGCAAAAGCCTATGCAAGTGAAGCACAGATTAGCATATCACCACAATTATTTGCATAATTAATTAGGGCCTGTTTTTGTGCAAAAGGCTTTTGCGCAAAAAGGAGCTGTGTAGACGACTCCTTTTTGCGCAAAACCCCCCTTTTGTGCAAGAGCCGTGCTTCCTCATTTTTTCAGGAAAAACAGCTCTTGCGCAAGAGGCTTGTGCAAAAGCCTTTTGCGCAAAAACAGCCCCTAATGAATTATGCAAATGAAGTGTGGCAATATTTTACTCCACACTTCATTTGCATAAGCTTTGCGCAGGAGAGGTGCAGTGTAGATGTAGCCTCCGAGAGGGGATGCGTGCCACAAACTGCCCACTGATTGCACATTAAATACGTTGTCACCGAGCATGAAGGCACTGGGACATAAGAGGCTCCCTAAATTCTCCCCCGCCCACTCCAGTAGCTGCCCCACTACAGTGTAGAGGCATAATTTGTCCGTGTTTGACACAGCTCTGCTAAATGTTTTTTCTGAGGATCACAAGGATGGCTTGTAAAAGGTGAATTTTGACTAGACTTGTAGAGACTCAGAAACTATCAACTACCCTTTGCACTTAGCTGGTCCCTCTTCTTTGTGCTCTCAAAATATTTTACAAAGGTATTATTATTTCCATCTTTCAGGAGGGGAAACCGAGGCACATGACATGAATGAGTCATCCACAGTTTCCCACTGAACCAATGTCTGGGAAATAGAATCCGAATCTATTGAATGAGTCCCAGTCATTTTTGATGCTATGAACTAAGGGAAAAATGATCTTCATAATCATTAGAGAGCCCTGATTGCGTGGAGTCTTACAGTAAAGGTGGACTCAGTGGGTATGATCCGAAGCTCATTGACGTTAGTGTGGGAGATTTGATATTGGATTCAACAGTCTTTGCATCCTTCCTGGATGACTGTCGCACACCTGCTGATTGGTTTATCCTCAGGTCTTAAAACAATTTTAATCTAGAGATTTAGAAGAAAGTTATTGTAAGTTGCACAATGAAAAAGAATTAACTTTGCACTATGCTCTTATTGCTCGTGGGAAATACTGTATATACCCATTCCTCAGAGGAATATTTTTTGCAAAAAAGTGAAGCGTCAGGGGTCGGCTTACCAATGGGCTTATGTAGTCATTATAGATCAGAGGCTGGTAAACATTGGCTCCCAGCCTGTCGGGTAAGCTGCTGGAGCACCGGAACATTTTGTTTACCTGGAGCGTCCGTAGGCATGGAGCCCCTCAGTTCCCAGTGGCTGTGGTTCACTGTTCCTGGCCAATGGAAGCAGTGGAACATGGCAGCTAGCATGTCTTTCAGGTAAACAGACCATCCCAGTGCACCCACAGCTTACCTGGATGGGCTAGTTTGCCAATCCTGAAATACTAGGTCGGCTTATGAAAGAGTTTTGCCATTTTTACCTATCCATCGGGAGGGGTAGTGGGGGGGGGGTTAGCTTATAAACAAATGAACCAATGAACGAGTATATACGGTATTCTATGGAAGAAGGGAGGAAATGTAAAAAGTGGATACACACAGTTCAGGGGAAGGTTCCATTTACCGTAACTGGTGGTGGAATATTGTGTAATAGATAGCATGCAGAATTCTATTGTGTAATAGAAATGTGGGCCAAAGGAGGCTTTACGCTGAACTATTTTGAGACGTGAGAATGGAAGGCTCAGATGTAGGACTGCATGCTGCAAAGCCTGAACAAGAGTTTGACTGCTCTGTTGCTAACACCATCCTCTTCAGTGGGCCTGTGCTAGAATTGTATTGCGTAACCGCAGTCTGCATCTGCACTGCTGTTACATCATCCGCCAACGCGGTAGGCACTCTGGGGGAAGGTCAGTTTTGGGAGAGGAGTGCTGTAAAGTGATGAGTACGTGGGAAACAGCATTTTGACAACATTACATATTTTCTGTGATCGTGTTGGAAAAGGAACTAATTTTTGGCTAAATGGAATTAATGCCTCAACGACAGATAACGCTGTGTTTGCCATCCCAATAGACATAATTTTACCTGTTGAGATATTAGTGCTAATTGCCTTAGTTCATGTTAGTATTATTTGAATAAGTGTTCCATGGAGATAAGTACTTATTAAAAGTACCAAATTAATAAATGATGTCTTGGGGGCACAGGGGTGTCTCTTAAACCACTAAGAATCAGGCTCCAGCCGCTATTTGACAATACAGAAACTCTTTGCTTAACGTAGCTATGTTCCTGAAAAATGCTACTTTAAGCAAAATGATGGTAAACAAATCCAAATTGTCCATAAGAATGAATGTAAATCAGGGAGGGGTGTTAGGCTCTGGGGATTTTTTTTTGCCAGACGAAAGACATTATATTCATTGGATACGTTTTAAAAATAATTTTAAACAAACAATGGAAGAATGTACTCACCAATAATGTTCCTGTTAATCATTTCCATCCATGTACAGAATATTTTTTATGTGCACCAAGGCATGTGCAAATGTGCACCACCAGTCGAAACAGATCTTAGCAGTGGTGCTCTGCTAATCAGCTGGGTGACATTTGAATCTCTCCTGAGTAGCTGCACAAGCACCCAGCTTACAGGAAACACTGTTCACCAGTGATTGCGAAACTGTATTTAGGCATAATGGGAGCCTGTGGGCTTTCCAACCAGGGAGTGGAGTTAGGGTCGGGGCAAACCACCTTATGATAGAACCTTGGGCACCTTTCAGTGAGTATATTCTCTAATAGGGTACGTCTACACAGCAGCATTATTTCGGACTAACATAGAGCACGTGTACACTACAAGCCTTTATTTCAAAATAATGTTGAGCTGGAGTAACTTCTTACTCTGAATCCTGTAACCCTCACTTCACGAGGAGTAAGGGAAGACTTCCTGTTGTGTAGATTAGCGCCAAAAGCCGAATTAAGCTATTTCGCCTTAAGCTACGCAATTGACATAGCTGAGGTTGCGTCGCTTAATTTGACTTTAGCCCTGCTGTGTAGACAAACCCTGATAGATCAGCAACCTAGTAACAAAACAATGTTACTCAGGATGACTTTGTGAGTACTACGGTTCTATGTGA
Source organism: Pelodiscus sinensis (assembly GCF_052426305.1). Taxonomy (NCBI): domain Eukaryota; kingdom Metazoa; phylum Chordata; order Testudines; family Trionychidae; genus Pelodiscus; species Pelodiscus sinensis. Next base: position 16,318,952 of record NC_143072.1, on the reverse strand, counting down.
TCAATGTGTCATCTTTCTTCTGTGGATCTCAAAGCATTTTGCAGACATTACTTACACCGTACAGACTGTCACGATGGGGTATGTATCCGTCCCATTTTACAGCTGTGTACAATCCAAGCACACAGTCTAAGGAAACAAAGCAAATTGGTAGCACAGCTATGTATAAAACACAGGAGTCTTGCTGTCTTCACATTCCCAAGCCACCTGGCCACAGTAGTGTGGAGTTGCAGGTCAGAGTTACTAGGATTTGGTAGAATGTTCTTGGAATGTTTAATTTTGTCAGAACTTTTTTCCTCCCTATATTTTAAGCCCCCCACAAAATAAAACCTTAGCATGCACATGTCTTTTGGAGCATAACATGGGCTCTCCTCTAGGATGTGGTGTCTGCATCATTCATTTAGGAGTGTGAATTTGTGTCTCATTTCACACTGGTTATAGTCAGTGTCTGAGAAAATATACAGTGTTAGGAGGCTCTTGTCCTGCAGTCGCTGCCTTGAAATGAGCTGCATGAGACCTGGGTCCCATTCCTGCCTTTGCTACTAACTTGGGGCAATTCATTTAACTTCCCCACTTAGAACGTGATGCTTTCCTCCTTGGTAAAGAACTTTGAGATATGCAGATGAGAAGAATTTACCGTACACAGGCCCGGCCTTTGGGCAAGGCGAGCGGAGCGGTTGTCTTGGCCCCCGCGCATTCAGGGCCCCATGGCCTCGTGCATTCAGGGCCTCATGGCCTCGTGCATTCAGGGCCCCATGGCCTCGTGCATTCAGGGCCCCACGCTGCCTAGCTCCTGGCCCTGCCCACCTGGTTGCTCACTCGCTGCCCTGACTGGGAGCAGCATGGCCATGCGGCTCAGCCAAACACAGCGTGCTGTCTTGGGCCCAGCAAACTCTTTGGCTGGGCCTGATTGTACAAAGATCAGTACAGGTTGGCTTACCCTGGTCCAGCACCCTTGGGAACTGACTGGTTCTGGATGAGAGATTTTTCCGGATCAGGGGAGGTCATTTCTGGCCCCCGTATTGCCAGCTCCGCCCCCTGCCTTGCTGCCCCAGCGGGCTTCCTGGCCTTCCCGGGCAGCCCAGCTGCATTGCGCTGGGTTCCTTTCCCCCCACCTGCAGCGCGCAGGGACTCTCTAATCCTGAAACATCCCTGGTTGCCGGACCAGAGAGCCCCCGTTTATGACAACCAATCCCAAGCTAGGAACATCAGCCCCAGGAATTAGCCATTCCATAGGACCTTCATTCTCCATAGAAGTATAGGCAGAATCCATCTTTACTGTTGAGTTGTGGACGTGCAACTGCTAGAAGGATTTGTTTAAGGCTTGGAGTTGTGGTGTGTAGTGTGTTAAATGATACAATGGTACTTTTGAATTAAGTACCATCAGTAAACAATTCATGGGATATTGTGTCATAGAATCAGAGAATCTTAGAGCTGGAAGAGACCTCAGGAGGTCGTCATGTCAAGCCCCCTGCCCAAAGCAGGACCAATCTCAACTAAATCAACTCAGCCAAGGCTTTGTGAAACTGAGACTTAAAAACCTCTACGGATGGAGATTCCACCACCTCCTTAGGTATCCTATTCCGCTACTTCACCACCATCCTAGTGAAATAGTTTTTCCTAATATCCAACCTAGACCTCCCCCACTGTAACTTGCGACCATTGCTCCTTGTTCTGCCCATCCGACACTACTGAGAACAGCCTCTCTCCATCCTCTTTGGAACCTGCCTTCAGGAAGTTGAAGGCTGCTATCAAATCCCCCCTCACTCTTGTCTTCTGCAGACTAAGCCCAAATCCCTCAGCCTCTCCTTATAGGTGATGTGCTCCAGCCCCCTAATCATTTTGCTTTATTATGGTGTAACTGACCAGCACCTTCTCTTTCGGGATTTTAGTTAATTGCCTCATGGCCTAGACTTTGCACTGATGAACCTCACTTAGGTCAGGTAAATAAAACTACAGTAGGAGAACATTGATATAGTCAATTTTATCAGCAGTCCCTGGGTCTCCTAAGAACATATGAGAAAAAGAAATCTAGAATGTCTAATGAATCACAAAATATTGGATACTTAGTAATGCTCTTTTCTTTTTTTTCAGGATTGACAAAAAGATGCTCGCCAGCTTGAAGATCAAGTAAGTAATCAGAATTTTCTCTGATATCTGTGTGGTCCTCCTATACGGGGCACTGTATCTACAAATCCAGAGAACCTATGTTTCTGATCACTAGTTTTCCTTTTGGTTTGATTAGTGCACCAGATTCTGCTCTCTTTTATGGTGGTGTAAATTGCACCCCCACTTGGTTAATGTTAGTGGGTCTGCAGTAGTGTACAGGTTGTCCTCACTATAAGTCCAAGATATGTTACAAAAAACTTGGACTTACAGCAAAGCAACTGAAAGCAGGGAATATTTTTCCTGCAGCTGACTTCCATTTGCACAAATTGGTTTTTTGGGTTTTTTTGTGCCGCTAAAGAGCAGGGAATGGGAGGCCTTATAACTCATCAGTTTCTACAAGCGTCAATGACTTCAGTGTGGAACGGATGTATAGCGGGGCAACTTATAGCAGGAACACCCTTTAATTCAAATCAAATTATTGCCTGCTATGAATGCAAACTTGGGAGGAGCTTACTGACAAGTAAATCCTAGATCTGCAAAAACAGGTTTCAGTAGCTAAACAAAGGTGGTCAAGTTGTATGTCTAACATGGGGCCGTGTGCGCAAAATGTAGATAAAAAGAGAAAACGAACTCTCCCCAACCAACTATTAGGACAATTCATTTTTTAACAGCTGTCTTTTATGTCATCGTCTAGTCTATGAGCCAGCCTTTTGACAGAGCCGGCCCAAGGTACGGGCCAGCCGGGCTACCACCCGGGGCGCCTCATTGTAGGGAACGCCGGGCGGGGCTGTCGGGCCGGGCGGGGGCAGCACTGCGCATGCTCCATGCGCCCGGGGAAGCGCCATGCATGTGCCGGGCGCCTGGGGGTGGGGCGTCGCACTCTCGGGGGTGGCGCCACACTCCTGGGGCCCAGGGGGCGTGAATGGCTCAGGTTGGCCCTGCCTTTTGGTGCATAAATGTATAGACTAAGACATAAAAGCCCTTGATTTGCAAGCATGTGCAAGCTGATTCATTTAAACCTTTTTAGTGTGTGGGGTCAGTAAACTGGTTAGCAGATTAGTGGATTCTTGTGCTACACAAGTAACTCAATTGGCTGACTAAGGTGACAGAAGTTAGTGAAAATCAAACAATCCTCTTGTGCCACACTTGCTCCTGCTGAATGACATCTTCCTCCAGGAGTAGTCCCATTGGTTGCAAGGGGAATGCTTGCAGGATGAAATTCTACTTATGTGAGTAAAGGTGGCAGAATCTGGCCCTTATTGATTTACCTGAATACAATTAGTTTATATAGATGCATAGAAATGCTGGGAAGTGCCCATCGACATACTCTAGGTCCCTTTGACTCTACTTTATAATGTATCCTGACTGCAGCCATAAATATGAGCCAGGCAACCTAAATTCTAATCCTCTTTTCACCATTGATTCCCTTCCTTACAGTTCTCACATTTGCAACGTGCCCTGATGTTCATCAATCTTGGGCTATTTTAGACAAGGAGAGAAAATGCCAAAGCAGTCAGGTGCTTTTTTTTTTTTGTAGCTGTTGTCTAGTTACCAGTAGGTGACAGTACTTGCTCAATTAGGGTGAAACTAACCTCTGTGCAAAAGGTCCCCTCCTAAGCCATAAGCATGAATAAATCCCAGGTAAGTCCTCAAAACAAGACTTGAATGGGGCACTGGTTTCTGCACAAGAGTGAATTTGATTTTTAGAAAATCTAGGAAGGACTTCAGGAAAAAAATGTGCTTAGCAGGGAGATTGGTTAGACTGGTGAAAGGTCTCCAGTGGAAAGGTGTGGCAACATCATCATTTGAATGACTTAAGGCTGGACGAAGCAGTGGAGAATAGAGGTTCATGGGTAAAATCCAAGATCCACTGTTTTCCATGGAGCCAACAGCATCCCCTAGTCTCATCTGAACTCTGTGGTCATTCGCTGCTGACGGGTTGGAGAGGGAATGGTGAGGCAAGATGAATAATTGGTCTTTTCCATCTCTGTTTTCTATGATCTCCTCCTTTTGATAGGGCTATTTTTATGAACAGCCCACTGCTTATTTTTCTTTGACGTTCAAGGTGATTCATGTACTAAGCAATTATAATAAATACAGTTACTGCCTTTTATGTTGCTTTAAGGCAGATACTGTATAATTGATAAGCTGTCAACTTTGCTTGGGGGTGGGGGGAGAAGCATCAGCGCCAGCCATCTCTGACCTTTCTGGCCTAAATCTATCCATGTGCCACTTACACTGTGTGATTTTTGTAGCTTTACCTGCTATGTCATGTTGTACCACTGTACAAAATGGGCCTGCCTTTGAAAAGATACGGCCCTGTAATGCCGATAGGTGGAATCGAACCTGGGACCTGTGCAGCTTAGTGCATGAGCCTCTAGAGTAGTGCTTGTCAAAGTAGCCTATGAAAACTCTTTGAGAAGGCTGCTAACTGGCCGCGCCAGTGTGTTTATTTACGGACGCTGCAGACACGGAGCCTTGCAGCTCCTGTTGACTCTGGTTTGATGTTTGCAGCCAAAGGGAGCTGTGGGAAGTGGTAGCCCTGGCCATGCCACTTCCTGTTGCTCCCCTTGGCTGCAAACGACGAACTAGAGCCAATGGGAGCCACGAGGCTGTGTGGCCACGGCACTGGTAAATAAACACACCGGCGTGGCCAGTTAGCAGCTTTCTCAAAATAGTTTCGGGGATCACTTTGAGAAACACCGATCTACCGCATGAGCTAAAATTCAGCGGGCCATTAGCTAAGGCTGTAGAGAAGGCTCATTATTGGTCTTAATGCCACTAGACGGGACAGTTCATCACACTCAGGAGATGTGTGAGTTACACACCTCAGAGGAGTAGGATGTAGTTGGGTTGCTTAGCTTCTCCAGTGCATCCACACCCACGGATGGAGATGCTATAAAGTGGATATCCATGGATTTACTGCTAGGCACAAGATCTTTGTTTTAAATTTCATTTTGGATGGGATTTTTTAAAGGTGCACAAATCCCCCTCAACTCCGCTACTCTCTGAGGCTGCTTGGAGCATCTCCGTTGAATTGTGGAGGTATTTAGCGACTCTATACAGTTTCTTGCCCTGCACTAAAGTCAATCAGTTTAACTATACATGGATGAACTTGGTTTTGATTCCGTTATGCTGGGTAAAAGTTCAACCCTCTCCTCATGATGCACCAAGAATCTAGAAATAAGAAGAGGGACAATGTGTACTCGCACCTTCAGAGTGCTGCCTTGATAAGACTTGTTTTTGTACTGCCTGCAAATGCATGTTATTAACTCTCAATTGCCTGTCGAAAGGACCTAATGCAGTGGTCCCCAACGTTTTGGGGCTGCTGGGCGCCTGGGGGCGGGGCCACTCATGCGCCGCGCGTATGGGGGCGGGGCCGCTCACGGGCCACATGCTTGGGGGCGGGGCCAAGCATGCGCCGTGCACCCGGGGCCGGCACTGGCATGTGCGGCGACCCCGGGCAGGGGCATCCCAGGTGCCACGCGCCCGGGGCCGGCACCGGCATGTGCTGCGACCCCGGGTAGGGGCTGCCCAGGTGCCGGTACCGGCATGTGCCGCGCACCCGGAGCCAGGGCCGGCAACAGCGTGCGCTGCGACCCCAGGCAGGGGCCACCCAGGCGCCCGGGGCTGGCACCTGCCGCACGCCCGGGGGCGGGGCCAGCCCAGATTGCTCCGCAGGTGCACATAAATGGCCCGGCGGGCACCATGGCACCCACGGGCACCGCGTTGGGGACCACTGACCTAATGACTCTTAGGCCATGAGCCTTATTAGGGTACAAATCCACGAAAGGTGGAAATGTTTGTAAATATAATTGTTTCTAGCCTTCAAGCTACTTGGGGAGTGTGGACAGGGAATTTTTGTGTCTGAATCGTGTCAGGACTATGTTGTAAAACGTGGTGGCATATTCCTCTCAGCTAAAAAATAAAGCTCTGGTTTGGTTTGCACGATTCTCAGAAAAGAATCCCTAACCCAGAGATATCAGTAACTCTCATGTCATTCCATTGACTTTGCTGGAGATTTGTTAGGAATTGCATCCCTCTAAAATTAAACCAGAATCCAGCTCCCTTTCCACACTGGTTGGGGAAACTGGACTAGACCATTGCCAGCAGTAAGCATGTAGGTTTTCTAGTTGCCATCATGTGGGCAGTAGGGGCTTTAAACTAATCAAGACTCTATTTTCACTGCCCTTTTTCAGTCTAATCTTGTGACTGGCCTCGTTGAGGATAACCCTTCCCTGTCTAATATTTCCCATCGTGGCTGTTATTGGTCATGAAAAGAGTGGGAACATAAGGGTAACCTGGCAACGGTCTTGTAGCCACTGTGTGAGCTATATCTGCTTTGAACAAAGTTAGATGAGACAGCAGTGAAGGAACTGGTGGTTAGTCTATGGTAGCATTTCCCGGAAGTTTCATTTCCCTGAAGTAGCAATGTTGGGAAGTCGTATGGAAAAGAGGCTAACAGGGAGCGATGCAATGGAGAGGTGTGGAAGTTGCTTGATCAGTTTATTCTGAGGATGATGATAAAAAGATAATGCTAGTCCTACAGACATCACCAAATGTATTTCATGGTTCTTCTCCATGATAACCACCCTTGGCCATATCTGGATCTGCCGCAACATATGAGACACTCGCTTAAAAACACGCATCATCCTTTGCTTCTTGCTTTGACAGATGACCAGTCACCCTGATTAACAGCCAGCCCCATCCTCCTGATAAACTTATGATGCCTTCTTGGATTTCTCTGTTACAGAGAGATTTCATCGCCTCCTGGACATTTGCCACTATGCGTCAGTGAGCTAAAGCAATAACATTCCCGGCTCTGGGCTATTGCTGTTTATCTCGGTGTTCATCAGAGTTTTCCATCTTGTTTTTGATAGCTAGGATTTGAATGAGATTTCCATCTTCCATCTAATGTGTCAATTTTACTGTCTACAAATTGGAGAAGCCATCTCATTTTGGGAAAAAATTGAGCAGGTTTTGTCTGATAGCCTTCCTGAGTAACACTGATGACCACTGGGTAGTCCATGAATTTTGCCAGTAAGTTTTGCTATAAATCTATTCACAGTCATTTTTGTTATTGTCAAGCCCTAAAACTGCTACCATTATATCCTCTTTATAATCTATCTCTATAGCTTAGACCATGTCTAAACTTACTGAGCAAAGATCAATCTCCTGGCATTCAATTTAGTGGGTCTAGTTAAGACCTGCTAAATCAAACTCTGAGAGTGGCTTTGGCTGGTGCCAGTACGCCGCACAGTTGTGAGGAGTAAGGGAAGCCAACAGGCATGTTTGCTCCCATTGGCCTCCCTCTATGAGGATAGTGCCAAGCTCGGCTTAAGGTAAGCCGACTCCAGCTACGTATTTTACATAGCTGCAGTTGCGTACCTTAACCCAACCTTCCAGGCCTAGTGTAGGGCCTGATCCAAAGCCAATTGAAGTCGCTGGAAATCTGCCCATCTTTTTTGCACAAAATGGACCCGTCTTCACTGCTTGTTTTTGTGCAAAAACCAATTGCGCGAAAAGCATTGGCAGAGAATATACAAATGAGAGTGCAACAAATGCTAATGAGTGCTTCATTAGCAAACCCTCTGCCTTCAAAAGGCTACAGTGTAGACATAGCCTTAGGGTACATCTACACAGCAGTATTATTTCGGAATAATGGACATTATTCCAAAATAACATAGTGCACATCTACACGACAAGCATTTATTTCAAAATAATGTCGAGCGGGAGGACGTCTTACTCCGACTCATGGTAGCTCTCATTTAACGGGGAGTAAGGGAAGTCAGAGGAAGAGTGTTCCTCCTGCAAAGGGTTCTGATAGCATGGAGGTCCATGCTTGCTGATTCCATTACAATATAGGTGTCTCATGCTTAACGCTGGTGATGATTCCTCATGAGTAGAGCACTGAAGTAAGAGTAGACCTGGGTTGCCTTGGGCAAGTCACTTAAACTCTCCAGCTATGCCTACACTACAGGGGTTTTGCGCATAAACCCACGGAGTGTCCACAGCTCAAGCGCGTTTTTGTGCAAGAAAATTTACAGTAAAACGGCAGAACAGAGGGGTTTTTGCGGTGTAAGTATATCACTTTCTATGAGGAGTTGCTCCTTTTTGTGCAAGAGTTCTTGCTCAAAAAGGTGTGTGTGGATGCTCAACAGGGGTTTCTTATGCAAAAAGAGCCTATCAGAAAAAGCACAGGTGCTCTGATGACCATTCTGTGAATGGCCATCAGAGCTTTCTTGCGCAAGAGTGTCTATGCAGTGTGGACGCTCTCTTGCGCAAAAGGACGTTGCTTTGAGGTCTGGACGCGTTTTTGCGCAAGAAGTTTTTGTGCAAGAACTCTTCTGCAAAAGGCTTCTTGGGCAAAAACCCTGCAGTGTAGACAGAACTTCTGTGTCTCTCTTTTCCTTCCCACTCTTTGTCCTGTCTCTTTTCTTATCACCTGTTTGAGGCAAGGACTGTTTTACTGTCTGGACGTACAGCGCCTTGCATAATAAGGCTGCAACCTCAGTGGGTGCCATTATGTGCTACAATAATACATGCAACAAGACTTGGGACATACTCCCATTGAGCTTGAGGTAAATGTATGGGTAATTAGTTGTTCTTGTATTTCCCGTAAAATTATTACTTGCAGTTATTCTTTATTTAATGGGAAAATATGCATAAGCCCCTTTGGGAACCTGCTCTTTGAGCCTGCAGTGCCCACCATCGCTGGCCCAACAGAAATTGAATTAATGAGCTGATCACTAGTGTTTTTTGCAGAGTTAATGGGGAGTTTAAATCAGGTTTCAGGGTTTATAGCTTTGGAGACAAAAAAATCCCCATGGAATTTCTCCTATGGTGCCAAGAGTGATTTAATTGTTTCTCTTGCGCCGTCTCAAACAGGCTTTTATTTCTAGGGGCTGTGTCAATTGTTTGCTTGCCACTGTCTCGGGTTTCCAGAAACAATTCTGCTGCGCTAAAGTATTTTTAACCTTCTCTGTCCCAGCACACTCCTCCATTAGTGGCTGTTCAACATTGTGTGCAAAAGGCTGTGGATGGGCTAACTACTGTTTTTAGTGTACCTGCCCTGGGTTGTAGGTGACACGGCTGGTGATCAAAAATCAGGCCCACCCTAGACTTGCAGCTAGGCCTATTGAAGGGGGGAGGGATAGCTCAGTGGTTTGAGCATTGGTTTGCTAAACCCAGGGTTGTAAGTTCAATCCCTGTGGAGGCCATTTGAGGCAAAAATTTTGTCAGGGGTGGTACTTGGTCTTTCCATTTTCACTGAAAATTCTCAAATGTGTTTATATTTCTCTCTCTCTCTCCCTCCCTCTCCTGAGTCTTGAAAAGTTGAGATCCCGTTCCCTTATTCCCTACAGAGGACTCTCACCGGGCTCTAAATATTGGATCCCAACAGTTTCAATTTCCATCATTGTGAAAAATTAGGGCCGGATCCAAAGCCTGTGAAAGACAATGGGAGTCTTTTCTCAAAGACGACAGTTGGCTTTGGATCAGGGCTATCATAAATTGAGGAGAGTGGCTTCAATCTCCCACACTGCCTCTGGCTACTTCTGGTGAGATAAGTGTGCTTTTCGCGACTCCCTTCCGAATGGACCATACTACAACATTCACTTGTGCAACCCATAGGGGCGAACAAAATGGTCATCCTTGTGACTCCTGCTTAGGACTGGTGTTCATTATGGCAAAGCCCAGCATCAGTTCTAAGGGTTAATTATGTTTAACGTTCTGGTCATTTCTGTTTACAGGCAGTCCCCGGGTTACGTACAAGATAGGGACTGTAGGTTTGTTCTTAAGTTGAATCTGTATGTAAGTCGGAACTGGCGTCAGCCGCTGCTGAAACTGATCAGTTTCAACCGCGGCTGAATCTGGATGCCAGTTCTGACTTACATACAGATTCAACTTAAGAAACCCAGGCGTCCCCAAGTCAGCTGCTGCTGAAACTGATCAGCGGCTGATTCCAGGAAGCCTGGGGCAGAGCACCTCTGCCTCGAGCTTCCTGTAGTCAGCCGCTGGTCAGTTTCAGCAGCGGCTGACTTGGGGACGCCTGGGGCAGAGCAGCTGGGGTGCTGCTGGGTTGCTCCAGTAGCGCGGCTCCTCGGCGCTACTGGAGCAACCCAACAGCACCCCAGCTGCTCTGCCCCAGGCGTCCTGATTCAGCCGCTGCTGAAACTGACCAGCAGCGGCTGAATCAGGATGCCTGGGGCAGAACAGCTGGGGTGCTGCCGGGTTGGTCCGGAGCGGCGCTGCGGGACCAACCCGGCAGCCCCCAGCTGCTCTACCCCAGGGGTAGGCAAGAAAAGCCTGGTCTGCTGGGGGGGGGGGGCACTAGCTGCACCTCCCCCAGCAGACCAGGGGGACAGGAGCAAAGCCGCGGAGCACGCCCGCAGCGGGACAGTCCAAGCGCGTCTGGGCTGTCCCGCTGCGGGCGTGCTCCGCGTCTTTGCTCCTGTCCCCCTGGTCTGCTGGGTGGGGGGGGGGGGTCCAGAAAAGCCGCTAGACCGCCCCCAGCAGACCAGGGACACCAGAGAAAAGCCGCCGCCTGGGCGGCTTTGCTCGTTTGCCCGGGAGCAAAGCTGCCCAGGCGGCGGCTTTGCTTGGGTGTCCCTGGTCTGCTGGGGGGGGGGGGGGCAGTGGCTTTGCTTGACCCCCCCAGCAGACCAGGGGGACAGGAGCAAAGCCGCCCAGGCGGGGGGGTCCCGCTGCCTGGGCGGCTTTGCTCCGGGGCAAACGAGCAAAGCCGCACAGGCAGCGGGACTCCCCCCGCCTGGGCGGCTTTGCTCGGGTGTCCCTGATCTGCTGGGGGGGGGGGGTCCAGCGGCTTTGCTGGACCCCCCCAGCAGACCAGGAAGACCGGGAGAAGCTTTTCTCGCCCCAGAGGACACGGGTGGCGAGCCGCCGCCCGTGAGCTCCGGGGCGAGAAAAGCCCCGTTCGTAAGTGCGGATCCGACATAAGTCGGATCCGCGTAAGTCGGGGACTGTCTGTACTTATCAGCACCACATCTGCCTCTCTCTCTCTCTCTCTCTCTCTCTCTCTCACACACACACACAGACATGATAGAGGCCAGACTGAGAGCCACACAGACACACACACACACGACATGATAGAGGCCAGACTGAGAGCAAGAGACCTCTCATTCTCTTTCGGCACTCTGAAATTAGCGGACTGCACAGCTCCTCTTCTTCCCTGGTGTTATTAGCTTCAACTGCGTCAGAAATCAAATTATCTGTCAGCCGATGGGCTGAGGGAGAGTGTTAGGTCAGCTGGGCTTGTTCCTTCAAGCAGCCTGCGGAGATGAATTTCTTGCAAGGAAATTGGTTTTGTGCGCCTCTGAAGCCTGTCAAGACATGACAGAGAGATGAAAACCATCACCTCACGGGCGGTAGCGAAGAAATGATATTTTAAGCATTTATGAAATGTCACCAAAGGTTCATTGAAAGATGACTCTCGGGGAGATCATCAGCTATTAAATCATTGAATTCTTCATTGCTCTCATAGGGGGCTAATAGCTACTGTTAAAGACAAACTCCCATTGGTTCACTGAGGCTCTGAGTGCCTCTGGAGGAATCTCCAGTTGACTTCAGGAATGAAAGAGCCCATTTTAGGGTCTGTTCCGTTTTTTTTTCAGGCTCACAAACAACCCAACCTTGGCTTACCAAATGTATCAGACCAGCAGTGGGCAACCAAGGGTGATGAGTGCACCGCTTGAGTGGTCCTCCTTCATCTCAGTGGGAGGCAAGATTGTCATAACCAAGACAATCTCTCGGGACAGGACAGTTTTGCTGCTGCGCTTGTGTACCTAGAATTTGGGGGGAGGGGTGCTGATTGAGCCATAGAGCACTTTGATTGGATATAGAGGGAGTGTCTGGTTCTCACCACCAATGTTGTGGGCAGTCAGCCCACACCTCACTTCACGTGGTCTTGCTTTACGTGCATGGCACTAGTACTGGTAGGAAAAAGCCTATGTGGATGGAAACCAGCGAATAGGGGAACCCTGCGTGTGGGCCACAGTAAACAAACTGTCCGTGGGCCATACACAGAATTCCCACCACTGTCTTGAACAGGGCTGGGTAAGAGGCTGTCAGCAGGCTGGATCCGGCCTGCCCAGCACTTTGATCTGATCCGCAGCAGCTCCCGGCTCTGCCGTTAATGCGTTGCTTGGGAGGCGCGAGACCTTTAAATAGCAGCAATTGAAAGGGCTCCTGGCCTGTGGCTACCCTGCTACTCCCCTGCCCCCGGCCAATCGAGACCTGGGGATGTGGGAGTGCGCATAGTCTCCTCCCCCCGCCAGGAGCATGTGGCACCAGAGGGAACTGCCAGCTGTTCAAAACAGCTAGCGGTTCTCTCTAGGCGCTGCGCACCTAGAGCGGGCGAAGAGGGGCTAAGACTTCATTTGCTCCCCCACCCCCAGGCCATTCAGAGGCTGTGGGCAGCGAGGTCTCCTAGCTCTGCCCCTTCCACCTGAGGCCTCGCTCCTCCCGGGGTGGCCCGCAACTACTTCAGAAATTCGCGAAGTGGCCCCCTCTGAAAAATTATTGCCCGCCCCGGTCTTTGACCTTGTCTAAATGCAAAACTTGTACCATTCTCAGAGTCCCAGCCATTGGTAGGCTACAGAGCTGTGCTACTCTGGCTGTGTTGGCTTAGATGTACCATATTGCCATAGGGGGCGAATTACGCTAGCACCTTCCAGAAAGACATTAGCTATTTAGAGCGTGTGTGTGTGTGTGTGTGTGTGTGTGTGTGTGTGTGTGTGTGTGTGGAGTTGATGGCAAATCTATGTTCAGTAGGGGCAGGAGCAGCTTGAGGCCGGCTGCTGCACCTGGCGCCCTAGGCAGAGCGCCGATTGCAGTGCCCCTGCCTGCACGGCCGTCAATGGCCGTGACGTCATCACAGGGCACCCCGGCACCCCGTGACATCATCATCGGGCGCCCGGGCCAGCGGCACCCTAGGCAGCTGCCTAGCTTGCCTAGGCTCACGGGCCACCCCTGAGTAGGGGGTAGGAATGTAAAATCCCATTTAATTGGTTAACCAGTTAATCATAGTGTTTAACTGACTAAAGGGGAAGCAGGCAGGCCAGAGCAACCACTCCACCCACTGTGGGCAGCCCCTGCCTATGTGGGGGTGGGTAGGCCATGGAGCTGGAGCAGCCCTCTGCCCTAATGGTTACAGCTCCCACTGGTTAACCATTCACATCCTTACTAGGGGGTTGATTTTTTTCATACCCCTAGCCAGCAAAGCTATGTCAGCTGTGACAGACCCAGACCAGCTGGCTGGCACATGCTAATGGAGGGAAGGTGTGCTGGGCTCTGGGTGAACAGTTTCCTCTTCCCTGAGTAAACAGGACCAAGCCTAGTACAGGATTATCAGGCAGGCACTTGTGGCCAGTTAAGAGCATGCTAGAAGCATCAGGCTCATCAGAGTACTTGGAACCCATGAAGCCCTGTTGGGGTTTGTTTATAAGGCCTCCCTGCAGGGAAGGTAGTAGCCAGGGCCGGCCCACAACATTTTGGCACCTGAGGCGGGGAACTCAAATAACGCCCCCATGTCCCCTCGCTTGGGCCAAAACTTTGAAAGGTCTCAATTCTCTGGGTCCTATTGGCACCCTCCCCCCCCACCCCCCGTAGTCTGGCACCTGAGGCGGCCGCCTCAGTTCGCCTTATGGTAAGGCCAGCCCTGGCAGTAGGAGCCCAAGATGTGCAAGGGAGAGGTGTTCTGCGGGAGAGCAGAGGACTGCAGTAAGGCAGAGTGCCATGGTGGAGCAGGACAGACTTACTCAGGTACCGGCGGAAAGGAGGGATCATTTGAGGAAGTGGCCCAGGGAAGAAGCTGCCAGACTGGAAGTAAAAGAAATCCTGTCTGTTGCCTTGCCATAGCGCCCCTGGACCAGAATCCGGAGTACTGGGTAGGCCCGGGTTCCCCCCAACCTTTCCCATGCCACTGCAGAGCCTGCCCCTGAAAGGGGAGACCAGGACTACGGAGGGGTTTCACCCCCAAACTGTGGACTAGCCTGCAATGAGAAGGGCTCCGTCGGCTGTGACCCTTGCCTCTAGTGTGGAGGGTCCCAGTGAGCCTCTGAGGCAAATGCTGTCAGCTGGAAGTACAGGACCCAGGGGGGACAGTCGGGGCGTTGCCACACAGCCTAACTTTGTGGTGAACACAAAGCCATGAGTATAGTTACAGCCTTTCCACTCCCCTCATTCGCGTGCGCTCAGAGCAGTATAAAGGTGCCTAATTGTTTCCGTATGGGCAGGGAACGAAGGGACATTTCACTGACAGAGCTGAGTCTACTCCAGGGACTGTAACTAATTGGGTAAAATATCACGCCCTTAGCTGACACAGTTTGACTGATCATAGAATCATAGAATGCTAGGACTGGAAGGGACCTCGAGAGGTCATCGAGTCCAGTCCCCTGCCCTCATGGCAGGACCAAATACTGCCCAGACCATCCCTGATAGACATTTATCTAACCTACTCTTAAATATCTCCACAGATGGAGATTCCACAACCTCCCTGGGCAATTTATTCCAGTGTTCGACTACACTGACAGTTAGGAACTTTTTCCTAATGTCCAACCTAAACCTCCCTTGCTGCAGTTTAAGCCCATTGGTTCTTGTTCTGTCCCCAGAGGCCAAGATAAACAAGTTTTCTCCCTCGTCCTTATGACACCCTTTTAGATACTTAAAAACTGCTATCATGTCCCCCCTCAATCTTCTTTCTAAACTAAACAAACCCAATTCTTTTAGCCTTCCTTCATAGGTCATGTTCTCTAGTCCTTTAATTATTCTTGTTGCTCTTCTCTGGACCCTCTCCAATTTCTCCACATCTTTCTTGAAATGTGGTGCCCAGAACTGGACACAATACTCCAACTGAGGCCTAACCAGTGCAGAATAGAGCGGAAGAATGACTTCTTGTGTCTTGCTCACAACACACCTGTTAATGCATCCCAGAATCATGTTTGCTTTTTTTGCAACAGCATCACACTTCTGACTCATATTCAGCTTGCGGTCCACTATAACCCCTAGATCCCTTTCTGCCATACTCCTTTCTAGACAGTTGCTTCCCATTCTGTGTGTGTGAAACTGATTGTTCAATCCTAAGTGGAGCACTTTGCATTTGTCTTTATTAAACTTCATCCTGTTTCCCTCAAACCATTTCTCCAATTTGTCCAGATCATTTTGAATTATGACCCTATCCTCCAGAGCAGTTGCAGTCCCTCCCAACTTGGTCTCATCTGCAAACTTAATAAGCATACGTTCTATGCCAATATCGAAATCGTTGATGATGATATTGAACAGAGCTGATCCCAAAACAGACTCCTGCGGAACCCCACTTGTTATACCTTTCCAGCAGGATTGTGAACCATTAATAACTACTTTCTGAGTACGGTTATCCAGCCAGTTATGCACCCACCTCATAGTAGCCCCATCTAAGTTGTATTTGCCTACTTTATTGATAAGAATATCATGCGAGACTGTATCAAACGCCTTACTAAAGTCTAGGTATACCACATCCACCGCTTCTCCCTTATCCACAAGACTCGTTATCCTATCAAAGAAAGCTATCAGATTGGTTTGACATGATTTGTTCTTCACAAATTCATGCTGGCTGTTCCCTATCACTTTGCCACCTTCCAAGTGTTTACAGATGATTTCCTTAATTACTTGCTCCATTATCTTCCCTGGCACAGAAGTTAAACTAACTGGTCTGTAGTTTCATGGGTTGTTCTTATTTCCCTTTTTATAAATGGGCACTATATTTGCCCTTTTCCAGTCTTCTGGAATCTCTCCTGTCTCCCATGATTTTCCAAAGATGATAGCTAGAGGCTCAGATACCTCCTCTATCAGCTCCTTGAGTATTCTCGGATGCATTTCATCAGGCCATGGTGACTTGCAGGCATCTAACTTTTCTAGGTGATTTTTAACTTGTTCTTTTTTTTATTTTATCGTCTAAACCTACCC